>NC_143561.1:56047500-56377500 GCF_054136105.1 Typopeltis vanoorti
TATGAAAATCATTGCATGCTTACAAAATGTCATGTTAGCAATTTCTAAAATATCATCACTGACATGCAGAAACATTTATTCCTAAAATTATATTTAGTGCTGTTATTTTTCAGTAAACTTCAGATTATAAAAAAAACTAAAGACCGATGAAAAAATTCTCTAAATATTTAGTGCTGTTATTTTTCAGTAAACTTCAGATTATAAAAAAAACTAAAGACCGATGAAAAAATTCTCTAAATTTTTAATTCAGAGAATAATAAAAAAGAATTATTATGTGCATAATTTTTTATGGTTTACGAATTGTGAATAAATTCGAGAAAGTTCACATTTTGGTTTTTATTTTAATTCTCTGAATTTTGCTAGAATATCAACTAAAAAAAAGAGATACAAAAATATTTTTGGTGTAATTTGTATTTTCAAAACAGTAGCAATTTTTTTTTTCGTTTAACTTATAAAATTGCCAATCTATTCGAATGTTCTTAAAATTAAACTTAAATATTAATTTTATAATTAAAACCAAAGATCACAGGAAACAAAATTTGTTTTACTATCTTTATTACTGGACCATTGACTAGACACAAAGTTTTACGCCAAGGCGATAATGGTGGTATATTTGAAACATTCATGGTGGATATCACATGATTACATTCAGTGCCTAGTATCCATATAAGATTTCTATAGGAACATTTTTCTGATAATATATTATATAATATAATAAAATAATTTGTGTACAAAATTATGACAAAAATAGAGTGGCTTCATCACTCTTGAATATAATCATATAAAAATATTTATAGGTAATTTAGAATAAATATATAAATAACCAATATTTGAGTTGAGCATCGTACAGACTTTCTAATAAGTATTTCTGTAAAAAAGTTTTACAAAAATAACTGCCCTTGCAGTAATAACCATGTATTAATCACTAGCATCTACACTCTTATCTTTCTGCTATGCTTTTTTAAATATTGTATATATATTACAATTATTCATTTAACATCACAACTTACATATACACATTTTCGTACCATTTATGATATCAAATTAAATAGTTATTAAAACGAACTCAAGTCGCTTTCCTGTTTTTGTTTAAGGCAAAATAGTAAAAAGAGACCAGTCCACATTTTACAGCCAAAAAAAAAAAAGAAGTAAAGAAAAGAAAAAGGATATAAATCAGATATCTCGTTGCATATATATTATTACGATTTCCACAAAAAAATAAATATATCACAAATTGTAAATGACAAAATAGTAAATATACATACATACATACATAGAGACCCGTTTCTAAAATACCCGTATTGTGGTTGTAAGAAATATCACACAACAATGAAAATTTCGTTTGGAATGTCCATGAATTTCCAGAACCATTAATAGCACAACAGACAAGCAAAATTGGTGCTTATATTTAGAACAGCTTTCTTTGCATCCTTTCCTTCGTACGGCACACTTACAGTGGGTATAATAAACCTTCAAAGTCACGTGATTTTTCCTTGTGTTCACTGCCACCGCAGCAATAAATACTACTGTCATGAACCTCGGAAGTGCAGCTCACAAATTTTACGACACCATTCGCAGAGTAACTTCTCAAGGCTGAGGCTTTTGAAAATGGTAGTTATTAGTATGGGGGAAAGAAACAGTGAGGAGGGAGAAAACTGGGGGAAAAAGTAATAATCACTGTATCTGAATTGTTCCATTTTCTCCCATGATTTTTTATTTGCGATGATAATCAAGTATTTATTTATATAAGAATCAAAACATGCTTTGATTGTTACGTATATATTTATACAATAGAAGAGAAAGAAAGATCATGCAAAATTGCATTATCACTATCACCAATGATGGTTATTAATATGATCAAAATAATCGCATATCACTTTATTTTAAACTTGCTTTTCATAATAATGTTTTGACAATAAGCAGTTCATCAAAATGATATGGGATTTTGAATTATGTATTTCAATATAAATGAGAGAAATACTGTCATTTTATGAACCATAAAGAAACTAGCAACATGGGAAATATTAATTAAAAGGCTTTCAGAAAGTTAATTTTCATAAGTAGCTAACAATTCATATGAGGAGGTGTCATTAATATTTTCTGCGCATGCTGCTGTATAATTGAATAATAGTACTATACTACAACATGCGTATTTAGTTTCGCACACAAAATAGAAAAGCAAGATAGGAAGAAAAAAAAAAGGACTTACTATGACAACCATTTCTGGGTCTTCATGGTTAAAGTATATCCAATATGGTAAAGAAAGGAAGGTTAGCAAAGGAAGAAGATGAACATTTCCTTTTATCTGTACTTAAAGAGTGGTATCATAAACCTGTCTCCCTGCACTGCTCTAACCCATATGCTTCTATTGTGGGTTAAAAGGGATAAGATATGTTAAAAGCGAATTTAGCCAGAAGCTATTCGTGAAGTTATACTTGTGACAGGAGGACTGAAGGAGACGCCAATCTAATATTGTCATGGTCGTTTTAAAATGGGGTGGTATACGGTTGTCGGATGCAATAAATTAAATCGTCTTTGTCTAGGGTTGAGGAACTGGGGGTAGAAAGGGTGACACAGATGGCCGTGGGGATAGGGAGGAGAGAAGGTGTTAGTGTGGGCGTCCTACCTGTAAACACCAACGATAGCCGTTAAGCTAGCCGTAGAAATCATTCCAGAATGACTTCTTCTCTCTCTCTCTGTCACACACACACACACACACACGCTTCTCTCAAAGCAGGCCTCAAGTCAAAATTACCGTTTCTTGGTTTAAATCCTTAAGATTTTGCGATTCTTGACTTTTCGTGGAATGCATGGGTTCTCCTTGTTCCTTGATTTCCTTTTTTGCCTTCATTCGTCTATTTTGAAACCAGATCTTAATCTGCCTTTCCGTTAACCCCAAGCTATGAGCAATCTCTATTCTACGCCGACGAGTGAGGTATTTATTAAAATGGAATTCTTTCTCCAGCTCTAGGGTTTGGTAACGGCTATACGTCTGGCGAGTTCTCTTCGGTCCTTGCCCCGCATCTGCAGACAAAAAAAGTAGAACGTAAAAGAATTATTAGAGGTAATATTCATTATAGGGGTCGGGAAGTAAATGAAAAACACCTTAAGATGAGCACTGCAGGGATTTTGCACTCAAATGCACACACAAACACATGAAACACAAAGGTTAAGAGCGCACTTAGTTAAGCCTAATACTTCCAACATATTGGTTTAATCCACGGACTGTTAAAGCAAGAAAAAAAAAAATCATGACACTCGTTTAAGTTCACGCGAATGCCGTGGTTTCACGCGAAGTACGGGAAGTTAAGTTTGCGAAATTTGAAACGAGTTAAATGAGTTTACTAACCTGTATAAGATTTCATCCAGGGGTAGATGTCGGACTTGGCTGCTGACAGCGCTTTAGGGGTCTGCTCCTCGGATCTGTGGTCGTGACTGAAGAGGTTTGCAGGATTATTTTCGTAAGGCTTATTATACGTGACGGCGAACGCTGGCATTGAGCAGCTGGTAGGAATATCTGGTCCTTCTCCGAATATATCAGACTTGCTGTGGATAACCTGATTGAAAGGTGTGACGTCATACAACGATGTGTTTTGATCAAAGGGCAGATTTTTCGAGGAGGAGGAAGAGATGCCATTCGATACCTCTTGGCAGCTGGGTGTCGTATACCTAGCAGGGAAAGCAGGGGTGGTGCTGTAATGAGGGAAGTGGTTCTCTCTGTAACCCCCTCCGTATTTACCATTCTCGATATAAAACTGTTCTTGGCCGTTCGAAGTCCAATTACTTCCTGAAATGTTACTGAAAAACGAACTCATAATGAAGGTTAGGGGAACTACCGACAAATGATTTGTGATGCCCTCAGACACGCGACCCCACCATCCACACTGTAATGATATTCGAGGGGGAGAATGGTGGATCACGTGAACTACGCTGCCCAATCGCTAGTATCCGATGACCGCTGTCACATAGTACTAGTGAAGGCCGTCATATTGGGAGCGCATGCAAACACAATACAACGTGTGTGATACAGATCTCTTGCCCTTTGGCTGCTTGTCTTGTTTATATTAGTCGGGCAGTTGTGAAAACAAGGAACGATATGTGCCAGGTTGTTGTGTATACCAGATACAACTCTGGAAGGTGTGAGTAATTCCCGAGGTCAACTTTAATAGCCTTTGTCACGAACATGTGTGGTTAATATATGAGAAAAGTTCCTGTGAAGAAAATAAAATACTGTATTTCGGATTACGAATCATGGAATTCTTTATATACAAACTCACTATAAATTCCACATCTGTACAAATATATAGAGAAAATATTAAACAAATATTATAGTGTAGAAAGTAATATTGCTTTTTAAATTTTGCATATTTTAAGAATATAAAATGTCAAACACATTAACTTGATAATTATTTGTATATTTTTAAAAAAAAAAGTGTTTGTGACTCTAAAATACGTGATGTATTTTTTTGGTACAAAGATCATAACTTATGAAATGCAAATACGTTTGAAGATTCTCGTCATCATGGAATATAAGAAGCCATTCACGGTTAGGATAATGTCTCTCAGTGATGATATATTCATAGAAACAGAATGCGATATACCACTGCTTCTTTAAAATGCGCTGGATAATTTCATTAAAGAGGTTTATCAAAGGATGTTCACGAATAGCAGAAACTTCCTATTACTAAAAGAAAATTTAATTTTAATATTTATACTATATACCATATTTAATATTTATTATTTTATTTCTTTATATATATATATATATTACTTACATTGAATATTTAAATATTTATTTGTTATTTTACATTATATATATATATATATTGGCTAGATGGATGAAACAAGAATGCTTTTCATATTCTCCATTATCTGTAGAAGAAAATGTGTGGATGAGGTGTGATTGAGCTATAAGTTCTGGTCATGGTGGGGTAACGGCAATAGACGAGCCTCCATTAAAACTTCATTGGCTACAGCATTGCCATCCGTTACCCTCTTCTGATTTTTTTCTATTTCATTTTTTATCCTTATAAGGACTGGCTTAAAGAGGCGAAGCAAGAATGCTTTTCATCTTCCCCGTTATCTGTAGAGGAATGTTTAGGGATAAAGTGTTATTGAGCTATTAAAGCTCTGATCATGGCAGGAGGGTAACAGCAATAGCCGAGCCTCAGTTAGAACTTCATTGGCTACAGCAATCCATTACCCTCCACGGTATTAATCACCCATGAATCTTCTATCAGTCAATCATTCATTTCTTTCCTTATAAGGACTGGCTTAAAGGGGCGAAGCAAGAATGCTTTTCATCTTCCCCGTTATCTGTAGAGGACAGTGTAGGGATAAGGTGTTATTGGGCTATTAATTAAAGCTCTGATCATGGCAGGAGGGTAACAGCAATAGCCGAGCCTCAGTTAGAACTTCATTGGCTACAGCATTGCTATCCGTTACCCTCCAAGGGTATTGGATTGAAAATCAATCACCGCATCTCACAGTCGATTGATTCCCTCCTCATTTCTTTCTCCTCCTTATAAGGACTGGCTTAAAGGGGCGAAGCAAGAATGCTTTTCATCTTCCCCGTTATCTGTAGAGGACAGTGTAGGGATAAGGTGTTATTGAGCTATTAAAGCTCTGATCATGGCAGGAGGGTAACAGCAATAGCCAAGCCTCAGTTAGAGCTTCATTAGCTACAGCATTGCCATCCATTACCCTCCAAGGGTATTGGATACTTAAAGGGGCGAAGCAAGAATGCTTTTCATCTTCCCCGTTATCTGTAGAGGACAGTGTAGGGATAAGGTGTTATTGGGCTATTAATTAAAGCTCTGATCATGGCAGGAGGGTAACAGCAATAGCCGAGCCTCAGTTAGAACTTCATTGGCTACAGCATTGCTATCCATTACCCTCCAAGGGTATTGGATTGAAAATCAATCACCGCATCTCACAGTCGATTGATTCCCTCCTCATTTCTTTCTCCTCCTTATAAGGACTGGCTTAAAGGGGCGAAGCAAGAATGCTTTTCATCTTCCCCGTTATCTGTAGAGGACAGTGTAGGGATAAGGTGTTATTGAGCTAATAAAGCTCTGATCATGGCAGGAGGGTAACAGCAATAGCCGAGCCTCAGTTAGAACTTCATTGGCTACAGCAATCCATTACCCTCCACGGTATTAATCACCCATGAATCTTCTATCAGTCAATCATTCATTTCTTTCCTTATAAGGACTGGCTTAAAGGGGCGAAGCAAGAATGCTTTTCATCTTCCCCGTTATCTGTAGAGGACAGTGTAGGGATAAGGTGTTATTGGGCTATTAATTAAAGCTCTGATCATGGCAGGAGGGTAACAGCAATAGCCGAGCCTCAGTTAGAACTTCATTGGCTACAGCATTGCTATCCGTTACCCTCCAAGGGTATTGGATTGAAAATCAATCACCGCATCTCACAGTCGATTGATTCCCTCCTCATTTCTTTCTCCTCCTTATAAGGACTGGCTTAAAGGGGCGAAGCAAGAATGCTTTTCATCTTCCCCATTATCTGTAGAGGACAGTGTAGGGATAAGGTGTTATTGAGCTATTAAAGCTCTGATCATGGCAGGAGGGTAACAGCAATAGCCAAGCCTCAGTTAGAGCTTCATTAGCTACAGCATTGCCATCCATTACCCTCCAAGGGTATTGGATACTTAAAGGGGCGAAGCAAGAATGCTTTTCATCTTCCCCGTTATCTGTAGAGGACAGTGTAGGGATAAGGTGTTATTGGGCTATTAATTAAAGCTCTGATCATGGCAGGAGGGTAACAGCAATAGCCGAGCCTCAGTTAGAACTTCATTGGCTACAGCATTGCTATCCATTACCCTCCAAGGGTATTGGATTGAAAATCAATCACCGCATCTCACAGTCGATTGATTCCCTCCTCATTTCTTTCTCCTCCTTATAAGGACTGGCTTAAAGGGGCGAAGCAAGAATGCTTTTCATCTTCCCCGTTATCTGTAGAGGACAGTGTAGGGATAAGGTGTTATTGAGCTAATAAAGCTCTGATCATGGCAGGAGGGTAACAGCAATAGCCAAGCCTCAGTTAGAGCTTCATTAGCTACAGCATTGCCATCCATTACCCTCCAAGGGTATTGGATACTTCTACCTGCCTCATTTCTTTCCTTATAAGGACTGGCTTAAAGGGGCGATGCAAGAATGCTTTTCATATTCCCCGTTATCTGTAGAGGACAGTGTAGGGATAAGGTGTTATTGAGCTATTAAAGCTGTGATCATGGCAAGAGGGTAACAGCAATAGCCGAGCCTCAGTTAGAACTTCATTGGCTACAGCATTGCCATCCATTACCCTCCAAGGGTATTGGATTGAATGAATCAATCACCGCATCTCACGGTCGATTGAATTCTTCTCCCCTAGGCGTCCATTCATTTCTTTCATTAAAGCTATAATTTTATATACAATTTATATCGAATATATTATTAGGTGTACTTGGTTACTTAGTGTTAAATATGGCGATAAACTAACTTTACAATATAAATCTTAAAATATTATCATTTTATATTTTATGTATATATTATTATTATTATTATTATTATTATATGTGTGTTATATTATCATACCTACGCATTTATTTATTTATGTAAATAAGCACATTTAGAAATAAGGGGGATTAATTAATCTGTGAACGAACTTTGCTAGTAAATCAGTAGACTTCAATTTTCGATTAGCTCAACATTAATTATGATCAAACTGCATCCAAATTTAGGATAATCACCGAATCAGGCTAGCCATACTCTTCAAACACTGGTGAGTTTGACCAGATGTTATTAATGCTTTTCGAAACAGTGGCTAATGAAAATTTGCTGCTTCACACTTGAAAAGACCTTTTGCAAGCGCCTCGGATAAAACGAAATTCGTTAACTAAGTACGAGTAAAACAAATTAGCACTAATAAACTGACAACGAGATAAAACCAACATAAACTTAATAATTCAAAAATTCAATGTCCAGACTAATTAAACTAAGGCGATTATTTATATGTCTTCACTGTTATGCAACTCAATTTTATATATCATTAGATATTATTTATTGAGAGTCTATTTTGCACCCATCTAAACGAAAGTTTCGTGTATATTGGGATAACCATGACGAAAATGCACGTTAACGAACAAGCTGGTAAAATTATTCGTTGTACAGTCTGTTCAATAATTTTAATAATTAATTTGAAAAAAGGCAAGCTAAGCGCTCAATAACTGTACTTAGGTTGCTATTCTGTTTCTTGTAACTATATATTCGGCACTGATATATTTGTATATACACGTCTCCAAAAGTATAGGGATGCCTGAGTAGAAGCGCAAATATGGACTCTATTGTGAAGTAGAAATCTAACTGCTCACAGTACAAATGGGGTTGTATCACATTTCTTTCATTTGATCGAAATGTAGAAGGGACAATTCTGAATGTGCCGACAACTGGTAAATACAACAGGATTATATTGTTCCAACAGTGAATCATAGTGACGAACTAATATTGGTATTCTTGATATGTTGTTGTACGATAATGTAATTCAGCAATGAAAGATTTTGTCAAGAATCGGGAACTGGGATGATTATCAGTTAAAGGTGATGGCTACTATTGGATTTAGACTGTTCAGGACCACATTTAAGGCTAACCAATCTGTACGATGAGCTGGAAGACATGCGGTTTTTCAATATGCCTTCCTGCGGAGCACTCTTGGGACATAATTCAACTGAACTCTGTTGTTTACAAAAACTTCAGTTGTTTACAAAACTAATAACGGAGTGTGGTTTAAAGTTAATCGACTTCCAGTGTGATGATGGTGATGTTATTAAACTGCCATATTAAGACACCAATCAATTAGTTCAAATGCAGCATTCGACGTCGTTAAGAGATGGAAACTTGAAGGTGAAAAGAAAAAAGCAATTAGTCCAAAATAATAACAGACGGAGAGAGAGAGAGAGAGAGAGAGAGAGAGAGAAATGTGTGTATGGGCATTCCTTCTGTCGTGCATCAGCAAAATCTCTCAACCAAAAGTTCAGGTTTACAGCTGTTGAACTCCACACATTCTACAGGAAGGCTGTTGTATACAAGCCAAACACACCATAAAGTGCTTGCGTTTTCAGTGGTGCAGGGATCTCCGAGATTAGACAACGGATCGTTGGAAAGCTGTGATATGGGGGTGTCGACACACACACACACACACACATTAAGTCAGATGAATGTATTTGAGTATGGCGGATGACAGAAGAACGTTATCATCGTTCTTTCTTACTATGTGTGGTGGTGTTCTTGTGTGTGTGGGGGGGGAGGGATTACTTCTGGTTTAGGACTAAGATCTCTTCTCGTAGTGTCCGGAGAATGAACATTAAATGCTCCACTAATATTCTGAATTATTCTGTTGCATACACTGTCATGGTTATATATGAAACGACTCTATATGTCCCAAACTATTGAATGTAGCGTTTAATTTGGGACATACAGAGCCGTTATTATGCTATATGCCACATGACAGTACCGATTCATCTTGTGCAGGTTGTCATAATTTATAAAGTTTTGGTGTTGCGAGGAGATTTAAAAACCGGTGCACGTTAGAAATTTTCCTATACCAGTCAACTATGTTGATTCAGAGGTTATCCTTCAAATTTGAGAAAACAAACACCGTTTCATCTACTAACAGATGATTGAGGGGTCAGATTGGATGCAGCACGTGCAGCTCAAAATTTACATAATGCTCAAACGCTAGCTTTTGAATGGTCAACAGAAATATTCCAGAGCACAGAGAGACAATAAAGTCAAAATCGTACTCAGATAACGCGTGTTTGTCCCTATTACAAGACTGAATTGAGGATCGAGTGAAGATGTCCATTGGTCAAATTATAAGGGGGAGGATAATCTAGTGATACTGAACCAGTGATCAAATGGGTTTTCTTAGAGTACACCCAACTGGTGGGAGGATTATAAGTCCTTCTTACTCAAGGTTAACAACATGCGATTCTCCTACCAGAGTTGGTCTTATCTCCATAACGCTAATGGTCTTGTTAAACCATTTTCCAGAGTGTTGTCATTGCACCATGAAAGAGATGCATTTGATTGATTTATTTTATGACAGCCCCACTCATGAATGGCTGGAATTCTAGGACGTGAATGTTGTGAATGAGCCAAGTTAGACAAGCAAAATCTCCGTTCTAAAGATCATATATGATGTTATGTCCCTTCAGGAACTTAATATGCCTTTCGGAATGGTCAATGATACAGCGGGATTTGAACTCACAATTATCGGCGCAAAGAAAAGACTACCTACTCAGCAACAAAAAGTCTGAAGTTATACTATTAAAAATAAAATTTAAAAGAAAGAAATAAAAATTCTAAGTAAAGGGTCTTTCTTATCAAGGGAGTCCCTGAATGACTCCAACGGCTTTTGATATTCTTTGGAATATCAGATAATCTCATCAATTGTGTCTCGGTCCTTTAAATCCACACGTGATGGAAAATATTCTGCAAAAATATTTATAATTAAACATTTTTTTGCGTTTTTTTCGTTACTGATTTTAGAAATATCATTATGGTAGGCTTTCCCACCATAATGATACGCGTTAGAAAATGTTTCAAGCGACTCTAATCTTGCTTAAACAAAACTAAACTATCATTTCTGGTCTGTTTTAATTGCAGTCAACTGTATTAAACCGGAGCTTATTAACTGAAAATGATCCTTAATCGCTAACCATAACCGATGCAGCTAACAAAGATGAGTAAGGATTTCTATTTATTTATTTAGTTAACTAAGTTTTTTTAATTTATTTCATTGAGCCGAATAAAATGACTTTTTTTTAATTAGTATGACAATATTATTTTAGCATTTACAATTATTTTAAGGATTTTTTTCCTTAATAATATTTATATGTTTATATTGGTACATTATATTTTTATATAGCATATTCTCTATGCTAGATAATATTTATATTTCTTCCTTTATGCAGTCTCGGTACATGAAATATAGAAAAAAAAATTTTTTAAGTCTTAAAATGATAGAGGAGGAACACGCCTCCTCTCCAAAAAGGAGATGCCATCCATCTAGTATGTTCTATTCTTAAATTTCTAGTCCGGTACATATGCAAAACATTGATTTTGGTGCAGTGGAATTCCAATGAGGGATTAGGGACATCGACTTCTCACAAAGAGTGGAAGATATTAGTTCATGAGACACAGAACGATTTCAAAATTGTGTCGTATCCTATTACTATTAAGTAATAGAATACAATGTCTCACAATGAATATTGTATTCTACAGTACGAAACATGTTTTTTTGATAAGGTTGTATCATTCTTCAGCTGAACAAATCACCTATCAGAAGATTCTGTCGTTGAGATCCGACACTGCTGAACACGACAGAATATGAGTTACTTTCAAATGCCTTTAACTTTACAGGTATTCATTACAAATGTATGCTTTGTTATGATATTGCATTAAATAATTTTGTCTGATAATGTCAAAATTAATAACACTAAAGAACATTACGTCATGCCTCTATACCTTCTGGAATAATCGTTCATGGATTCCATCAGCTGCCTTCAGTCTTTCCTTCAAAGTTTTCAAACTCATTCGAAGATGATATCGATGAATACCTTAAAAAAGAAAAAAAAGTACGTTAAAAATTATAAAGGCTTACATATTGTAATCAGTCATAAGCTATATTTTTATATTACATGTTATTTATATAGTGAAATCTGCATAAGCCTACAAAAAAGCAACCAACTCGTGCATCCCATTGATTAACATCTTGCTGGAATCTCCTTGTCTGTTAGTTCAATTCAACCCGAAAATTGTAATGTCGTCCTTTGTCTTATTTCAGTAGACTCAAGATATAAAAATCCCTTTCCCCCCTTTTTTTTTTTTGCCATTGACTCAACTACTAGACCAAGAAGATGTCCTGAGTTATTCTGGACCAACTAGACAAAATAACATCCCGCAGGACAGCAACTGACCGAGGCAATGGCTCGACCGCGGATGCTATGTTCCACGTAATCCCACAGATGTTCGATGGGATTGAAATCAGGAGAACAGGGAACCCAGGCTAACACACACACAGAACACTTGGATATGCTCTTTGAACCATGCTTGCACAATGAGAGCCTTTGATACTGGCATTGTTTTCTAGAAGAATCCATCTCCGAAACAATTCCCAGATAAGAATTAGCAGTCAGAATATGTTCGCTGGGGATGAGAGGACCAAGTGATGTCTACAAAAACAATCCCCCCCCCTACCAGGACACCACAACCATCTGCTAGTTTTATGACCATGTAGCTGGAAACAGGCTAGATAGTTATAATGTTTGGCTCATGAGTGCATTTGTGTGTTGTCATGGTGCCGTTATTATTATTATTAACTTAATATAGCAGGAGACTCGATATGGATCCCGTTCGACATAAAAGTTGCCCTACCAATTAATTTTCGAGATCAAACTTTCTAGTGTGGATATCCATATTCTGTGGACATCCAGATCATTCACTTTACTTTCAAGATTGAAAATTGAAAGTTGGGGTGCAAATAATAAAACAAAGAAACACAAACACACACTGCTGAGTACTTTATGTAATCCTTTCTGTTCATGTTTCAAAACCATTCTATTTCTGATCCTCTATGGATGAAAATCCAATCTGTAATATCTAAATAAAAGAAACTTTCATTTATTTTACCTTGTCTTGAAGAGAATGCGAAATTTATTACTAGGTCTTTGTTATCGCGAAAGTTGTTGCCATCTACCTGTACAACAACAACAACAATAATAAACTCGCAGGCCTGGTTGACAGAGTAGTTAAGATATCAACTCTTCGATCAACAGACCAAGGATTCAGATACCTTCGTTGGCACGAAAGTTTTGTGATTGACTTTAAGTACGAAATGAATTTCATCGTCTCGTGTAAGCCTGCCACCCCGCTTACTGGAAGCCTGAAGTAGCTTGAGAAAGTTCTAAGTTTGGTCTCTGGAGCAGAGTTTCTAGATTATGCAAAAATAAAAAATAAATTGAAAACAAAAAAAGTTTAATCTTTGTCCTCTCACCGTATTAAATGAACTACGGTTTTACGAGCTTTTGTGGGTGATTGTTACATGAGAAACAATAATTAATATTTCCAAAAAAAAAAAAAAAAAAAATCATATCTACAAGCCACATTATTTTATATTCACTTGAACAGCACGCGCGTACCTTACTCTCGAAAGTATTTAACTGACTAAATAAATTCAAATAATTCAGTCGGTTAAGATATTTACTTCATTTTATGTATGTATAGAAATAAATGAAATAAATAAAACAAACATTTTCCCGCTTTACAATCTAAAGATTTTGAAATATATAATTTTAAGTTGGGTGTATTAACAATAAAATAATTGTTTGTATTAAGATGAAAATAATCAGTTTTACGTTTCAAATAAAATATTTAAATAATTTTTCTATTTTTTTATAAATTTAAAATGATTACAAATTAGTGATAATTTATTATCAAAGCTTATTATGTGTTACAGCGCAGCCCTAGACCTTCAATCTCAAACCATAAATTGAATTAAGATAATGCGAATATAGTAATGTTAAATTTATATTATATATTTGAAATATATACGAAGTTTGTGTGATATATATACTGATGAAGTGTACTAACTATCTGATTTTTGGCCAGACTATTTCACAAGAGAACAAAAAACAAACAAACAAAAAAAAGAGATACGATTCGATTTTAATATATAATAGCTAAATAAAGTAAAATGCGATTCTATTTTTCAACCAATCAACCCCCCCCCCCTTTCCTACACACATTATTACCTATAAGAGAAATGCAAGTCCTTTAAGAAAAAGTTCACTTCCTTTATTCAAATCTGAGCGTGACCATTGAAGTGTACACACCTTCATTCACCCCCAAAGTACTCTCCTTGAATTTTATTATTTATATATTTTAGTCTTTAAAACGATTGTCCAATTGGTTAGACAAGTTCTGTCTTTATTTAAACAAATTTTAATATTTTAAAACTCCCTATAAACATTGGAAAATTACAATTTGATTCTCACCACACCCAAAGTATAAAAGAAGTGCCTACAGATACTCCTCTTTAGCTACAGCATTAAACCAAGAAATCACACTTAACGATTTTTTTCAAAATCAACAATATCGGCAAGAAGTAATTGATTATATCATCTATTCAGCAAAAAAAAAAAAAAAAAAAAAAAACTGTCCAACATCTTTCCAAAAAACAGACATCTCTCACACTTAAAGATTTTTCAGAATCGACAATAATAGCAAAAAATAATTGATTATGCCATTTATTCAACAAAAAACTGTCCAACCTCTTCCCAAGAAGAGACATTCCAAAATATTATAATTTTCTTATGTTGAGAATATTTATAAAGCTATAACACACAAATTTAAATACTCAGCTGATCTTTAAAACCGAACATAAATTGCAAAACGTTCTTAGAAATTGTTTTCCAATGTAATGTGTTTACGACTATTTTCTGTCCGGCTGTAACGTTACTTATATTCATGCCTATAGATACATTTATCCGAATATTACCATGACGGCAATATCTCTATTACTTAAGAAAAATTGAACTATATACGTTTCATTGATTTTCTGTCAATATTCTCTATATATAGACATCCGTCATCACACCTACAGGTCTCTAATTATGAATCAAGTTTTTAAATCTCATTAACTTCTCACTAATGTAGTTCAAAAATAGTTCATCCAAAACTAATCGTTAGCAAGACGTTTACAATTAATTAGGACACTTAAAGATGTACTTAACATTACTTTATAGCCAATTTATATTCATATTACCTTAATTTAAAAATATGTTTTGAAGTTAGAGATCTCACGGTTGCTTCATAAAGCATAGGTTCTGTTAATAAACTATTCACGAAGTTAGATGAACTTCAGGTTCAAAAACTCCATCCATGTATATAAATAAATGATATTTAAAAAACTAGCGAATAATTATTTTTAGCTAATCTTTCAATAAAATGCTATTCAAAATTAAATTTGGTATGAAATTAACAAACTTTATTTTATTGAAAGTAATAGATATTCAAGATTTTATTTAATAAATTTTATATAATATTTTAAATAAAAAATGTTGTTTTATATAAAATGGAGAAAAAAAGTAATTTTTTTGCCTCAGTGAAAAAAAAAATCAGAAAGTTTGAAATTATCTGTGTTTAACCTGATAATCTTCACAGTTTTTGTTGAAATATTTGTTTAATTGGTTTACTAAAGGGGAGAATAAAAATCCTATCTCAGTTTGAAATCCTACTGTCGATGAAAATCACTTTAAAATCCCTTCGTAAATAGTGTGATAAAATAATAAACCCTAAAATTCAATGTCGTTCTTGAAGTGTTTTGTTGGTACATTTCGTCGTCATTTTTCCAGCCATAAACTTAGCTTGGGGGTCACGCGTAACATCCCATAATGGTTTTATTGCTGCAAATTAAGACGTGCTGTTTGGAAACTCATCTTTACTGCATGTCTGGGATTTAAGAAGCCCTTCGCAGTATTTTACTGCGGACAGTAATGAGCCTAACAGTTTTAGCCACTAACCCACCTTACATAGGGACGGCAAGTTTTCTTCCTTTAATCTAGAACCCAGACACCCATCAAGAAATAAAAAAAAACAGTCACTGCGAGTGTATTTTCATGGCCATACAAGTGTTTTTTTATTTTTATTTTATTATTTTTTTTAAAGCCCGCCATACGCTGAATTGGCGCGTAATAGTAGCAGCCAACCACACCTTGTCTTTTCGCTGCGTGTCCCCCTCGAACGCTCCGTATTATTGGTGGAGAAGTGTAAGGAGAGTCTTCTCGCACGCGACACGCTGGCGCTCTAAACTAGATTGACTGGTGCGTGTTTTAGAGTGACTTTTACCGAGGCTCTTAACGTAAAATGCCGCCTTCCTGAATTACAGTAGCCTTCGTCGATGCCACACAAAAATTGTGCCTTTCGTTATCTGTCGTCTCGGCGATGGGTCGAAGTCGGGGGTTTTCCCCCCTACACACATTATGGCTTCGACCTCGTATTATTCATTTAAACGAGCACAATAATATTTCGGCGGTTAGTAAAGAAAGGAGTTTCTGACAGTGGAACATTACTCTTCTTCCTCCCCCATAGCTGTTGACCATGCGTTTTACAGTACGAGAGCGAGTCTGGTTCACTTGTTGAGAGAGAGAGAGAGTCGGAGTGTAATTTAGAGGGCTGCTACTTCTTAATAAAAATATAAATAAAGATTAGCTTTCATAAGGTGAATGTATATTAAGAACTTCACTTTTCTGGAGATGTTAAAGATGCTTTGGGAGGAGTAAACGTTTATATTCGTATTAATAACGTCATGCTATCGACATGGGCTGCAGTGCACTTGAAAATAATAACACTGTCGCTTCTTGCTCCGATTTTATTGCTTACGTTCGGACTTAAGGCAGGAGCATAGCTTGCGAATAATAAAACTAAAACAATAGCGGAAGCGAATACGAACTTCATTGGAGATCATGAAAATAACTGATACTTTTCATATTTCGAAGGTTATTTGCATAAAATATGCATATCATGAACCGAAGTTTTCCGTTCAGTCACATCTACCAATCATAAAGGAATCGTCTCGTCATATACTGAGAACTACCTACAGAGCAATATTGATAATAAACAATTACAAAAACAGATAACTTACTTATGTGCGCTGTTAATATTAATTTTTCCCTACACTTTTGGAACAGAAAGAGAAACGCATCTTGGAATGATTTCCTACCCCCACCCCTCCGACACATGCACAGTGCAGACGGGAAGGGTGAGACTTTTTTTTTTTTTTTTTCAAACACTTCGGTTAGCAAGAATGAACTTTCATCTCGCCTAGGATGTGATGGATACATAAGGATTTTGCCGCTGCAGAGGTGAGTTAGCCAGTATCATATGTAGATAGCAGGAGTCTTCCCAGGAAACTGTTCTTTTTTTCTACCACAAAGCAGGCGGATCGGCAGGAGAACATACGCAATTCACAGACATGACAAATTGGCCTTAATAGCTGTTTTTGCTTCTTTTCCAACTCTAACTAAACCGATATTTTTTCCTTTACGCTCTGTTTTGGCAGATTGACAAAATTGTTTTTATGGAGGTTTGAACTAGACAGCGCTGTTGTTCGTTTGTATGCTACGAGCGAAGCTTCTTTACATATAAAATATCTGAATCTGCGTCCGAAATATATCAATCACAAATCACAGTGGATGGCTATTTTAATACAGTGCCCACTATTATTAGACAAACGCGAAATTTGTTCGGTGCGTTTAAAAAAACCGAAGTAGAATAAATTTTAAAAATACATAACCTAGAATCAAATGTACAGTGCGTCTAATTTGTCTAAATATATGGCTTTAGCCAAATAACTCTATTAAACGCGTTCTACAGTATAGCGGTACATATGACACGGCCTTGCCGCTCTGACGTCACTTGGATTAACAACAATCTTCCTATACTAGTAGGTGGGTAGTCTCCCCCAGTTTCCACTCTGTTAGCTGCCTGACACCTATTTGTGGAACGCCCCAGGGTGGGGGAGAAAAGGCTTCCAGGAGTGCAACTGGTGAAGTGGGCGCAACTCGTCGTAATAGAGAAACGCTATTTGCAGTCCAGTTTAATGCGAATGTCCGCACTCCCTTAATTGATATTACGTTAATATACGAACCTCAGACCTCTTGACAAGTCAATAATTGCTCGAATATGTGAAAAAGGTATTTGTGTTGACTTGCGAGTATTTTTAAGAGCATTTTAGTTAAAATACGTTCTTACTTTTGCATAATGTATGTAAAACATATGATGAAAAATTATGACAAATAAAATACAACCAGTGAGAAATGTTAGGTTTTTTTTAGAATGCTGTCATAACAGAAATAGATGGAAGACGTCAGTGAATTGTTGAAACGATGGATAAAAAGTATCTCTGCAAATTTACAAAAACATCAGAAAGCAGCAAAGACATTGTGTAATATTATCAAAGAACTACTGAATCCACAGTTACTTCCCGTATTTATAAAGACAATCAGAATTATGAAGTTTTATACCGAACAAAAACCACAACCAAGCTCATTTTGTACAGAACGGAGTCAATTTAAAATTTATAGTTGAAATAATTCTAAAATAAAAAGGTGTTTTAATAATATTTCATTTAAAAAGTTATATAAAGGGAAAAATATCAATTTAATTTGTTTTCAGTTAAGTATTAAATATAGAAAATTAATTAATTATTATTGCTAAACATTTAAAATAAATGTGAAAACAGTTGTTTACTTTACAAGCTACGGTATGCATTTCAATAAATCAGCACCAATCAAGTGGGTTTTAGTGTGCACCAATTACGCTAATGTAGTTTCCGTTCAGATTCGAAATATTTAATCACTTCAAAAGAGATCGAATCCTTTTTAATGTGTAGAACCCTATAGAATAGGACACATGTGAGGATTTCTTTGTAAGAAGTTGGTGATTGAAACAGTTTTTATGCAAATGAGTCAATGGTACGTTGAGAAATGTCTAAACGGTGACGCAGTTCGTTTTAAAATCGTGGCGAACGAGCTCAGTGCCCGTTAATCCCTAAGTGACTCACGTCACTCACCCGTAGTTGAACTGGATTACGGATGCCGTTTTTAGGATCACGTGAGTCACGAGAAAAGGAAATTTTCAAATGCATACAAATTGACACATTTTATAGGAGTTCACTTTGGGAATTAATACTATTGAAACTTTCCTTGTAATCTGTTAGCGTGATTATAGCGAAAACCAACAAAATGAAAACAAAATATCTTTGCACATGACCATGTAAGAGAAAACTTGGCATGAAGAATATGATATTTATTTATGCTTTTGTATACTAACTTGATAATAATTACAAAGAATACTTAGGAAAACTTCACAACAGTACTTTACTTAGTACGCTTGTGGTATACTGATAAGCTTATAAGGACTGGCTTAAAGGGGCGAAGCAATAATGCTTTTCATCTTCCCCGTTATCTGTAGAGGACAGTGTAGGGATAAGGTGTTATTGAGCAATTATTAAAGCTCTGATCATGGCAGGAGGGTAACAGCAATAGCCGAGCCTCAGTTAGAGCTTCACTGGCTACAGCATTGCCATCCATTACCCTCCAAGGTATTGGATTGAATGAATCAGTCACCACATCTCACGGTCGATTGATTTATTCCACCTTCTTATATGTACTGAAAAACCTTATAAGGACTGACTTAAAGGGGCGAAGCAAGAATGCTTTTCATCTTCCCCGTTATCTGTAGAGGACAGTGTATGGATAAGGTGTTATTGAGCAATTAAAGCTCTCATCATGGCAGGAGGGTAACAGCAATAGCTGAGCCTCAGTTAGAACTTCATTTGCTACAGAATTGCCATCCATTACCCTCCAAGGATATTGGATTGAATGAATCAATCACCGCATCTCACGGTCCTTATTAGTCCTTATAAGGACTGGCTTAAAGGGGCGAAGCAAGAATGCTTTTCATCTTCCCCGTTATCTGTAGAGGACAGTGTAGGGATAAGGTGTTATTGAGCTATTAAAGCTCTGATCATGGCAGGAGGGTAACAGCAATAGCCGAGCCTCAGTTAAATTTAGAATAAAAGTATATAATAATGTGATAGGTGTTTTTAATATATTTCAAAAATAAAAAGTTTTAAAATATATTTTTATTCTAAATAAAATTATTTTAAATATAATAATTTATATATAATTATTCTTAACCTAAAGGTAAAATAATTCAAGTTTACATGCATCTTTTAATACTTATTTTGATTTTACAAAATAAGTAAACATGAAAACGGTTAAAGCAACACAAAAAAGTTAAATATCACTGTCTGATGTTCCGCCTTGTGTATTTTTAGTACGGAAATGAATCACACACATGCACAAAGATGTATTTTGAAAAAGCGAGAAAGAGGAGTCGCTGATGTCTATCTAGCAATAGTCTGTAATGGCTAGTAAGCTTACGGCTGGCTATTGACCTCCAACCTATTCGCGTTCTGGTGTTCACTCCTACTTGTTTCAAACAGATCGCCAGCTTTAACGGCCTGATGTGTCTCTGTACCCTAAGGGTGGCGAATGTCATTCAGCATGCTGAGAACAGTGGATCTACCGGAACTAGCGCCATACGCCATGGGTCAGAGGTGAATCTTAATAAAGTATTGGCCCGAAAGGAAGTGAGTTTTGGTGTTTTTCACTTCGTACAAGCTAGTCAAGTATTTCTGCTAGAAAAATGTTATTTCCTTTATGGGCAGGTGTGCTCATAAAGGAAATTTCGGTACTAGCTTCGTAAGTCGCAGCGCGGAAAGAAAGATAATGAGAATTTTCATCAGTTTTCATTTCATTAATCCTTTTGACACGGCAAGAAATATGACGTGAATAACAGTTCGGGGAAATAAATGAAAAGACTACGATTGCAAACCGTTGGAAGGGCATCATCAACGAAGGGGATGAAGGAACTGATTAGGTGGAGACATCGTTGTCGAACAAGAACAGTGACTTGCGCAAGAGATAGTTTAAGAGTTACCGCAAATCACATTTTAATAGAAGTTCATCGCTACTCTTTTCCAGATATATGTGCTTTCAGAATGCTTGTCCTCAGGTTCCGAGTTTGTCCAGTTGATCGGATCCTAACAATGTGATGAGTGAAGCAATTAGAATATTTCCCTTTGATCGTTCCAAGCCTATCTGATGTCTAGTGACCATTCAAAGTATTCTTAAACCTTAATTTAGAGGGATAAGTTCGTAACACCGTTCGCATACTGTATAGGATGGTAAACTTTGAGAGGGAAGGTAGAGAGCATCAAAATCCATCATATTCACATAGGAAAGCATGACCGGAAAAGCCACCGGAAGGTACTAACAGGGACACAAATACACAGAAATAACACAAGGCAGTAAGTAGTGTAAAAATCTTTATTAGGCGTAACGGAACAGTTCAACAGTAGTTGGATACATAACATGGTAAACGAGTTGCATGTCTGCCATCTCAGCGTTCGTAAAACGACGCATGTTCTTCGTACGACGTCGAAAGCTTAAAGGAGGAAACTCCAATTGCTCACCTGGAGCGCTGGCGAACAGCGCCACCTATCACTTTCGCGTGGCGTTTCCAGTCATGCTTTCCTATGTGAATATGGTTGATTTTGATGTTCTCCACCTCCCCTCAAAGTTTGTACGTGGAATATTATGTGTGTTTATTTCTTCAAGTTTGTATACTTCAGGGAAGGAAGGACCTTGTCACCTCCCTATGGGACCGACTAACAGAACTCCCCGATTGGATTGAATTCTCATCGCCATACAGAAGGAACTTTTATAAGGATAAGTTAAAAACCATTTTAGGGATCCTATACTGTGAGGAGAGATTCGAACCCAGGTCTCTTCAATGTTAAACTAAGATCCTAATGCAAATATATCTAGACTAGATTCAAACTTGCCCCCAGGTTTAAATCAATTCTATAAAATTTTATTATGTTTAGACCATAATATAGTCTAAGTTTAAAACTAATCGAAACTATTAAATATGAAGTTGATAAAGGATAAAAAAAAACACAAACTAAAGTCACTTTTTATGAAATAATCTCAAACATCGTCACACTTGAGATTTCGTTTAAGAATCTCAGCTACAATTGATAAAATAATCACAATTCTTACATAGATTATGTTCCTATTTATAACTGACTAAAAATATAAATAAATATCAAAATGGATCGTACGTAAATGCAGTCTACGGCTTTTACCGATATCGTACCTTTCTCCTGTCATTCATCGCATTATCTGGATCCGTCAATAAGAAATAAGAGACAAGGTCCTTACTACAGTTTACCGTCTTCTTAACCTTAGTTTTTCCCTGTTCAGTTACACCTTGAACACTCATTGGGAGAGCAAACACTTCAACGCAAATTCAGGTCCCGGAAATAAGTCAGTGTGACTGTGTAGGAGATTAAAAGCCTGCTAGATTGCAGACGACATGAGTTATTTAAAGTATTCCTTAAAAGAACAGCAGCCTGTCACCAACCTTCGTTGCTAACGACCACTTGAATTTTTCAAACTAGTCAGTGAGGTCCCACTAGCGGACTACTTGTCGCTGAAAGATTTTTAATCATATATCAAGTCAATTAATTCACATAATTTGTATAAACAACAGATTTTCTTTTATCCAAGCCGACTCGTGGGATTCTGTTATCTTGCAAGATGTAAATTTACTTTATCCATTCACAAGAAAGTAATTCTTTTGGAACATTTTTTAACAAAAATTGTTTTCGAAGAATAAAACTTAGTATTTTTTTTTTATATACTTCGTTAAACACATCAAACTTCGGGTATCCGGAATCGATTCGTTAATCCGAATAGCGGAGATTCGTAATTTATTATCGGATCTTTGGATGGAAACCGATGAGCGGAATTAGGCATAGGAAGGCGTCGCACAAGTACGTCTTAACGGTTTTTCGCAAATGTAGTCGAATTTTAACCAATGACCTTCCGATTCTAATGGTGCATCTCTCTCTCCCTCTCTCTCTCTCTCTTGAAAATTAAATAAATGATTTGCAATCGTGAAATCTTCAAATGCGATGATTTAAAAAGAGCTTTCAAAGCTCCTTGCATTGTTTGAGTGTATTTCTCAGAGGGCATCTAATTTTCTACCATATAATAAATTTAAATAAATATGAAGACTTTAATTGTAAATTAGTCTTGTTTTTAAGATTTAAACCTTGGATAGTTCAATAATTTTAGAAATATTAAAGGGATATGACCTTGTTCCACATATAGTGATTTCCACTTTGTTAAATTTCTTAGGTCTCAAACTTTGAAAGGTTAGTCTGCTGCAAATGAAATTATTTTCTTTGTTAACTGTATTGAAACCTACATGACTACAAAAGGATAAATTCTTAAATCGATATGTAAATTGGTACAATATAAAATATATTATTCATAATGATATGTATCTAGATATTTTTATTTAAAAAATTGTACTTTTTGTTTACAAGTATCTAGTGAAATATCTAAGAACTCCAGTAAGATGTAAAGGGAAAAGTTCTTTTTGCTTTTTAAATTAAATTTGAATATATTTTGATAATTTATATATTTTGAGTTTAAACGACAATAACTTGTGTTCTGGAATATGTCATAACACAACCCCGAATAAAATCTGACAATATTAAAATAAAAATATATTATAAATTATAGTGTATCTAATATATATAAATATAATATAATAAACAAATTAAAATAGGATCATATTTTAAATTTTATTTGCTTATTAGGTTAGGACAGCACATTGTAATATTAATATTATATTATAAAATTTAGTTAATGCATTCAATGATTTCTAGGATAAATAGACTCGGTAATTAATATCCTTATCCTTAGAGGGTAATGGATGGCAATGCTGTAGCCAATGAAGTCTAGCTGAGGCTCGGCTATTGCTGTTACCCTCCTGCCATGATCAGAGCTTTAATAGCTCAATAACACCTTATCCCTACACTGTCCTCTACAGATAACGGGGAAGATGAAAAGCATTCTTGCTTCGCCCCTTTAAGCCAGTCCTGATAAGAATAACGATTTCTGGGGTTGGGAGATGAAAAACCCATCCTGGGAGATGGATGGCAATACTGTAGCCAATGAAGTTCTAATTGAGGCTCGGCTATTGCTGTTACCCTCCTGCCATGATCAGAGCTTTATATAGCTCAATAACTTATCCCTATATAGCTCAATAACTTATCCCTACACTGCCCTCTACAGATAACGGGGAATATGAAATGCATTCTTGCTTCGCCTCTTTAAGCCAGTCCTTTTAAGGACACTGATTTGTGATTTATTGTCTACTTTAATCATGTTGCTGAGTTTAAAAAAAAATATGTTAAATAGTACATTAAACACAGAATCTTATTAAAATATAAATTAATAACATTTATTTATAACAAACATTTATTTATAACAAATAAATACCATTATTGTCATTAAATAAATAACATATGAAATGAAGGTATTTACCAAGTTATTACTTCTAAAATCAAATTATTGAGATATAATTAAAAATGATATATCATTACTTCAAAAAACTAAATTACATTAGTTAGAAATAGGCGTCTTTTTTTTACCACTTATGAAACATTTTCAGTTTCTATAAAACTCATTATTTTGTTTAATTTTCATAATATATAAATATTACTAGTAATATTACCTTAGCAAATATTATTTAACTTGCTCTGCTTATAACACATATTCGTACCTCACCGACTTTCATTATTTGTGTTGACATTTCCAGATTACGGTAGCGGAGAAATGCCCAGTAACTAGAAAACGGAGGAATTCAAACCTCACAAATCTGGTTTGCTTTGTTTGGTGTCACTCACCACCTGCACCTAACATAAGCATAGCTGATAGAGAGATGTCTTCTTCAAATAACAACTAAATCTCAGCGCCTGAGGTGGTGATAGCCTTATCTGTTTTTTTGCGTGGACAATATGTCAACTCAAGAGAAGGATTAGAGTGCAAAATTCATTCAAAAAGAGGGGTGGGGGGGAAGAGAAGAAATTACTTTCTTTGTAGTAAGAATGAATTCAAAATGCATTCCCTGTAAGCGTATTATTATTATTACGAGAAAGATGAATATAATATAAGAAGAATGGTATTGGAAGAAAAAATAATTTATTTCTAAAATAAATGTAGTAAAACATAATTTGTTAGAAAAATCTAATTGTATATATATATATATATATATATATATATTTTTTTTTTTTTTTTTTTTTTTTTTTGCTTGCTTGTTTTTGAAGAAAGTTCTGATCTCACTTGAAGTAAAAGTTTTTACCAAGTAGAATTTCTTTTATGCACTTAACATTTCTTTGTTTGAAATCTCTCTCTCTCTCTCTCTCTCTCTCTCTCTCTCTCTCCTTTCTTTCTTTGTGTATGTCATTCAGTGTGTGTTTTTCTGCTTCAGAGTACAGAAAGTATGTGAGGTCTGTTTACGAGTGCGCGCGCGCTGGCTATGAGTTATGTCTCTCCATTGTCGTGAATCTTCTATTTATAGTAAATGTCCCTTTGTTGATATATTCTAGCAGATGTTAATTCTAGTTTTGACTGTGCATTATCGGTGGCTGCTTAAGGACTGGGAAAGGATTTTAAAGAAGCGAATTTTTCGTATATTAATTAACAAACAAGGGCAATCCCCTAAACAAATACTTTCGAAAGTAAAATAAAAAAAACAGAAATTCAAATACAGAGCATGTAAATAAATAAACAGAATAAGTATTACGAAGACAACTTAACAAGTAGATATATTTAAATAATGATTTGGTGCAATTATTAATCATTATTTTTTAAAGTAAATGTTTGATAATAGACTAATCTTTAGCAATTCTTAAAAAGTCATTTATTTTAAATTAAATAATCAAAACGTAATTTAACTGTACAGTAAAAAGACGTCATTTGTGTATTTATATTTACGTAAACATATATTTTAATAATCATTAAAAGGACCAAAAGCTTAAGAAATTTGGCACGCTGAAATAGAGAACGTAGTCGCCTTAATCTTGCGAAAAACTTTTGTTCAAAGAATTTTATTTATTTATTTATTTTTTCCTTACCCAACAGAGACAAATGATGTTGTCCAACCCTTTTTTCAAATACGATTGCTAGGCAATTTATTTTGACTTATTTCTACGCTTTAAGAAATGTTCACCAAGAAATTTATAGAGATTTTTCTACAGAAGACTGGTAGCCAGCCTTGGGCCACGTAAAATGCTGGTTGCAACCCAGCGGACAGTACCGATTATCAAAGAAAGTCTTTCCCATGCTGCGAGGAAATGGTCGTTGCCATAGCAACCCAGTAGTTTGATCGATACGGCCAGCGTCCCCCAAACCCGCGACATTTACAAAGCATTCTTTCAAGTAGGAAGGCCTTCGTCTTCTGGATATTTCCAGAGTTCGCCAATAATTCCTAGGAATTGCGCACTTTGAATTGAGAGGTCTCCAACCATCTCTCTTAATTTATAGAGGGGGTAGGCTGATATCGTTTTTCATGTCCCACCAACACTTTCATGAAATCTCCATTTACAAGATAATATCTGTCATTGGGGATTGTTTTATCGTATCAAACGTGAACTCCCCCAGCAACGAGGTCCCTTGCAAACAGACTAATAATGTCTCATGTCTGTTTTACGAAACTAAAACATGGCGAATTTATTTATTTTTTATTTTTTTAGGTAATTTCATGATAGACGTAGCATCAAACAGAAATACTAAGATTTTATTTCTTAGATTTCTCCACCCTTTCCTATTAGGAAGGATCCGTTTTAACTTTCGCTGTTTCTATGACCCCCTTCTTTCCCCTTCATTTCTTTCTTAGCTTGTTTCATACAGCAGTATCATGCATTTCCAACTGGATTGTGGGCCAAACTAGTTTATCAGAGGAGCATGCGTTCTGACCAGTCATCAGGCGCGCGAGGCCATTGATTTCCGATAGTGTTTTGACAGGCCAGTGAGAACTCTCTCTTTGGTTCTCTTTTTCTGAGTGGGCAAAAGGAAAGATCTTTTAAGGGTGTTTTTTTGCGTTTTTCCCCTTATTTTATTCCATGATTATTATTCCGTGTGTCAAAACGGGAACTTTTTTTTTTATCTTCAAAATATTAATTATATGAATATAAAGGGTTAAAACGCATAAAACAGATCTCTGGCGTCGGCGTTTGGTCGTTAATATCAGAGATGTCTTTGACACTGCTCTTATAAGCCATCCATCATTAGACCAGGCGACATGTCCACCGACAGATGGGTGTGCCAGTAAGAACGTGCAGCTTAGTGAGTTTCGCCAAACTTGGATCCTGTTTTGATTAACATTTCAACTTTCCTTCAAAAAAAAAAAAAAAGGGATCGAAGAAAGGAGATTAATATTGACGATTAAAGAAGATATGACATAATTAGAAATCTTTTATCTTTCATGCATTATCTTTATTTTATCTTTAACGTAAAAATAAAAGAAAATCAATGGTTAAATTTAAAAGCATTTCAACTTCGTCGTTTGGACGTCGCATCTAAATATTTTATATATATTTCGTATCAGAGATTATGTGCTTAGTAGAGACCACAATTGAAAGGCATAGAAAGGTTATTTACCTTGCAAATTTCAATTCTCGAAACTAAAAGAAATACATTCAAGCACTTGACGAGACTTAGGAAGTTAGCATTCGTGCAAAAGAAAAGCTAAATGTGTTTTTATGATGAGCTCATTATTTTAAAGATCTTGCACTAGTGGAATACTATTTTTAAGTTTTTAGATTTTGTATTGCAGCCTTTTTTCTATACATTCCTTTTAATATAGTTATTCTCTATGAAATTTTGGTAATAATTTTTAAAAATTACAAATTTTTTACAAATATTTTCGATTTTATGTTCATACACCTTTTTCTAAATTAGTTAAAAATAGTTAAGAATTCAGTTATTTAATGTTTACTATATATGTATGTATATATTTAATATTTACTGTACGTATATATATATTATATATAGTTTTCTATGCCTATCTTACTCCACAGGCCAATGATGAGATACGTTGAACTCACAAATTATTATTTATTATATATGTATATATTGGTCGAAATGAGAGCCAATCGACCGTGAGATGCGGTGATTAATACCCTTGGAGGATAAAGGATGGCAATGCTGTAGCCAATGAAGTTTTAACTGAAACTCGGCTATTGCTGTTACCCTCCTGCCATGATCAGAGCTTTATATAGCTCAATAACACCTTTTCCCTACACTGTCCTCTACAGATAACGGGGAATATGAAAAGCATTCTTGCTTCGCCTCTTTAAGCCAGTCCTTTTAAGGATTTACTATATTGTGTTGTATATTCATTATGAACCCATTTCTTTAATAAAGTAATAAAATGTCGTCGAAATATATTATTAAAATAGATAGTTTATTAGTAATTAGGAAAAGCAAAACTAATCCCTAGTTGGATGGATGTTACTCCATTCCCTGGTTTTCGTTTCGTAATCTCTCTTTATTAGAAACACGAAAATTTCATTCAGAATCATAATTAGCGTTTTATAAAATATTTGAATCAAAATTTTATATGCGGAATATTCTGCTGTACTTTCTATGAAAAGAAAATATATTGTAGATCACTTCAGATGGGAACAAAAGAGAGATCGTCATTCACAAAAAATAAATAAATCAGGACTGGAAGGAAACTGAAGGGTTTGGTTGGGTTGTTTTGAATTACAGTTGAAGCAACTAAAATCTATGAAGCTAGTGTATTGTGTCTATTAATTAGGTATGGCCTAGCCAGTTTGCATGTTTTGTTGGACAAAAAATTCGCTTGTGGAATTCCAAAACGAAATAAGAAATTGTTCCGATGAATGAATGAAAATCAAATGAATCCTGAGCACGTTACATTACATTACACATAACTGAGAACTAATATTAATGTAAAATAAAATACAAATATTAACGCTTTCTTACCATTTAAAAGATCTTTTTATTTGAAAGTCCATGACCCTACTATTACAACAATGATAAAGATCTGCAAAGCTTCAGTTACTGCTATTAGAACGACTTCCCAAAGGAATAAATCATACAATATCGACATGTAATGAATCTGTTGGCGCACTTGGAGGTCAAATGCTGCCTATGCGCATAATCCCCGTATCACGCTAATTAACATTTATAATGCAAAAATAATCGATTATTCCAATGCTAAGCATATTACAGAGTGGTGTGGGTATAGACTGCTTACAGTCTCATCGGATGTTTAAACGAGTTCATAAATTAGAACTCACAATATAATCATAGAGAGAAATGAAATTCACTTATATATTATTTAGTTCGAAAATCTTATTAATCTAAATTCTTTTAAAGTATACATTAAAAGGATAACTCTCGGATGCTTTAATGACGCCATCTTGCGGAGATTTTTGAAGTTTCTCCAACACAGTACAATATTATATGTTCAAATATATTCCATATTTACATCATTGATAGTATGGAATAATTTTTCTGCCGTTGTCGTTACATATCAATAATTCTCTCTCTCTCTCTCTCTCTCTCTCTCTCTCTCTCTCTCTCTCTCTCTGTTTCATCCTAAGAGCTGTGCGAGGCCGCACAATCGTGGTAAAGAAGTGTTGGGATTGTTTTAAGCCCTGTCAAAAGTTTAATTTAGGGCTAGCCCTCAGGGGTTAATTAAAGTTTCTGTTATGCAAAAACCAGCTGGCCGTGTGCCTCTCCCATACGGTTCTTATTCGCTGCGCGAGACAGGCTAGATTTAATAATGTAGTAATTTCTGGCAAGTTTGCTTGGCTAAACTAAACAACAAATTAATAGCTGAAAGGCAACACAGAGTGGTTAATTGCCAGCAAGAGGCTTAACAATGCTGGCTACCTGCGCGTTCCCACGCGCTCTATTTACACCTTCTAATTCTTAAAGAGCTTAAACTGAAATATTTAATTTAAAGCAATAAAGGCTACATTACAGCGTTTATATCCGGAAGAATTTTGGTAATTTTTTAAATACGTTTTCATTTGTACTATTACGTTTTTATTATTTATTAATTTTTTTTTCTTATGGCTTAAAAATTTAATTGCAGAAGTTCTGTTAGTTTTTTTGTTGTTTTTTTTGTATAATTGTGTTTTTATATTGAGTGGGGCAAAAAAGCATGGTGAGAGGGATAAGCGTATTATTTTTGATCACGCATGCGTCAAGAACTGACACGATGAAGGAAGTTAAAGATTAACTGAGTAAACTTATGGGTTCCTGAACGGGGGGGGGGGAAATGAAAGATAAAGTGAGAGAGGGAAGAGATGAAGGAGAGGGGGGAACAGAGTGAGACGAAGGCGGCGTGTGAAAGAAAAGGGAAGAGGATGGACGAAGAAATAAATGAAGGAAAAGGTAGCGAAAAGAAGCAGAGGAGGAAAACATGCAAGAAAGAAAGAGATGGATAGAAAAACAGAAGAATAGAGTATGGTGGGGAAAAAAGAAAAAAAAAAAAGAAACGAAAATTTTTGAACTGTAAATTGATTAACAAACAGGACAATCGATCAAAAGACTATTATAGCTCTTCGAGAAAGAATTTTTTTTTTCTGTTTAATGAGAAATTATTAAGTTTTGTTAAAAATAAACGCATTAGTGAACAGAAAAATAAATTTGACTTTTTAAAAAAATATTTCATCTTTTGATATTTCTTTAATTATCCATGTTTTTCTATTTCTTGAAACTTGTTCGGAACAGCTGCCCACTTTTAAGTTTCTTCCAAATATTTACGGATGACTTTTTCTTTAATTGCAAGAAAACAAAAACAGAGAAACAGACTTTGCATTCAGCATCTGTTTTTTCTTTCATATCTGACCGAGACATAAATGGTTAAAATCTGAGCAGCCGGAAGGAGCAATTTCGTGGTTTGGCTGGTATTGGAAAATGCAAATGACAATTCGAATGCTTTGGCTTGGGCCGTGTTGCATTTTATTTTCAACTTTAAGGTCGAAGTTACGTCACACACACACACAAAAAAAGCACGAGTTGAAACATTACGTTTTTTTACGTTTTTAATAATCGTGTAAGTAAATGTGGCCAAATTTAGTTTACATGTTTAGACCCAAGTTCTGGTCACATGTGGGTAGGCCGCTACTAAAAACATTACTTCTAAAGTAAACATTAAAATGGAAAAAAAAAAAAAAAAACGAAACGGATTAAGGCAGTGCTTTTCAACGTGGAGCATACGCCCCACAGGGGGTCAATTTGAATATTTTGGGGAGTAATTAGAAAATGTACATGTACGTATTTATATAATTAAATATAATTTTAGGAAATAATCTTCATTATAATCAGTTAGTTTTTACTAAGTTAGCCTGAACTGAGAACCTGCATAGTTCGGTTGGTTTTGGAGAAACTCTTAGGTTGAAAAGACCTGGGTTCGAGTTCCTTCTATGGCGCGAATCTTTATCAGGACTTTTCAATCGAAGATGAGTTAATCTATCTCATACGGAGATGGAGGATTTTTAGACCTCAAAATAGACAAACCTGCCCGGTGAGCACACGTCTACAAACATAGAATACTATTGGACAAGGAAGGCAACGAAAACCATCTTGTTCTACAATAATCCCCTAGTAATTTAGCATCGCTATCCCACCACCCATTGGATTGAGAGAAAAACAACAATAACACGCTCAACTGAGCAATCTGCGTCAGCGGACCACTTAACAAAAAGACAAAAGTGGTTTTGCTAAATAGTTTTAATGACAAATATTATTTGCAGAAATGTCCTAAACAATGCAGATAATCAAGTAATGATGTTTTTATAATGGAGAATAAATCAGAATCGTAAAAGTAATTTCATGTTTATTTCATGGCAGATCAATTGCAAGTATAGTTTAAAATCTTAATACTTATAACACTTTAATCTTGTCCGATCACATTACAATAACTTTGTTACTCATAATTACTGCGAAAGTAGCTGCATTTGTAATACTACCCAAAATTATAAGATACAGAAAGAATAAAATGTCAAGTTTTCTCATCTATTAATGACAAGTTTGCAATAATGTTAGCATCTTCGTCTGCGCATGACTTTTGTAATCTGGCGTGGGTAGGAAATAGTACCCGCTAGCTATAAAAGGTATTTCTTGATACGTTTAGGGAAGAAAAAAAAAGGAGAGAAGGGGGGGGGGAGAAGAAATGAAGGCATTATTCTTCTATCGGGAGAAGCAGTTTCAGTAGTAATAAGGTAGCATGGTGTCCATCTAGAATGCACGATTATTGATGGATTACTACGGGATCGTAAAGGATAACGATGGGCCTTTTTTAATTATAATCCATCATTTGTGTGTTTGGTTGAAATAAATGTACTAAATGCTTATAGAAAATATGAAAGGCTCTCTCTGTTTGTATGCAACAGGTCGAAAATGTGACATTAAATTATATCTGCACTGTGTAAGAAAATTAACTACAATAAATAAGCATCATTTTATCATTTTATTTATTGTCTATAATGTTAGTTTCCTATGCTTCTTTTTTTCTTTAATCACAACAGCCATGATAAACTTTCGTTTTCATTTCACATTCCAGAATTCGAATTGCAAAAATACCGCCTGCTTCTGGTCTCCACTGCATCTGTTAATACATCCATCTAGAGGCGCCTCGCCTACATCATTAGGGAGATGAAGATCAATACCACTGATTGCATATTTATTCGGAAAAATTCGCTGCATGCGAGAGGGCAGGTGTGAATTTTGCAATAGATTTTTATAAATAATTATGAACCGAAGAAGGCTATAGGTAGCTAAATATAATCGTCTTTATCGATTAAACAAGAGAAACAAGAACAATGTTCGCTGATAAGTCTGATGAAAGTATAAATAGAGAATTCATCATTCCAGATAGAAATCTGATTAAAACACAATCTAATCAGTTTCCGACCGAATATCGACCCTTTGAAAGACTCCTACAGTAGATCAGGAAACTTCCATCATAAGATTCATATGAAAGGGGGGGAAAAAGAACAAATAACTCAGATTTACCAGAAGGTTAATGATTAACTGGTTCGAAATATCTGAAATCATTCCTAGAAAGTAATGACTTTCGCAATAGTTTTTACTTTTGATAAAGTTGAAAGCTTCCGATAAGTTTTAGACATCAGTTTCGTAGTGCTTTATCTTCTAGTGAATAGAGGCCCGTTGTGTGTACCCGATAAACCATCAACAGGGTGAAATAGTGGCAACTACACTGCTTCTCTCCCTAACTTTACACACACATATATATATATATATATATATATATATATATATATATATATATATATATATATATATATATATATATATATATATATATATATATATATATATATATATATATATATATAGCACAAAATAAACTATAATAATTAGAAAATAATTCACAGAAAAACCTGACATAGAAATGCAAAATATTCCATCGAAATTGTCGTTACATATATGTGCAATAAATAATAAATACAGCACAGAATAAACCATAATAATTAGAAAATAATTCACGGAAAAACCTGACATATGCAAAACATTCCATCGAAATTGTTATGTTACATAAGTTCTTAAAAGAATCGGGAGATGGACTGAGTCCTTGACTCTTTATCCCGGCATCTGAATGAAGAAAATCTGTGTGGATGGGGTGTTATTGAGCTAAAAGCTCTAGTCATGGCTGGGTAACGGCAATAGCCAAGCCTCAGTTAAAACTTCATTGGCTACAGCATTGTCATTCGTTACCCTGGAACTCTTAAAAAGGACTTTTTCGTGGTCAGAAACTACTATCAGTAATCATTATGTTACATAATGTTCTTAAAAGAACTGGCAGATGGACTGAGTCCTTGACTCTTTATCCCGTCATCTGAATGGATGGGGTGTTGTTTAGCTAAAAGCTCTATTCATGACTGGGTAAAGGCAATAGCCAAGCCTCAGTTAAAACTTCATTGGCTACAGCATTACCATTCGTTACCCTGGAAGTCCTAAAAAGGACTTCCAGGGTAACGGCATATTATGTTATGTTACATAATCTTATAGTCCTTATAAGGACTGGCTTAAAGGGTCGAAGTAAGAATGCTTTTCATCTTCCCCGTTATCTGTACAGGACACTGTAGGGATAAGGTAGTGAGCTATTAAAGCTCTGATCATGGCAGGAGGGTAACAGCAATAGCCAGGCCTAAGTTAGAACTTCATTGGCTACAGCATTGCCCTCCAAGGTATTAATCACGGTCGATTTTGTATCTCACGGTCGAATTTGCTGCTCTCTCTACCAGATCATTAAGTTACATAATTACATAATACATAATAGTAACAAACTAGTAACATTACTGGCTTAACGGGTGAAGCAAAAGCTTTTCATATTCCCGGCTATCTTAATAGAAACTGTGAGTTGAGAGAGTTTATGAGCCAATTGCTCGCCCTGAGTGGCTAGGAGATTAATCCTCAGTGTTGGGGTTGAGGATGGCTTTAGGTCTTTTGTGCTTAGAATAGTCCGTTGCATCATAGTCAGCGGCCAGTTGGATCAGTCTGTTAGGATGCACAGTTGCCTTTGAAAAGAATTTGGTTGCTATAGTCCGCATGAAGGTGTAAATATAGGGGACCTCCGTGTCGCGGTGCAGTTGGACAGTTCGGATGAACCATGGAGCGCCCAGGATCATTCTAAGACACTTGTTCTGAATGCGTTGTAATTTAATGATATTTGAGTTTGAAGTATGACTCCAGGCCGGTGAGGCATAAGTGAGTATTGGACGAACCATCAGTTTGTATATGAGAAGTTTGATTCTGGTGCTCAGTTTGCTGTTTCTGTTTATTAGCGGATAGAGCTTTGGGTGAAAGTGAGGGGTAATGGTTTTGGATGTGTTTGCACAGAGAGTCTTGATATGACATAATACATAATATATACCTCAGAGTATTTTATATATATAGTTTACACATATTTCAGAAAGGTGTAAGAAAGTTTTATCTTTTTTTGCTATATATAACTTAAATATATTACTTAATTTTTAATTTATTATTATTTATAATTATTTATCATTTTTTTATCATTTATTTATAATATTTGTTATAATTAGATTTATTGATGAGAGTGTAATTAACAAAGATCTGAACAACTGTTTGCTAAGTGCATTGCTCTTCGCATTAAATTGTTCGGCTGTTAAAAATGCAAACAATTCAGATTTGTCGCAACTCATTATACGACAACCTCAACGAAGAATTCATTTCACTCTACTAATCACTAGATTATGCAAGCTCTTCACTAGAAATGATCTCAAAATGCTAATTGTTCACACACTCCGTCAGGAAATAACATCATTATAGTTTGTTTTAGTTATGACAGTAAAGTCCAACTCGATTTAGCATTACAAGTTTATGTTCGCCGATAGAAATATACAATTTAATGCGCATGTCAATTCATCATGATAATAGTCATTTGAAATTTCATTTTTCTTCGCTCATTTGAAATCAAGCATGAAGTTTCTTTACCTCTGTCTGTTTTCACTTTTTTTTTTCTCTCTTTCTTCGAGTGCGTGTCTGTTCACTTTAGTTGTGTCCCCGTTCGTTTGTAAGGGTTTATAAGCCTCTCGAGTTAAACTTAATGGTCTTTATACATAACAGGCTGTCTAGGGCGTGGCCTCGCTGTGAATAAAAGTTGTTGTTCCAATCCGACTCTGGAACTTGTGCCAAGTGTCGAGCGACAGCTGTCTTTTAACGATTGCCTTCCTTAAGCCGTAACTACTGGGCTTCTTTGCAGAAAACGCGTGTGGGGGAACAGAAAGTGTGTCACAAAAGCGGCAAAAATCAGAGCATATTTCTGCTTCTTTTCATCTAAACTATCCTTTGAAAATGTTTGCTGCAATTGAATGTTTTAAAAATGACACAAGAGAGTCTTTAACAGCCCAAAATAATTCCTTACTTGAGTTAGCTACACACGATAAGAAAAACATTAATAATTGCCATCGAGCTATTTAAGAAAGCAAAAACTCTAAACTAAGGAGTACACCAATGATGAAGTTTTACTCCTGGTACTCTACCTTTATCACATGTCCGATAATAATGAAAAACTTCAATTTCACTGATATTTTTATGCCATATAATACTACGTTGCAATACTACATAACAGTATTTTACTTTTGCTCAAAGAGATTTGTATGTCGTTATTCATCTCTCTTTAGGTTGGAGATTAATTTAATTATATGGTGTAAGAACATTATCCCCATATATGGAAGGCTAAAATGAGATTAAAAAAATTTTCATTTCGATTTCTAAAGTAGAATTTCTGGATCATATAAAAAATAAATAAATAATACAAAAACTTTTAAAATAATAATAATAATAATAAATATTCCTAAATCACTCAAGGCAATAATGTACTACAGGTTTACAACCTTTCGTAGTGGGAGTGGATCTTATTGCAATAATCTTATTAAATAATTTTATTGCAATACATATGATTAAAAATACATGACCGAAATGCGATTTTACGCATTCATTAACTGTTATGGAAAAATCGCTTCACTATTTGTATAATTCTAGTTTATATAAGCATTCATCATTGATGCATAGCAAAATATATTAACTGCTATGGCCTGTTTAATTCTTTAATTTAGTATTCATTTTAAGGAAGCTAAGTTCTTCTAACTTCGATTTTCTTAAAATAATTATCGTAATTACCTTAATTCCAAAATATTTGATTTACTGCGGACACATAAAGTTAACATCCTCTTCCTCCATACATATGTATGGAGGAGGGAGATGTTAACCAAATCCCTTATGCGTTTTTCGACTTTTAAACATGATTCGAGTTGGTTAACAATAACTAGTAATTAAGCGTCCCCTATCTTCTTAGAAAAGCCAGATAATGACACCGTACATAAATAATATAAAGTAAAGATCGCTTTACTGATAGTAGTAAACCGCTGTAACACTAATACTCAATGACTGCGTTAGATGATACCCCCCCTAATTGGGAAGCAGAATTAATACTCATTCTATATTAGAGCCTCTTCAAGTTGTCATACTTATCTGGTATCTATCCAACAGGCATAGAAACAAGCCTTTATTCAGTCCCCCCCCCCCCAACAAAAAGGGAGATGAAAGTTCAGCCATCGTTAAACTATCGTTCTATTTCCTTCAGTATAGTACAGTACTCTTAAAGGTCATTAATCGCCAACTTATTCACTATTTAGAAAGACAATTAATTAGTGATCACAAATATGGTGCATTCCATCACTCTCGTTCCATAACAGATTACTTAGCTAACCTTACGCACTACACAAGCCATGAAAAGTTTGAAGAAACAAACGTGGTTGTCCTTAGTATTTTCAAGACACCTGATGAATCTGGATGCCTTCACACCACACTATCATCTTATGGTCTTCCTCCTGCACTTTGTAACTGGATTGTCAGTTTCCTCACTACGTATTGAGGTGGAGGGACGGGCTCCTCTACAGAGATTTCTCTCTCAATGATAGACTATCCCACGGTTCCTGTGCTATCATCCACACTTTTCTTCTACATCAATGACAACGATCTTCTTTCAGTAATTTCGAATCCTATCCAAAAATAGTTTTGCTGACAATACTCTCCATTAATCTTTTGCATTCACGAAATATTGTAGGGCTCAGGTGATTCAAGCTTCAAGATCTTTTGTGAACAATGTCTTAAAAACTGATCTCCTCACAATTCTTAAGTGAATTTCCATGCTATCAAAACACAATCCTGACTTATTTCTGAGAAGAAAGATCCGACTTCACCCTCCATCTTTAATTTTTTTGGTAACATCCCAGTCGTCAGTGAAGATCAATTATCTCCTATTTGGTTGACTTTCACATAGAACCGACTGACAAAAAACAGACCGAATCTGCAATCTTAGCCTCCAGAGAACTTGGTATTCTTTTTCGTTTAAACACTACCTCTCTCTCTCTCTCTCTCTCTTGTTCAACTCCTAACATTTTATAAATACTAAAGCTGACCAACCTAGAATATTGTTCTGACATTTGGGATGAAGGCAGTCAAAACCGCTGTAAGAATTCTTACACACAGAAGAAGACAACCCTCTAAACAGATGACTCCAATCACGGACTTGATCAGTTGCTTTCACAGGAGCTCTGTTTCTGCATAATTATCACTACTCTACCAAACTTGCCACCACCACCACTCCTCCGCTTTTCTCTACTCGAGCAAGAACACGAATAGCCGCTGATCAACACCATACACAGTTCAGCCTCAGACTTATCGAACTAACTCCTCCTTTGCATCCACTCCATCTGCTTCTGTTCTTTGGAACAGAATCATGTTTCCCAAGATGAATATAACCGTTAGCTCTTCAAATAAATAAATAAAATAAATAAATACACGAGCAGATTCCTTCTTTCTCTCTAACCACTGCTCACACACACACATACATACACACACACACTATATATATAAGATAATCCACGAAGCCGTGTCTGTATTAAAGGACTGAAGTAGCCTGAAAAAGGCTCCATGTTTGGTGCAGAGAAAAGGGCTTTCTAACGACATTAAAAACATTCCCTGCGTTCCACGGCATTTGAATCCACAGCCTGTTTGTTATAGGCAGGTAAAAATTAGTGGTCATTTGTTGATTGTACATTACGGGACATAGAGAGTAGATTTAATTACAATTACAAGTTAGTTCAGAACATATATGTAAGATACATATACGAGATGGTTGAAAATGGCTGAATTAGGTTAAACTACTATAGGGTTACAACATAATAAAAATCTAGTGAAGAAAATAATTAGGAGAAATATAAGCATGGGTTATAGACGCGATGAATTTGTTATGACTTTGTAAAATAATCAGATAGTTGATGCAGAGGACAGGTTTATTAAAATTTTATGCGTAATGGTTATCTAATTTGTTCATTGAAATTAAATTTTATGACTAAAATATGGTAAAAAAATATGTTTGATTTGTTAGTAATTGTTATGAACTGACTTAAGAATTAGCGGAATTTCCAGAGTGGTAGATCAAGATAGGACACTAAAATCGGATAAACTGATAGAACAGAAACAATACAAGGCGCCAATTTTGCGTGTCACGCGTCAATATCTCTTTGGATAGTCTAACGATTGGAAAAGTTGAATTCTATATGTTGAGAGATCGGGCAAATGATTTTCAGATGTGATCATTTAAGATGTGATCCTTGTTTCTGTGAAGGTAGCCATGTACGTGAATGACTACAGCAGATTCTTTGAGTCGATGCGAAAGGAAGACGATGTGTGGAACGTTCTCTAGATAGGGCATGGTCTTTGTATTCCAATCGATGGTGTGATTTTTTAGATGCGCTAAATTAGATGATTATCTAATTTAGTGCAGTTGAACAACAAACTATTGTTGCTCCGTGTTTCTGTATTAATATGTATATAAAATGTAATAAAGAATGAAACTACATAAAAAAGATCTGAGAGAATGAAGGAGAGGATTGGCTATTAGCTTAAATAAGCACATGCGAATCTGTACATGGGATGGTGAATCTTGTATTACACGTATCAATTTGGCTACAATAATGATTACTCATACATGATTCACATTGTATTTTTTTTTTTTAATACATTTTTCTCCTTACTCTGAATTAGTCGGTTTCGGAACGTGGTTCAGGGACTGGTTTTTACCTCTGGATATTTCTGTTTTCCTCAAGGAAACATAAAAACCGCCTTCAACCACAAATTTGTAGCAGATATATGTACTAAAAGTATAAATATGAAGTCTATTAGCAGAATGATAATAATAATAATAATCTTCAGAGAATAGAAGATTTGCAAGTAGCGCATCACTTAGTAAAAAATAAATAAATAAATAAAATAATTTTAATTTTTGAAGAAAAATAAACAATCTGATAGTCTTATATTACATACTTCGTAATGAAAAAAAAAATAACATAAGATTAAAAGATAAATTTATAATAACACGCCTGTACACTCGACACGGGTCTTGCTATTTGGTGTTCTCTCTTGCTGAACCTTTACTACGTCCTTGATGTCATGTGATCTTAAAAGTTCTGGTAATCTCGCACCAATTTAGCAGAAGAATGAAAACGATACATGAAATAACAAGAAAGTTAACTTGATTTAATGTCTCATAGAAAACAGATATGTATTGATTATTTGCATCTCGGTAGGCATATTGTATTTATTATTACATCTACTAGGTATCATACAATTATCTGCATCTTGATACATTGCAACTCTCTCATTTTTTTTTTTTTAAATGCACTCTCAAAATAATCATAAAGACAGGAAGAAAATTGCAAGTTTAATAAAAAGTGACATATTGGCGTAGAATAAATCTACTGTTATCTAATGCATCTCTATTTCTCTATTCTCTATTTAGTAGCACGGAAAGAGAGAGAGAGAGAGAGAGATTTACAAACTTGTTACTTGATATTGCGTTAATGTTAAGTTCTTCGGGTTGCCAGCGTTGACTTAAGCTAGCTTCCCTGAGGAGCTGTGTTGTGAAAGATAAATTCTTCTCCAGTGCTGATCAAATAGCTGTTGTTTGCCTTGTTGAAAATTACACTGTTTAAACATGTCTGTCATTTTTCAACCACTTATAAGCTGAAATTAAACATCCGTGGAAGTTGATCCAACCTTCCTGGGCCACAGTAATGGCCACTTGGGAACCACTGACGAACGAGAATCACACATTAGCAATTAAACTGACTAAGTCACGATATACCAAAGTAAACTTTATGATACGGTGACAAATGATGAATAGACTTGCGCAAAATATCTTACGAGCGTCATTGTGATTGTCTGGGAAAACACCGGACTGAAAAGAAGGGAACAATACTTTGCGGTCATTTTCTTACCTATGTTCATTAAAATAAATATTAATGACGTCGCCATTTCTAGACACAAAACAACCATAAACTACCTAATTACGGTTAATTATAGCGGTCGGAAAACATCCCTAAACTATGGTTGCTCTGAACTTTGTGCCTTGCCATAGGGTGTGACGGAACAATATTATTATTATTTTCTTTTTTTAAAAAAAAAAAAAGAAAAAGTCGTCAGGGAGGGTGTTGAAAATAATGATTTAATTAGTCGAGGCACTTTTGAAAAGAACAGAGGATGTACATACTAATTTATACAACATTATGTTAAATGTTTTATTTACACAAAAATGACTTTTTTCAAAATTTGTTTTGAATATTTGAATACCTTATTTGGTTCTAACGGTGATTTAATTAACTGCATACAATAGAATTCCGTTATATTTACGTAGAATTAATTTTAAAAAAATCAAAAAACTAAAATTAGTTTGTTTAAATAGAAATATATTCATATTTCAACCATAGCATTCCTAAGAAAAATGCAATATCGTTTTTTTTATTAACTAATTACACTAATCTTATTCATCATAGCAACCGGCAATACAAAAATATATTTTTTTCTGTTTTTTGTAAAACCACATCGTGTAATAATGAATTTAAAATAAGTCCCTCATTTCTTTAATGAAGCCTTCACTGTGAGTTAAGAAATCTTCGGTGAACTTTTATTTCTACTTAGATTTTAGTTTATATATTAAAATTAAAATATAATTTTTTATAATCTATAATATACAAATAAATTTAAAAAAATGCTTAGTCTCATTCACTATAATTCAAATAAAATTAAAATAATATGAATATACTTTTTGTTATTATTCATAAATTGGTTATAAGAAGGCCATTGTTTAAAAAACTTTTGTAGGATTTGCATTTGTAATCGTAGATCAGTAAAGAATACATTTTAAAGAAATAGAACAAGACAATCAAATAAAATATAAGCTATTTATTCATTTTCATTCATACAAAAGAAGTGATTAATAATGAAAAACATTTTTGATTAACTCTATCTCCTTTGCTTTACATGTATTTTCTCTGTTGGTGTTAGACAGAAGTAGTTATTATTATATTTGTTCAATTCCTTCTAAAAATCTTTAGTCATAAAGGAGAAAGAAACAGTATGGAAGAATTTATTTTCAAGAAGCTTCGCATATTTCCGTTAGAGGCACTTTATTTCACCTTGTAAGCTATTTGCAAGAAAAGAGAGAAAGAAGAAAAAAAAATCCCCCCATTACAAATGGTCCGTGGCACGTGCCCAATTAGGAAATAATTGATACGCGGAACACACTGTGATTTGTGATTCGCCATCGTTATATCAAGAACAATGTATGTATATGACAAGGATATACACGTTCTTCATGCTATCGACCAGAATAATGGTGCGGATCTAGCGGAAGATTAAAACAGCTAGCGGGCTCATCGCTCAGAATAATGGAATCGTGATAATCTCGCATTCGTTAAGATGCCGGATGCTGGACAATGCAAGAGCAGGCTACACAGCGGTAGGGAGTAGAGAGTGAATACCGGAGAATGTTGACGGATCGCAGTCTGTCTACTCTTGCAGCATCTGCGCAGAACCCCCTAGATTTAGTTGAAAGCCGCCGTAATGGATGTTGTGCAAATGTGGGTCTGTTTGTTCATGCAACTAGATTCATGCTTCACCTATTGTCGAAAATGGAAGGGGGGGGGGGGGCGTGATATACCAGATGGAGTAAAGGTTAATGTAAACTCAAAGTGCTTTGATTTACCTTAATTAATATTTAAGAGGGTTGATTTATAATAGTTTTGGGGTCGTTTCTTTCCGCTCGTGGAAGTTTTGTGTAAATATCGGCTCACTCTTTTCTAATGCGAAATTAAATCATTTTGGGAGGATATCTTGGATCACCCGGGGATCATTCAGAAAATTCAGATGCGCCTATAACTACTAATTTTATGTAAGAATACTCAAATCGCATTCCTGTACGGTTTCGACCCATTGATGGAAATTACTACCTATTTGAACATACTTTATCATTCAAATATATCTTTTCAGAACTTTTGTAAAGATTTCTCTTTTCATTTTAAACAAAGATGCACTGAATGCATATTTAAACTATTTTAGAATTGCATATCAAATATGTATTTTTTCTTATTAAATTCGATTGCTGTTTTAACTGTCTGGCGATCTATTATTATTTTACTCGGAAATAGAATTCTATTTGACGTTGAATCCTAATATTATTTTTACACATCTGTTTTTACAGGTTTGCCGGTATTTGCGAGAAAAACCAGGCCACCACCATATGTGAGCATGCAATTCAGTTGAAAGAAAACCTTTGTAACGGTTGTTAAGTCCTGGAGGAGTCGAACTCAGGTCTTTTCAATTTTGGACTGAATAATATGAGTAGTTAATTAAAATAAATAATAACGATATGTCAAATTTCGTAAACTACAACGAAACATTTTAACTCACAAACGATACAAATGAAACCTAAACTCTTTTGTTGAAGTTATGATAGGGAAATCTATATAAATAATTGTATACTCTATTTGATAGAGGAAAAAATTAATAATTAAATTTATTCCTAAGAAGAATAAGTAATTATTTATAAAAAATCGAAAACACCAGTTCGATTTTTATATAGTTCACACTAAAGTAAGCATATGACTATGCTGTTGTTTACAGTTGAAATTTTGGATAGAGACAGTTCGATTGTTTTGACATTTAATGCGAGATTTGAGTAGAACGAAATTTACGTTCATTGTTATATTATGTTACAGTAGGTGAGAGCCTTCGATGGTATAGACGAAACCCGCTTTTCGGGAAGACCTGGGTTCGACTCCCGTCCATGACGTGAGGAACCTTTATTTATCTGATCTCTTTCGACTAAAGGTGAGTTAGCCAATCTCATACGGAGGTAGAGGGTTTTTCGTCCCTCAGAACAGGCAAAGCGGCCCGTGAAACACATACATTTACAGACATAAGACACTTCTGGAATAAGGATTAACCAACCTATTCCGTAGATTTCGGTTTCGAACGCCTGCACGGTGAAGTGTGGGTCTGCGCGTGAGCATTAATCAGAATTATAGAAGTTTAAAGATTACAATACTGAACAGTTGGTGGAGGTTCCTTAGCAGCAAATACTTTGAAGCTTTTCTTTCTTGACGAGAGTCAAAGATGCCTTATAAGTTATCGCGTCGAAAGTACATTGTCAGCTCCTATCTCGGCACAAGGTTTTTCAGATCAACCAACATATAGACAATAATTTCAATTATTGTCTATATGTTGATTAAAATTTTTACCTTATATATTTTTAACTATAAAAAGCTTTATATATGTGTGGTTGAACACGCACACAGTGTTGTAAAAATACACAGCGATCTCAGATTTTACTTTAGAATTGTTCATCATTGACAAACTACATAGCATAGTAAGCTATAAGGCCAAGGGCACATACTGTTGTTGCATATAATACTTAAAGGAGGCATACTTTAGAATTAATCCATTTCCAGCTAGGAGCTTGTCAAGGTCCACCATATTAGTCATCAATCAGGATTCGTATCACAATTTAGAACATCGAGTTCAACCAGGATTTAAGTTGAGGTCTCACCGCAACCGGACAACGCTTTATGCCATAATAGTCACGTTATGAACTGCAGAACTCATTCACCATGAACGGACTGCTTCGTAGGAGTCAAACCTCACTCTCGTTCCATTTGCCTGGTGCAGAGTTTAATGTGATTAGACAGAAGACCAATGGATAGCAGTGGTGTGGGATGACGAATCCCTTGAGGAACGTTCTTCCAATAGTGGTTGCTAGGAGACCGTTATTTACCTGAGGGGGGGGGGATCGTTCCTATCTGAAATACCTAACACTTGTGAAAAAATTTGCTTTACTTACGCGACGGTGGCACCACAGAAACGACCAACATGGCAAGTGTCGTGGGAACATATTGCATGAAAATAAGAGTTTAAACTTTAGGCAGGCAAGCACAGAATCTGAAGAGTGGATTACAGAGAACATGATCAACATGCCGAGCTTTGATGTTGTTTCAAAGGAAGAATTCGCAAAAATACTTGTATTTGATCAGGGTATGACACAAAATCCTGAGAAATTTTATATTTGCAAATGCGTATCCAACTTCTCTCTGCTTGTTCGTTGCACAGGAGGCATTTTATCCCCCAAGCATATTTAAATAAATAGTACCTTAAGACAATCAACGGTAAAGTATCTCCAGACTTCTTTCTTTTGCTAACTTTCCCTTCTCTATATTATCTTCTTTCAGTGATGACTACAAATCTCATTCCTAGCTTTACCGATGACTGTCCACCCTCTCGATTCAGAAAGCTTTCCATGTATTAGAGAAAACTGCATCAAAAATACGTAAACTTAATTCCTTAAATGCATTTTCTAAAATAAGGACTTGGATAATCCAATCGAGTTCATTTCCTCCAAAATTCAAATCCGGGGCTCTTGTCCAAATTTCTCTGTTAGGAAGACAGAAAAGTTTCTGAAATTAGAAGTCTACGTATAGCTGAATGCGTTTATGTAGGATTCTATAAGGCAGACGTGCATAAGAATGTACAAACAAAAATTTACACTTAGTGTAAAATCAATGGCTTTACCATATATGGTAAGCCACTGGTTTTCAATCAAATGTTGAATGATATCGGGTCATCTTTAAAAGAACAGAATTACTCGAAAACACTTGCATGTAGGGATAGCTTTCAACAAAGGCCTACAGGTTCGGGTTCAAAATTAAATTATTTGCCCTAATTCTTATGATGAACATTCCCAAAATTGTAAAGCTAAATACGACTTACATAAATCATTGAGTCACCACCATATTTCGTATTGACAATTCTTTCCAAGAAAGGTAATAAACCAATCAAAAGTCAGTATTGTGGATGAGCTGAGGGTTACATAGTGCTGGTTCCGACTGCGTTTTAGTATTCTACCACACGTTAAAAACGACAACAATAACTTTCAAAGCTTAAGTTCTCATTTAAATTTAAGTTCTCAGCTGGTTGCTGAGAATTTAAACAATACAATGACATAATTCATTGTATTTGCTCCTTTATTAGTCCGAAAACTACCGTTGTTTAGTAAATAAACAAAACTAGGCTCCTTGAATGGAAAGAAAACCGAAAAATACTTGTCCTAAATTCCTGAAACTAGACGAAGAAAAAAAAAAAAAAAAAAAGATTTCAATTAAAATACCCAAGAAATTATAATCAATAATTTCTCGGTATTAATACTCTTTTCTATTATTTTTTATTATTTATTAGTATTATTTTGCTAGATTGGTTATTGCAATCTTTCAAGTAATCTTTCAATCTCTTCATTGTTTCTATATTCTTAATTTTTTTAAATGACGGTGGCTTTCACAGTGACATATACAGTGCTACTACATCTTAGTTCGCTTAAATAAATCTGAATTCATTATTAAATTTCGGATTAACAGAGGCAGCGACCCCATTACAGTAGCGCATTAGCCAAAAAAAAAAAAAAAAAAAAGGCAAAAAAGTGAAAAAAAAAATTTTTTTTTGGCAACCAAAACTAACTCGTAGGCTGTCCAACGAGAAATTAAAGTTCTTTTGCACACGGCGCGCACACAAAATAGCAAAAATATTCTAACAACCCTTACAAACCGCCACCTTACAGATATCATTACGGCACGCTATTAATTAAGATCTTTAGTGAACTCCCATTATATTTGTCAAAACAGTGTGGTTAAGTGTTTATTACGGTTCTGTCCAAGTATAAATTTTCTGTACAAATGAACCTTGGGCATTAGTGAAGCAAAGTTTTCAACATATGCCTCCATTTGTTAGAAAGGGAACTAATATTTCAACGCTTGGCGTCATTTCCGTTGATTCGAATACCGACAACAGAATTTATTAACTTCTGTAATTTAAGCTCTGGTGTGATTAAGTGTCTTTTTTTTTTTTTTATTTCACTTTCCGGTTCTTGTGAATTTTAAATGCGCATTTCTTTCAAAATAATATCAGCAAAACAATTAAGTTCTCATCTAGCAACGATAGATTTTTTGTAATGCTAATATAATTACTGAAATGCAAACGCATTCCCAGATGGCTAATTTGGCATTCATTCGATAGAGATGTAAGAACAGAACGGCCGGGGAAGAAAATGGAATACTTTCCTGAGACATTTAGGCTAATTAGTCCAGGATAATTATACCAAACATTCCACTAATGAAACAGTCATTACCTTTAATAAATACGAGCAGGTCACGTGGGTCTGATGTCAAGATAGTTTTAACTCTCAATTCAGTAAGCCTAGTTTACTATTGAAAATCGAAGATTTTACGCAGACTTCTGTTTAAGTTAATCACCACAAGGCAGGGAACATTATTTCGGAAATTAATCTCGTTTTCGGTATAATTTTTGGTGTATCGGATGTTATTGTATGTATGTGTGTGTGTGTCAGGTTCTTCGTGTTGTGTGTTTATAGATTTCTTCCATTGTTGGTACGAGTTTTCTGTTGACGTCTGTTTTCTTTTTTTATAAATAAAATCATGGAAGAATTACTTTCTGTACTCTGTAAGGAATCTATGAAAGAAAATATTATAATACCATTAAGAAATTACAATCAAACTGTAGCTCTATCAACTAAAATTTCAAATCGACAGAATTAATTGATTTCATTGGCTAGCTCTTGCTTCCAATGGCACGTGGCAACCAATGAGAAAAGCAACCAGATGCACACGATAATTTCAACAATAAAGGATGAACATATTGATCTAACCAGGCGACATTTTATTGTATTCTTTTTTGTGTAATATTGATGGAGCCTCCGTAGCTCAGTCGGTATAGACGAAGCCCTTTGGGCGGAAAGACCTGGGCTCGATTCCTGTCCAAAACGTGAGGAACTTTTATCTGGACTCTTTCGACGAAAGGTAAGTTAGCCGGTCTCATACGGAGGTAGGGGGGGATTTTTCACCAGGAAACTCGGGTTTTTCTCCCCCCCCCCCCAAGAACAGGCAAACCGACCCCGTGAACACACACACATTGATTACAGTCATCATGAATACGTCCCAGCCACATGCCTGTCATGAGCCCAGATAAAATTTAGCGGTTGGGGAAAGCAATAGTGAAGTACTCTGTAAAAATTTCACCAGGAGTACTTTGTGGGCAATGCCTACAAAGTCACCTACGGTCGGAAACGACTAGGGAAAACCAAGAGTGTGTTGATGAGAAAATTTATCGATATTATTACAAACGTATTGCATACCTCCTGTATCAATATATATATATATATATATATATATATAGAATATATATAGATTTTCTCTCTCTCTATATATATATAGAAAAGTTTCAAAACCGAAATTCGGATTGTTCGAACAAATAACTTTCGACATTTCCCAAATGGTATTTAACCTAAATGAATGCACAAACGCGCGAGCATGTGTGTGTGTGTGTGTGTGCGTGAGAGTATCCATGCGATTCATTGTGTTATTTTCCTCAAACATTAAATGGTTCGGTAGTCTTATTACCGCATACCTCCCCCCATACAAACTTAAGGAGTTTATGGTATCTTGATTGAAAAAAAAAAAAAAAAAAGATAAAACTACAAACACTAAAAACAAAATGTTAATAAAACCTGCTTAACTCGACTAACTTTATGATGCGTATTTTCCTTCCCCTTCTCTTATATTCAAACTGCATTAGACGAAAGAAAAGCGTGCAAAACGCAACTCCAAAGAATCTTCGCAATATTTATTCTGCACGATAAAACAAGTGTTCTTAAAACGATTATATTATACATTGGAGATGGAAACTGTTTATGTATACAGCTAGTTATGGAGTATAAAGCAGGCACGCTCAGCAAACATTCATCTGATATTTCTGAAATCCGTGTCTAAAACTAAAAAGATTTCGCTCTCTTAAATATTCCAAGTGCGTTGTAGGGGGTGGTTGCATCTAATTGAATAAACAACGATCAGGCAATAGCGTAATCTAAATAGAAACCCGCAAGCCATGCAAATTAGTTGGAATTGCGGGCACGTTTCTTCAGTGTTGCAATGTGACCTACTTTTATTTCGTAAGGTCAAAAATCGGAAGCATTCTCGCAGTATCCCATTGTTCCTGTGGGGCGGGGTCAAGGTTCTCATTACAATTGATCTTAAGAGGAAAAAAATTGTTCTTCGTCATCTAAATAAATATATATATATATATATAAATTTTAATTAAATGTTTATTAATATATTAAATAATTAAAAGCAATACCATACATGCTATAAACTAATTAAACATTATTAGTTTAATGAAATAAGTCAAATAAAGTAAATTTCAAATATACGTGAAAATCAGGAAATCTTTGAACGAGATTTCCTGATAGATAGATAAATGATGCTTACACGTATGAGGTTTATGTATGATCGATATATATGATTAAAATTGGTGTACGAAATCATATTTGAAGTTATTGATATAATATCGAAGTTAAATCAAATAATCTCCCAACAAAGTGGTTTATAAACCGAAAAATGAAATCATGCATGTAAATAGATAAAGAGATTTCTTGTATACAAGAAATGACGGGGGTATATTTACGATAGTTCAAGTTATTTATCTGGTACTTGACACTAATATCAATTGTTAGATAACTTCTGTAAATCTCTCTTTAGCTGATGAAATTAAGTTGGCAGCTGACACCTTTAGCTAGTGTCATTGTGATATTAGTAACAGTAGAAGCTGTCAGCGTTTGTTAGGAAATATCTTTGTTACTGCGCAAATCAATGTCAATTTGGTGTGTCCCTATGGTTTCGTAAAGAGAATTTAAACAATTTTCGTATAAACTGGTTATCGGTTATTCACTTTTCAAAGTCTGACGGACAATATTCTGAAAAGCCATCTCCTACAGAACTTTGTTCTCTTTCTCTTCCTCTATAATAAAGAGTATGGTATAGATATATTAAATGTACTCGTATCTCTCTCTATAGCTGCATGGAGTTTCTCCTATAATTTAAACTGGAGAGATTTTGATATAGAGGGCGCTCTACATATGAGATTACATTACTAAAGAGCTGTCTCTACAGCGAATTGTATTTTTAATATATAATTTAATAGAAAAAAAAAACGGTATGTAATTAAATTTATAATGTTCGTGAGGCTTATTATAAAAATTAATAATAAGATAATGTACGCTGATTAACTGCCTTAATGAGCACACGATTTAGTATATTGTATAATTGGAGTTATATAATGTTAAAAGAAATGAAGTTTGCGAATTACATTGCTCAGTGAATTATTTCATCATGATGTTCAGTTTCTGATATCCACCTTTCTAGCTTGAGCAAGAAGCATCTTAGATTTGATCGCCTGGGTTTCTTGGAGATGTGGAAGTTGGACGTATCGTATCACATGCCATTCGTCCAATCTACCTAATATATATTACTTCGATTTAGTTTGGATTTTCCTCATTAGTGTAATCTTCGTCTTTTGATTCTTATGTGTGATCAATGTTTATGCAGTGGTCTTCGTCTCCCATTCTTTGTTTATAATTTGCAAACGTCTTCATAATGATGGATACTAAAAGCCTGTGATATCTCAAAGGATTGTAAAATTCCTTATAATAATCTTGCTTCTCGTTCTATCGCCATTTGTTTTTCGCCATATGGTGTTGTGTTAAATTTTTCGCTGCTAAAAATATCGCAACATACAGGAGGAAAAATATTAGGTAAAAACAATAGAACTTTGAGGTGTTCTAATATTGAATCAGGAGCTGTAACGTGAAGGTGACAAGGAACTAAAAAACTAAACAAAGATTATAAGAGTAGGATTTAGATTAATTTGTCGTCTGGAGCAAATTTGATATTTTTTTTCATGCTGAGAGCATGAAAAAAAAAAAGCAGTTATTTGCAACTGCAGTTTTAACGTAGTTTCATTTTTTTTCTTTTCATCTACAGTTTTAGAATATGCAGTTCTGGTTTAGATCTGCAAATACGTTGAGTTTACGCTTCTGAAATAATACATTAATAAAACTGTAATAACAAATTTCAATATAATTAGATTAAAACAGCTCTCCTCTTGAATCACGTTGCTTCCGCCTAAAGGTGGCAGCACTGTAATTCAAGATAGCTATCAGAAAATGGAAGCACAGTTAATTCAATATTAGGAAACACAACGAATAATTAGAGCGTTGGTTGCAAAGGTCGTAAGGTCAAATCCAATCAAGAGATTAACTTTTAGGCCTTTTCAAATGTGACCGAGATACGCACCACCTAGAAAACTCCAATATTTGCTAGAGTATAACAAATAAATAAACCATTTGAAAACATAATTAATCAATATAGTCAACAATACTCTTGAAAAAATCCTAACAATGGAAAATGTTCATTTAAAAAATAAATAAATAAACAGTAGAAGTAAATCCTGGATCATATAATCGATGGAAAGACATATTATTATCAACATAATCATCCTTAACACAGATGATTATTTCACAGAGTAGTTCCAATTAAGAGAAAGATTGCAAAAACAGATTTTTAAGAAATTCAAAGCCTGCAAGACTACCACATTTCAAGTTGACAGATTTAAGCCACTGTGTGACAATGCATCACACATAAAAATCTACTTGGCTTTCCATCGCCAAGAGGAATTAGCTTATAGTCTACTGAGCAGTGAATTTCTATTCTTGACAATGAGCCATTTCCTTCCTCATTCTGAATTACTGAGGCATTCATTTCCTGGTAGTTGCCATGGTAACAATCCACGTGCGTACCACTTCCGCATCTTTAGTTTGAAATATACAGAGGGAACATTGTTTAGCAGCGAGAGGGTTATAATCTATTTAAATAATGTTCTTTGTATTAGTGGAAACAATCAGGCATAGTGGTGGATAGTTATTGGTATTTGATAAACTAAGCCTTTTCCTAAGAGATAATGTAAACGGAAGAATGTGGCTCCTGGCAAACTCCACCATCTACTTATTGTGACGATTACAACGCCGCTAATTATCACTGTCTTCCTAATGTTTAATGAATGTCACAAAGAGCGAATATCTTTATTACTTCCCTTTTGCCTATACTACATCAAAGGTATACGGGGGGGATGGCGAGAAGACAGCCCTTTATTCCCCCCATCTCCTAAACGTGCAATGTTTAGTAATATGGAGAGATTCTCTCCATAATCATGCAAACTGGGTTGATTGAAACAAACGTGGCCGCGTGCTAGGCCTAATTGACAGTCTTTGCATTCAATTTATGTCAAGGGATTCTATGCGAACATATACTGTTCAGTTTCCTAACTTTTCCAAGGTAATCAAAACTAATTATCAAAGCGCCACATTCAGGCGGAGCTGGCGCTATTCTGAACAATGTATTGAGCGCACAGTGCGCCCTCATCCGTCGCATGAGTATTAAGTCGCACACAGTTGTTTCATTTAAGCATGACGTCAACAAATAGTAATGACAAACATTTTAGTGGTTATTGATTCTAAGCTTCTATTAGTAATTGGAGCAACAGGTCCGAAAAAAAACTAAAAAATTAGAAAATAATTAATTTATTTTTAAAAATAGTTTAAATTTCTTTATTTGCTTTAGTAATCTGATGATATTTAAAAATATTCGCAAATTTGAAAACAATAAAATAATAATATTTAAAACACCTGTTTATTTTTTTCTTCAAACTGTTATAAGTAAAACAGTAATGATTTGTTTGTTTTACTTGATAAATAACTACTAAGGTATGTTTCCAAGTAAAAGTAATAAAATAACTAGATTCGATTTTAACTAATAAATAAATAAATATATTAACTAATAAATAAATAAATATATATATAAATATTTTCCCCTTTGCATTATGTATTATGTACTTATAAATTAACCAAACAATACCTATTTCATTTCTTTCCTTCATGTTCTACCTATAAGTTAAAGAGATAAACCTAAAGAATACTAAAATAAAGTGAACAAGAAGAACATTAATTAAGAACTGTTGCTTCGATTAATTTACTTACATTAATTTAGAAACAGAACGCCTCTCTTTTAAGCTTGAGAGAGAAAGAAGGCCTCTCTCTTGTTCGGAAATCCATCAGCGAATATCTTGAATCACAAGTTTATTGTAGAGAGCTGTGCGGACGGTACAAAACAAACTACAGGAATGTGTCCATCAATTTTTCATCCCCGTGACACTTATCCTACTCATGTGGCCGATAGCTGTTGTGTGATAGCTCATCTAGTGACGGCAAAGCGCAGTTAACCCAGCAGTTGAGCTATCGTTCAGTGTCAATAAGGTGTAAGGACAAGAGAAAGAAGCGTTTTATTTTACTACAAGGACAAAAGGAATAATTTCTCTTAGAAGTGAAGTTAGATGTTCTGTGACACAGAAAAACCATCAAAGTCAATGACTATCTTTCGGTTTTCTTTAGTAATCAAACAACACTTGGCATGAATTCATTGCAAATTACCTCAATCGTAATGTAGTTAGTGCACTGTGAGGAAGCATCCTTTACAGGGGAAGATTGTGAGAGATAGACTCAACTCAAAGTAAGGAAGGCTGTTCTGACTAAGATGGGCTAATTTTTTCTTTTTTTTTTTTTTAATTTTTTTTAGAAAATTAGCTTATATCATTCTAAGATTATGATAATTATCATTTGTGAAATTGTATTATTCAGTTAATGTATTATAAATAGCATCGCACAGCATATTTTAAATATGAAAGATGGAAAAATTTATTCTGTCACCTCTTTTAGCATAAAAATAGCTTAAAAGCTATGAAACTTTCAGTTATGTATCCCTATTGTTGTTTCCTATCAGAAAGAAGCAATAACTACCACTTCTTGATCATCACTCAGGAATAGAACTATGGAAGTCTGTTTCTTCATAATAAAGTTAGCGTAAACATGTTGCTAGAATCTCTTCAAAGTATGCACAAAATAATATCATTGAATGCTATAGCCAAAAAGGAACCATTAATTTATATTTCCATCACCTTTATTGCAAAGAGGACTTCAATATTGACAATTGCTTATCACGTAAGGTGAAATATCACATGCCAACAAGATTAAATGTTGCATTTGTATTTCCCATAATTCATTTATGGGAAATTCCCATAATATTCCATCTTAATCCCATAAAATTCCATCTTAATCGCGCAAAATTCCCATAATTCATTTGGACTTTGTCCAAATGAATTATGGGAATTTTGCGCGATTAAGATGGAACTAGAGAGTGTGGTCAATCGCTTGACCATCAGCAGTGCAGATGAAGATTACACGGAAAATGTCTTATTCTTTGTTCTTAGATCCATTTGGAATAGATCTTTATGACTATTGCTGAAAGCTCAGAACCAATTGGAAGATCATCACCTATTATGAGCTTTCTTCAGTACAGATAGATTTACAAATCATTCTCGCTACAAGAGTATCTATACATTTGCAAAGGCTATCATTATTGTTTGGAATACTTTTACAATTTCTGGTGAACTGACTACAATTAACAGCTTTCGAAATGAAACAAATAATATATACGAATAGATGCTTTTATATATATATATATAAGAACGATTTGTACGGCCTGTATAAGCTAATGTCTGTTCCTGGACTTGTCGGGAGCTCAAGAGATCTTACTATGCAAGACAACGGAATGAATCTGTATTAGCACTTCATTAGCAAAAGTTACTATTGCGATGTCTTAATTGCTGTAACGTGACAATTAAGGAATCGTCTATAGCTATAAAGCGGTTATGTAAACTGAATTCTCTCTACGACTGCTTTGTAGACGACGTGTTAATCCATGCACCGTTATGTGGCAAACAGTTCCAACATAGTAGAATATGCGTCGTTCTCGTCTATTCGCAGCAACACACACACACACACACACACACACACACACACACACACACACACACACACACACACACACACACACACACACACACACACACACATAGACAGACAGAGTAAAGCGTTAACGTATCACTGGGTGACAAATCACCAGCGAGGAACTGGGACGCACTATTTACTTATGCCCTCGAGGCTCTTGACGCATCTCGTTTTAATCTGGCCTAACTAGCAGCGGAACCGAGAAGAGGTAAATAAATTAAACGCAGTTTGGATACCAGCATTTTTCACCACTAAAGAGTTGTTAGTCTCCACTTAAAAATACATTTCCTGATGAACGCGTTCGACTTAAAAAAAAAAATCTCTCTTCCTCCCTCCCTTCATCTTATATTCTCTGTTTCACCAACTAACGCATTTCTGCTGCTAAGGAGCTAAGAGAACGCTTCGTCTTTTTCTTTACGTATCTGGATGAGCAAAAGATTCCTGGACAGATCATTGAACTTCACGGCAAATTTCGTCTCAAATATCTTTCCATACTTTAATTGCAACTTTTGTAATTTCTTTCGCGTGGCAGTATAATTTTGAAATTTTGTGTACTTATCGAGATAGTATTCTTTTTTCAAAGTATCATTATAGTCTTCGTAGAGATGTTTCGGTCATCTTATTTTTATCAAAGAAATGTTTAGGTCACTTATCATTATTATCGAAGAAATGTTTGGGTCATATTATCTTAGAAATATTTGGATCATCTTACTTCAAAGATGTTTACATTATCTATCATACGGATGTTTAGATGATCTTATGATCTTAAAGATATTTAGATCGTCTTATTATCAAAGAGATGTTTGGATCATCTTCACATTATTTTAGAGATGCTTAGATCATCTTATTGTTTCAGAGCTTTGGATGATTTTCTTATCATCCTAGTGTGGTGAATTCTCGATCCAGAAACCTGTACACTAGTTAATTTTAACTAGTATACTAGTTAAACTAGTGTACTAGTTAAATGCCTCCAGGCTCAATGATTAGTACTAGTTCGTTTCACGCTGTTTATCTTTATCTTTAAGCGGACTGAAATCTTCAAAAATACAGAGATGTTCTTTTGAGATATAAGACAGAGATATTTAAGTTCAATTTCTGTCTCTGTAGTGATTTCAAAAATGTCAACTAACACTTTTCTGTTAAGAGCGAAACCCAAAAAAGCCAAATGTTACCTTCAATTGGATAGGTTTTTTAAATTAATTACTGTCGAAGCAACTAAACATACGCGGATAGTGTATCATGTCTGTTAATTGAGTGTATTCTTTTGGCCAGTTTACCTGTTTTGTGATAGGAAAAACCCTATCACCTCCAAATGGAAAACGTATTAAACGACCTGATCAAAGACACCGAAAATCAATTTTTGTTGCCTTTCATTTAGAACTACTGACCAGAACGAAGGCCGTCAGTCACTCGCATTCTCCATCTAACAAACAAGCTACATGGATCGCATGTTTGGGTTGATAAATTGGTGTTATAAACCTGTTGCGTATTTGAGGTAAATATTTTGGCAACTTCTGCCTACACAGCCACCATCAATTAGTAAGTCGTATAGGAACACTATTCTGACAAACTTCAACATATTTTCTATATTTATATTATAAACTAAATGTATAAATACTTTTTTACAATTTTTCAAAACAAAAGTTAAATTTATTTGTAATAATTTAAAACAAATATATTATTTCATTCACACCAAATATCTGTGAAGATAGTTTAATTATGAGTAATAATTCGAGGTACACAAATCTCAAAAGAACCCGGGAGGAGAAAGAGCAATTTGTATAATTATAACAGTCCTTTTTAGGACTTCCAGGGTAACAAATAGCAATGCTGAACCAAGGAAGTAAACTGAGGTTCGGCTGTTGCTGTTATCCTGGGTGTGAGTTTTTGAGTTTGCTCCCTTAGGGTTTTTGCCTTAAGGGAGCACCTTGAGTCTCCGGGGAAGGTGTTCTCCGGCAGGGCCCGCTGAGGGGTTCTTGTCGGTGAATTATTTTCCTCGGAATTTGAGCGGTTCTGCTCAGGAGTCGGGGAGCCCATCGGGGTGCTAGGATGGGGCGGCCGACACTGAGTGGAACCAACGCTGAGCGGTTCTGCTTAAACGGGGAGCCCGTCGGGGTGCTTGGACGGGGCGGCCGTCAATGAGTGGAACCAACGCTGAGACATGGACGGTCTTTCGCCCACTATGGAGTGGCCTAGAGATCGTCCGATTTTTTGAGATTTTACCCTTTACTTACTAATCAGGGTAACAAATGGCAATGCTGTAGCCAATGAAGTTTTAACTGAGGCTCGGCTATTGCCGTTACCCAGCCATGACTAGAGCTTTTTAGCTCAATAACACTCCATCCACACAGATTTACTTCATTCAGATGACGGGATAAAGAGTCAAGGACTCAGTCCATCGCCCAGTTCTTTTAAGAACTAAATCTCAAAAATTAATTTACTACGCCTTTCTAGAAAGATAGCTGTATTTTCCAACTATCTATTCACGTTAATAAAAAATAGACGTACGCATAATCAATTTTTATTTGTGTGTGACATGAGAATGTAGGCTTTGCCAGTTCATGGATATATAAGTAAGAGTTTATAAAGCAGAAAACCGGAATAAGATATTTAAAATATTTTAATTAAAAGCACGACTGTCGTTCATACTAATTATAGAGGATTACTTCAGGTGTAAACACATAAACTAATAGTTAAACAGGAAAGACTAACAAAGGTGACAACCATTATGTAGTTATAAAAGCTTCGCCAATGAGACATAAGGGTTATGGGGATAAATCTGAACTATAAAATCGTTGCTGTGACAGAACCGAAGGAGGAATTTGAGAATGAGATATATATGGCTTCTGCATTACTTTAACCTTGGTATCTCTCCCTGGTCTGGCTCCTACTGACGAGATCTCAATAAAGGTCCACATCGGTGTGGGTAGTGACATTATGCATTGCATTATACGCGTACGAAAGGGCTTTGTATTATGGGATATATAGTAAAGCAAGTGATATGAAGTTATTAGTCTCTATATAGGCTACAAGTAGCTCAGACGTGAATATATTTACGCGCAAAACATTGTTTTGCTTCCTTGGGAAAAGGATTAAACCAAGTATAACATTTCTTAGTATCTTTAACGTATATTATTGTAGTCCTCTAGAAAAAGCATTCCCTGTGTATTATTTGTACATATTGATAATAATATCCAATTCATAACTGTTTCGTGTAAAGATGTATAATATAAAAGGTATTCTTAAATAAATAGTTTTATGGCTTGCGATTGCTGTTAGGTTTCTCAGTGAAGGCATCCCATAATTTAAAAATTGACATTGGTTTTGCACTGCCAGCCGCAGAACAGCAGTCCAAATTCACACCACTTTAGCCAGCCACCATCAATTATTAAGTCTATTCTGACAAAAACTTCCTTCAAACTTCAACATATTTCATATATTTATATTTTAAATATAAATATAGGTTAAATATATTAATAAGCAAGTTAAATTTATTTGTAATAATTTAAAACAATTTTTTTTTTAATTTACACCAAATGTCTAGGAAGATAGTACAAGTATAGGTATTTGCGGTTGTGCAACTTCAAATCTGACTGGACCAATCAAAAGTCCTTTTTAGGACTTCCAAGGTAACAATTAGCAATGCTGAACCGAGGAAGTAAACTGAGGTTCGGCTGTTGCTGTTATCCTGGGTGATGAGTTTTTGAGTTCGCTCCCTTAGGGTTTTTGCCTTAAGGGAGCACTTTGAGTCTCCGGGGAAGGTGTTCTCCGGCACGGCCCGCTGAGGGGTTCTTGCCGGTGAATTATTTTCCTCGGAATTTGAGCGGTTCTGCTCAGTGGTCGGGGAGCCCGTCACTGAGTGGAACCAACGCTGAGATATGGACGGTCTTTCGCCCACTATGGAGTGGCCTAGAGATCGTCCGATCCGATTTTTTGAGATTTTACCCTTTACTTACTAATCAAGGTAACAATTAGCAATGCTGAACCGAGGAAGTAAACTGAGGTTCGGCTGTTGCTGTTATCCTGGGTGTGAGTTTTTGAGTTCGCTCCCTTAGGGTTTTTGCCTTAAAGGAGCACCTTGAGTCTCCGGGGAGTGTGTTCTCCGGCAGGGCCCGCTGAGGGGTTCTTGTCGGTGAATTATTTTCCTCGGAATTTGAGCGGTTCTGCTCAGGAGTCGGGGAGCCCATCGGGGTGCTAGGATGGGGCGGCCGACACTGAGTGGAACCAACGCTGAGCGGTTCTGCTTAAACAGCCGTCAATGAGTGGAACCAACGCTGAGACATGGACGGTCTTTCGCCCACTATGGAGTGGCCTAGAGATCGTCCGATCCGATTTTTTGAGATTTTACCCTTTACTTACTAATCAAGGTAACAATTAGCAATGCTGAACCGAGGAAGTAAACTGAGGTTCGGCTGTTGCTGTTATCCTGGGTGTGAGTTTTTGAGTTCGCTCCCTTAGGGTTTTTGCCTTAAAGGAGCACCTTGAGTCTCCGGGGAGTGTGTTCTCCGGCAGGGCCCGCTGAGGGGTTCTTGTCGGTGAATTATTTTCCTCGGAATTTGAGCGGTTCTGCTCAGGAGTCGGGGAGCCCATCGGGGTGCTAGGATGGGGCGGCCGACACTGAGTGGAACCAACGCTGAGCGGTTCTGCTTAAACAGCCGTCAATGAGTGGAACCAACGCTGAGACATGGACGGTCTTTCGCCCACTATGGAGTGGCCTAGAGATCGTCCGATTTTTTGAGATTTTACCCTTTACTTACTAATCAAGGTAACAATTAGCAATGCTGAACCGAGGAAGTAAACTGAGGTTCGGCTGTTGCTGTTATCCTGGGTGTGAGTTTTTGAGTTCGCTCCCTTAGGGTTTTTGCCTTAAAGGAGCACCTTGAGTCTCCGGGGAGTGTGTTCTCCGGCAGGGCCCGCTGAGGGGTTCTTGTCGGTGAATTATTTTCCTCGGAATTTGAGCGGTTCTGCTCAGGAGTCGGGGAGCCCATCGGGGTGCTAGGATGGGGCGGCCGACACTGAGTGGAACCAACGCTGAGCGGTTCTGCTTAAACGGCCGTCAATGAGTGGAACCAACGCTGAGACATGGACGGTCTTTCGCCCACTATGGAGTGGCCTAGAGATCGTCCGATTTTTTGAGATTTTACCCTTTACTTACTAATCAAGGTAACAAATGGCGATGCTGTAGCCAATGAAGTTTTAACTGAGGCTTGGCTATTGCCGTTACCTAGCCATGACTAGAGCTTTTTAGCTCAACAACACTCCATCCATACAGATTTATTTCATTCAGATGACGGGATAAAGAGTCAAGGACTCAGTCCATCTCCCAGTTCTTTTAAGAACTTCAACATTTCAATATATTTCAATATAAGCTAATAATAGAACTTACTGTTCTAGAAAAGATAGCTGTATTTTATAGCTATCTATTCATATTAATAAAAATCAGACGTACGCATAATCAATTTTTATTTGTGTCCGAAATGAGCATTAATGTAGATTTTGCCGGTTCATGGATATATAAGAGTTTATAAAGCAGAAAACTGGAATAAGATAGCAAAAATTAGTTCAATTAAAAACACGAGTGACATTTCATACTAATTGTATAGGATTTCTTCTGGTATAAACACAAATTAATAGGCAAACAGCAAAGACTAACAAAGGTGACAACAATTATGTAGTTATGCAAGCTTCGCCAATGAGACATAAGCGTTATGGGGATAAATCTGAACTATTAAACAGTTGCTGTTTAATAACCGAAGCAGGAATTTGGGAATGAGATATATATGACTTCTGCATTACTTTAACCTTGATATCTCTCCCGGGTCTGGCTCCCACTGACGAGATCTCAATAAAGGTCCACACCGGCCTGGGTAGTGACCTTGAATTATGCATTGCATTATACACGTGCGAAAGGAGATGTGCTTGGCATTATGGGATACATACTAAGGCAAGTGATATGAAGTCATTAGCTTCTGTATACAAGTAGCACAGACGTGAATATATTCACGCGCAAAACATTGTTTTGCTTCCATGGAAAAAGGATTAAACCAAGTATAAAATTTCTTGGTAACGTATATATATATATATATATATATATATATATATATTATTGTAGTCCTATAGAAAAAGTATTCCCTGTGTACTATTTGTATATTGATAATAATATTCAATTCATAACTGTTTCGTGTAAAATGTGTAATATAAAAAGTATTCTAAGTGAATAGTTTTATGGCCTGCGATTGCTGTTAGGTCTCTCAGTAAAGGCATCCCATAATTTAAAAATTGACATTGGTTTTGCACTGCCAGCCACAGAACAGCAGTCCAAATTCACACCACTTTAGCCCAATTATCAACAGAGTGGAGGAGGGTATTCGGGAACTGGCCTCTACAAGTTTGCATGTTATCTGATTGGACACAGTACATTAAACGCTAAAGCCTATACACATTTATAGTGTTATCTGCTGGAGCTCAGGCAGCACTTGCCTCTCTCATCTATCTGCGTTACTCTGGACGCCAACTATCAGGACAACCACTTCTCAGATAACATTAAACCTTCTCTCTCTCTCTCTCTCTCTCTCTCTCTCTCTCTCTCCTACCAATAATGTCTCTCTGCCCTATTCTCTGAACAGTGTTTGTATTTTATTGGTTTTATTTGTTTAGGGGTGGGGGAGAAAAGACTTTAAACCGAGTCAGTAGTAGTATTTCATGTTTCTTGTTTCGTCTATCAATGGATAACAGTGGAACACACTCCCCAAACGCCCTCCCATTCTATTTATAGAAGAGACGCGGTTGAATCTTTTAATATTTTGCAGCGAATTTGAGTTCAAATACCTTTGTTTTAAATTATTTCGTGTATTTTATAAAAATCGAGTGGCCAACTTTTCCGTTTCGAAGTCTGCCGTCTAACACGTTATTGTTTTATTTATTTGTCTCCTATAAAAAAAAACATCAGTGTTATAATTGAATGAAAAATAATTAAAGATGAGGTAATGTACAAAAGTTGTTTTCAAAATGACTTGGCTCGAAACATACACAACTGAAAAATCTCAAATTATCGCCAAAATTACGACATTCATGGAAATAGCGATATAAAAGGTAAAACGTTCACATCTTTAGAAAGAAAGATACACGGTAGTTTATGTTAATCAGTTAATATGATTGAATTGTTTACGCACGAGAATGTCTTAAGCGTCTAAAATCAGACTGAAATCGATTTAAATACATTTATAAAATACAACTAAAAATAATTTATATAAAAATAATGTACATAAATTTCTTAATTAAATTTTTTTTTCTGCCCAAAATTTTAAGTAACCCAAAAGATGTTTTAATGTTAGCCTTGACACCATAATATATAAAATATAATGTTTAATGAGCAGCTAAGTGCATTTAAAGAGTTATTGTATTGTATGAAAATGCGGGAATCTTACAGGATCGACTGTGAGATGCGGTGATTAATTCCCTTGGAGGGTAATGGAATGCAATGCTGTAGCCAATGCAGTTCTAACTGAGGCTCGGCTATTGCTGTTACCCTCCTGTCATGATCAGAGCTTTCATAGCTCAATAACACCTTATCCCTACACTGTCCTCTACAGATAACGGGGATGGTGAAAAGCATTCTTGCTTCGCCCCTTTAAGCCAGTCCTTATAAGGACTATAAGAGTTATTATATAATATATTAGGACTATAAGAGTTATTGTATAATATTATTATATAATATATATTATGTTATTCGAATATTATTATATATTATTCAAAACATTAATAGCTATTATATTAAGATAAGGTGGTTAATCTGATTCCTAATATATATTTTTGCATGTAAAATGTGTGTATATTCTGATAGGTTTGAATAAGGAATTTCTGGGAATAAAATCTACCATTACCACTATCATATGAGACAGGTTAACTCATCTTTAAATAGAATGTTCTGCGTCCTAGATGGAATTTAAACATTCAGATCTTTCCAACCAAAGGGCTTCGTAACTGAGGTTCCTATATAATTTATAGTGCTCTGTAATGCATGTGTTGACTATTATTATCATATTATATTGTATGCTTCCATTATTACATATTTTAAAGTTAAAGATAACTTCAAGTCTAATTTGCTTTTGATTATATTTTGTGTAAAGAAAATCATTTCTGATTGGTTGAGTCGTTAGCGTATCCGCTTTCCGGCTAATATACTGCGAGTTCAAGTTATATGTCTGTGAATATCTTTAGGTGGGATATGAATTTCATTGTACGGTGTGTGAAACCCCTCACACTAGTTATCTGGAGGACTCTTCAGATTATCTAATCCTTACCCATCTTCTTTACCAAAATTAATATTTTCTTAAATTTATATATTATTAATCATGATATTATTATTTTTCCAAAGAGCAATTTTTATAAATTCTGAGTTGTCTAATTATCACACGAGTTCTCACATAACAAAAGGATAAGTCGAATAGAATTGACAAAGGCCATAATTAAAAGGAATAAACTAAGGAAAGAATAACAAGAAGATTTTGAAATGCAATCGTAACGAAGAGATAAATATATGAAAAATGGGAACCAAAGAGTTGATACTTTCCATTTAAAATAAATATTCTATGGTGAAGAACTTCTCTGCTTTGACAAAATAAGACAAAAAATAAATAAATAAAAAATCAAAGGGCGAAAATTTCTTGTCGCTTAAGAAAAAGAGAAATATTTTTTCAGCATTAGCTTTCCTAAGTCTTTCATTAATAACAAGTTTAATGTCTCAAAGCCAAAATCTCTTTAGCACATTTTCTTAAAAAAAAAAAAAAAAGCTACCATGAGTCATTACTGCAGGGTTGATTTATTGATGACATCGGGGAAAATATTACTGCCTTGCTTGGCATTAAATATAAATGAAGGGTTTTCGATTTTTAATTAGAAATTAAGCGCGGCTTTCTTCGAAAACAAAAATTATGAGAATTAAAATCTATGATGTGGCAAGAAGTGGGTGAAGAGAAATTGCATATTTTTTAATGAATATTAAAATAAGAAAGAGGAAAATAGTTGTGGCGTTTGTATTTGTAATTTTTTATTTATTTATTTTTTTTTTTTAAAATTTCAAACAACAAATCTTGGAGTTGTAATTGTAACCAAATTTCTCTCTTTTTTTTTACCTATAAACACCTCGTGATGTCACGATTTTTGATTTCCCCCCCCATTTTATAGAACAAAGAAAACTTTAAATGTCACTAATAAAAGGTTACTACACAGGTTTTCAGAGTTCGTGTCTTCTATTAGTATGATGACATTACTACCGGATGTACAGTCGTCAGCGCGTGATTTTGAGCTTACGGAATTATTATTTGATTTTTGCACCTAAAATTAAAACAAAAAAAGCGATTAAATTAAAACCTGGAGATATTCAGAAGATCAAAGAGTTCATATGTAAAAATCTAATTCTATTTAGTGTAAAAGAGCTCTCTCTCTCTCTCTCTCTCTCTCTCTCTTTCTCTCTCTCCTTCTCTCTTTCTTTGTGTGAGTACGTGTACGTTTTCGCTTTCTCTGTTCGACGAAGACAAACATTCTCCCAGCTATAATAAAAGTCATGGCATGCACTGCTAAGTAGTCTTCAAGTCTAATTTGCTTTTCATTGCATCTTGTGTAATATTCTTCATTTATTGTATGAATACTTTGCACTGCAATTATTTTATAAAATTATAATAAAATGCTTTGTTTTTGCTTTCCGTAATAGAAATACCTTATTGTATATTCGAAATTGCATTCAATTTCAAACACTCTTTCGCCAGCTATTGTCATATTATTGTCATATCTTTCGAGATTGGTCCTTGACTTTTTTTCCCCCATTGTGATATTCTCTAGATAACTTCTTTCTAGAACCAGTAGACATCATAGAAAACAGCTATAAGACGTCGTCACGTGTACTGTCGAATTTTACGCATAACATCCACACTGGTTCTAATAATATCTTATCTGTAGCTACACAAAACACTTATCTTCCTTCTGTATTCAAATCACCCCTACAGTCTCATTGTGATGAGTAAAAATCATTTATACTTTATACAAAAGCGATACTGAATTGGATGCTCGATGGATTTCAAGCTTACCCTTAAAACTTTGACTTGATTTTACTTTCAGACACGCTTCGATTTTATGGTTAAAATATAATAATTAAATTTTAATATTTTAATATTGGTATATTATTAATGGTGTGTGTGGCATATTTGAAACTTCCTTGAAGTTTTTTTTTAAAAGTCATGGATCTTGGATATGATGCTGCTTTATGTCTTGAAACGTAGGACTTCAGCTAGTACATATGATATTACGCTTCCATAAACCTGTTTTCAATCCAATCCAAACCTAATCTATTTCGGCTTTAATACAGCAAAGACCTTTTACCCTTGACGACATTTTCTGTTCTCTGCCAAAGCACCTAATGACCTTCGTTCATAGCACAATAAGTTAATTAAGACTTTTTTCCCCCTTCTGGATACAGGTTCAAGACGATCAACAAAATCTTGCAAAACCCTTCTCATATAATGACAAATAAACAAGAATATAAAGATGCAGCAACCCTTTCTTATAGCCAACATATAACGAACAAAATTTCGGAAGTACTTTGACAACAAGCCTGGAAGTACTCTTCATCCACAATGCAAGATCTCAAGATGTTTACATTCTCCTAAAAGACCTCATTCTCCCCAGGAGGATGAGGTAGTTTAGGAGAATATCAGGAGTAAAAACTAAGTTTTTACTGTTGGAAGGATTTCTTTTTTTTTATTTCTATCACATCTGTGTAAGATTGGAGAACTCGCCGTCACTTAAAAAGCTCTTGTTGACGAAGGGCGGTCTTTCCATCGATTTACTTAATTATGAAGGCACTTTAGTTCATCATGATTTGAAATTTTATATATAACAGAATAAAATATTAAGTATTAATCCTTAGTAGTAAGTGATTAATTAAGTATTAATCACTTAGTAATATATCTTTTATGAGTTTGAGAAAGAAATTCTTGTGTAAGATTCATATTTATCTATAAATATGAATCTTACATATGAAGGACATATGCTCCTAATTCTAGATGGCATCTGCAAAACAGAAGATGCTGAATGATGTATGGAAGTTTGAAGTGTCTCTGGCACTAGTCGAGAAGTTTTTTTAAAAAACAAAATATATATATATATATATATATATATATATATATTACATAAAATTCATAAAAGTTTTCATATTACATAAAAGAATATGAAAAGACAAGACATAAATACGAAAATATTTCAATCTCAGTCTATTTTGTATTGAATTAATCCATGCATAATCACCAAATGAATCCCTTTCAATCAAGTACAGAAACAACAATGGCATTTAGTGAATAACGTAGAAATATTCATATTTTGGACAGCATCATCATAACTTCAGAGCTTAGACTACTTTTCTTGGAGTTGCTACTGGCATATATTACTTAAAAAACGATTCCAAAGGACACATACTTTTGCGATTTGTTAACGCTATTATAAGTTTCATTGACTTATCTATCAGCGTTTCAAACTGCTTAGTACTCCTCAGATAAATATTTTTATTTTATTTATATTTTTAGGATGCATACTTATTATTTTTATGGTACGTTTCATGATGCTAGTTTGGCAAAAGAAAGAAAATCTTATTTACTAAAATAAAGAGCCAAAAAGCTTCATTTCGGCGATGCAAAATTATATAAATAAATTAAGTGCATATTAAATCCAACTTGACCAGAGAGCTAGCAGGAATACACCGCCGCCACACTATGAGTTGCCCTAGCTGAACCTTATAGGAAGTGACGAACGCTCAGAACGCCCGTATATTCGCCTCGTATTGGTTCATTTTGATAGGTTTCACTAGTCTGATAGCTTAGGTTTCTACCTAGTCTCTGACGGAACAGCTGTCAGACTAGTGAAACCTATCAAAATGAACCAAAACGAGGCGAATATACGGGCGCTTTGAGGGTTCGTCACTTCCTATAAGGTTCGGCTAGGCAACTCGTAGTACGGCGGTGGTGTATTCCCGCAAGCTCTCTGGTCAATTTTCGCACGAAACTTTTATAGTTTCTGTATTCGGCTTTGAAATGATGCTGGATTTAATATCCACTTAATTTATATAAAGAAATCTTAGTTTTGATTCTAGTTGCTGATTACTGGAAATGCGGATTAAACTGATTTATATAGTTAGTCGATTTTTGTGGCTAAATAGAATTTTTAATCCAGAAAATGTCTGTAAAATCTTCCATAGAAAATACAACATTTTATACAAATTAGAAGCATCATCGCCCTTGCATCTAAATTCTCAAAGTTGTTTGAGAATTTATTTATATTTCTTTTTTTTTTTTTTTTTTTTTACTAGGTAACAATTTTGATTTTCACTCAATGTTGAACTTGAGAACTTGGGATCAATGAATTTTTTTTTATTTTTATTTTTTAAATTGACCTAATATAAATGCGAACATACGAACCCCTTCAGTATCATATCGTTTTAAACAGTGCAAGGGAGGCAGGCAACTTGTGTAAAGGTGGTACAAGCTCCGAACGATTATGATAGCTTTCGGAAAATGTGCAAATACTTCAATAACAGAGCAGCATTCTTCTACCACGCCACTCTTCTTCCACATAAGGCATAAAAAAAAAAATAAAAAAAAAAGACGTCATGCATGGACATGTTATTATTAAGGCAACGGTACGTTTATCACGAACAAAAAACTCCATAATTAATGCAAATGTGAAATTCTACAAAAAAAAAAAAAAAAAAAAACTCATTCCCCCATTATTAGCTGCAGGATTAAAGACATAGTTGGGTCAGACAGGAAACGTGCAAGCAAGCAAAAAAAAAAAAAAAGAAAAAGAAAAGAAAAGGCAATCATTCCATTTTAAACACATTACCTTCTTTTTCCATATACAACAGGAGTTACAATGACAGTTCTTTTAGCTTAGGATGAAGGGAATATGTTAGACTAGTAAGTATTTATCGATCGCTGTTTCCATGGCCAGTTTGCAATTTCCAAACTCACGGAAACGGTGTTTGCGTTCACTTTAGAGAACACGAAATCTATTCTGTAAGCTGTTTCGGTCACAGCTACACATAAACACTTCTCTGGGTTTGAGCAGGCGTGGAGTTTAATCTATCAGAACAAGCCTACTGCTTTCATTATTGTCAGTGTGGTATTTAACCATTGGAAGGGGGGGGGGAGAAATAGACGCGGTTCCATTTCTACATGATTGGGTTCCGTGTGACAGGTCACCTGTGAAACCTAATTTAATTTCTGCCTTGGCAGAGTTGGGAGAAATGCGGATTAAACTGTAATATAGTGGTGTAATTGAAATTGGCCAAGTGTAAGTCGTGTGTATTTCGTTTTTGATGTATGACAACTCGGTTTACACATTGAAAATTAATTTTGTAGAATTATCTGTCAAAAACATCATCTATTAATTATTACTATTTCGTTCGGTGTGATGTTATTTAAGAATAAGATCTGGAAAAATTCTTATATACTCTTTCGGTAAAGGTCTAATTTGAGAGAACGTATTTTAATGATAATGAAGTTATCTTCTGTTTTTTACCAACCTGTAGGCTTAAGATTAAAGGATAATCTACATAATATGAAGATCAGAATGACTGTGATATTTTGAGCAAATTTAAAAAGTAAGCCGAAAAATTCTTTGAGTTAGGAAACGGTGTAGAAGATGAAAACCAAAGACTTTAGGAAAGATTCAAAAAGTAGGAATAAAACTATAAATGACACAAAATTTGGAAGGCTATGTATGTAAAGATTAACAAATTCAAAATATTATAGCTTAAATAAAACCGTAATGAGGATTACTGGCCAGCAATATAAATAACAGTGTGTTGGCTGTTTTGGCAGGGGAGTGTAAAAAAACTTATGTCTCAAAATATTCCATAAACAGTTTGCCAAATTTAGAAACTACATCTCAATAATCATATGGATATAACTGAAAATGCTGATTTTTCCCCCTCATTAACTAATCATTATATTCCATAAATCTTTTATAAACATTTTTTTTTTTTTTTTTTTGCTTCAAACACGATTATGTTAGCTGTACAAACTTGTTACGCGTGTGTGTGTGAGCCAAGAAATGAAACGTTGTGTCATACCAAACTACTAGAACACACGTTCTGTGAAATTTTCCTAGAATCGCCTTTTCAAGTTTAGGATTTCCTGCCAAACAACCTTAATGGTAGTTCTCCAACTCCCACTATTCAGTAAGAGGAAACTCACCGATACAAACAACTTGCAAATCAAGGCTATAAACCAATATTACCACGGGAAGTAAGATGTTAATTGCACAATACACATTGTATTCCTGTTAAGAATAAAATCTCGCGTTGGATGAAAAACATACTATTATGTTTTTTATTCGTCATTAGATTTCTCCCTAACAATAATACAACCCTGTAATCAGTAGAAATGCTGATGTTATTCCTAAATTTCAACGGATATTTCAACAACAAATTACCTGGCAAGCAATTAAGTGCACATCAAAGGTTTCAATAGGAAAGTAAAACCACAAAGCATGTAACAATGCTTATTTTTATCACATAAAGGAATGAAGTCGGCTTCGCAAATGCAATATTTATCAGGGCTCTTAAAAGTAAAGACGATTATATATAAATGTTTTATTAAATCCATGGTCTTAAAAATCAAATAGTTTGTTTCAATCGTAATGAAAAGGACCAAATGATAATATTCAGTAAAAACATCATCTAAGTGATAATAATTGCAATACAATCTTACACTATGAAGTGAGCTTACAGAAACTTTCCAATAAAAAAATACTCCAGTAAATCGCTTCGATTTTGATGCTGCTCTTGATAATGGTACAAATATTATTATAACCCCTCAAAAATCATCGGGAGCCATAATGTTCGGTTATTGTTGATGGCTAAGGATTGACCAGCTGTTTACCGATTTCCAAAAGTTAGTTTGAACTAAAAGAGCTAAGCCTACCACATTAAAATCAAAATTGAAATGGCTACATACATTTTACTAAAAGATCGCGAATACCAAATTGCATCATCTATCCATTCAAAACACAGCTGGTATATTCGTATACAACAACAACAACAACACATACACACACACGGGCAAAGCGATTCTAAAGCCGCTTACGCGTAGTTGTGAAACACACCTAACAACCAGTATATAAACCAATAAGCAGGTCCCAAAAATAAATGGACAAACTAGAAAAGAGTTAATTAACAGCATCATTTATCACATCCCTTGTCTAGATGAATGTGATAAGGTCCACGTGACTTCCCATCAAGCTTGTGCGAACGAGGTAGACGTGATAGTGACATAAGATATACGAGAATAAATAGTTTGAACTCGGTCAAAACTAAAATAAATGATGTTTAAATAATGGTAGTTTAAATCCTTCAGAAAGACCAGTTTTATTATATAACTGGACTTGCAGGAACTAAAAATCAAAATGCAATAAAACGTACATTACATAAGTATGTTACCATTAGATTACATATAAAATTGGTGATTTTTTATAAAATAAAAAAATAAATAAATCTTATAGAGTAAATCAGCTATAATATAATTCATCTCTTAAAAGGTGAACCTATTATGTCAATTTCAATTTTAAAAATTTAATTAGAAAACAAAAAAAATATAACTAAATACACCTTTTATTTAGTAAAAATTAGTATAATTAAATTTTTCCTGATTTCAAATATAATATTTTAATATTATATTATATTATATTATATTATATAGAAGTATGTTTAAGTTAATATTTATACTGAAAGGGTTTTAAGACCGAAGAACGATGGGCGATGAAATTTACTTACCCAGCTAAAGCCAACACAAGCATCCACGCTAAAAGTGAGATTCAAACCTACTGGTTTGAATCACACTTTGGTTGGTTCTCTTCTCCAACCTGCTGGTTGGAAACGACATAAGCTAACTATTCAGCAATAAATTATTTCTAAATATAATCAAACATTTGCTATATCGGTGACATAATTATTAAGCTTCTTGCCGATTTAAATCATAATTAAGTATTAACAAAATTTTAAGTAATAAAGTTTTTATATATTTCAGTAAAATTAAATTAATTGATTACCTATTTTAATTACACTGAAATTAAATTTACCTTCATTTATTAATTTAATTGCAATTTAAATAGGCAGGAAATTATTGTTATTTTGATTGATATAGATTTAATTTGATTACATGATATAGAAAAAACTGTACTACTGAAAATAGCTTTGATTATGAAGATAAATTTAAGATTTAAAATTGAAAAATTTCTATAATCATATTATCACGAATAATGCAAATATTTAATTATATACAGAAATTCCTTTTAATATATATATTAAAATATATTAAAAACACCTGCTAACTCAATTAATTCCTTTTTTTCCCTTTATAATGGGAAACAAAATATATTTCTAAATTTTGTCTCATAGAACACCAAATTTTAATTTATATACGGTATACAGTATATATAAAGTTATGCGAGAGTTGTTGAGAATATGAATTGATTATCTTCAAGTGTGAAATCGGTACATGTTGTAAGTCGTAATGTGTTGATACGTTGTTATGTTCTAAAAGGTCTTTCTTACTAAGTTTTGTAACTTAGTGAGTCAAGTTACAAAATGAATGGGTTTTGGCTTCACTATATAAGTATTACGTTAGAAAACACACCTTCTTTAAATAGGTGATAAAAGTCGTGTGAACGATGTTATTTTCTTAAAAGTCTCTGCAATAGTTATAGGCTGTAATTAATTTCAGTGTCGCTTAAAGTGCTACTGTTCATGCCATTTGTCTATGTTCACGACGATGTATTTCTCCTTTCTGGTGCCAAGAAACTAACACTAATAAAAACAAAACCGTGACTGCTTGTTGTAGAGGTTAAAGAGTTATTTCTGTACCAACTCGATCTTCTCTTTTGTGATTTCCGAGATTACACTTGTCATCTAGGAGAAAGATTCGGAGAATTATCGTATAGTAAACGTAAAATTAGGAGAAATAGCTTTGGAAATCGATCATTAAGAGGTACATCATTTGTTTATATGAAATATATATGCATAGAATAAATTAGAAAACGTTAAAAACAATGCTTAGGGAAAAAATATTGAGATATTTTGACTCTTTGGATATTTATAGGACTGAAATTGAAATAGTCTTACTATATTAAGTATAAAGAATACTATTGGGGAAAAAAATAATAAAAAATCACTCTACAAACAAAATGCAAATATTATGTGAAAACGGTAAAGTGACAATACTCTGCATAATAAGAAAGTAGAGACCACATCACTGTCTCCAAAAATTCACAACGAAAACTGATAATATTAATTAAATAAAATCAACATTCAATGAATTTACTTGATTGAAAAGATGAAAGTTAATAGAAGGCTTCGTTGTTATAACGTTTGGAAAAGGCATGGTTTAAAAATAAATATTGATTAACCTCGCCAGTGTTTTTCAAATTCCTTTACAAGGTAATTAAAAGAAATTAAAATCGAAATAATTACTCTTTTTCATACTTAATGTCTCCAAGTTACCAATAACCTCTAAAATATCATTGGTATTATACACACTAGATTACAGACTGCTAATACGGAAATAATACCAATCAAACATGTAGGCGGACTAACGATACATTTAATTTGGCTGGAAAAATCTTCGTTAAAATTCAGTGTAGGACACAAAGAATATTTATGATGCCAGCTGAAGATGAGATAGCCACTTTGTTACTGAGGTAGTACGTTTAATCCTCCAGAACTTGATGTGATTCCTGGAAACATAAAGAAGCCAGCAAGAAAATTGAATTTGAAAATTGAAGAGAGAGAGATTCAACATATACATCATTGATGATATACTTAGCTATTAACATTGCTCTATCAAAAAAAAAAAAAAAAAAAAAAAAACACTGATGACAAATTCAAACTAAATCGAATTAAAATTAACAGATAATATAGTTGAAATTATGAACGACTATATTTATTTCGGGCATTTAATTAGTTTTAAGGAGAAAGAGGATAAAGAAATAAATAAAAAGAATCGCACAAAGAAACAAAGCATTTTGACTGTACGAAGATTATAGAAAGAAAGAGGATTTGCCTATATGCTTAAAACCAAGGCGATTTAATATGTGCATTATTCCAGTGTTTACCTATGGAAGTGAGACACGGACAATGACAAAAACAGGAGGACAGGTTGCGTGTGGCCCCTTCACATAACAAAAAAAGGATAGAATTAGAGAGAGAAGTGACTAGGGTATCGGATATTGTGAAGTGATGTGAAGCATGGGGTGGCCATATTGACAGATGAAAGGTGTTACAGTTAAGAACCGAGTGGATAACACAAGAAGGAAAAGTCGCTAAAGAACAAGATGGAGGAATGATCTACAAAGGTCATGAGATGATGGGCATTGAGTAAAGACACAGGGAATTGGAAAGTTAAGGGGAGAAACTGTATCCAGCAGTACATTGAAGTAGGTTAAAGAAGAGAAGGAAGGAAAATACATTAGCCTTGCGACTTAATTGCTCGGCATAGTTCTAAAAAGATGCTACAGCGTTTATTGGAAGATAAAGGGTTAAATAATCCAGAAAGTCTATTCTAGACAACAAACATGGAAGTCACTTCATCATCATCACCACTGATAATCTACCACACAAACTAAAAAAAAAAAAAAAAAAAAACAGAATCCAGGTAGCAGGAGTGGCTAAATATAAACTTTAGCCAAGATATTTTAAGGCAGCATGGAATTGCATCACCCATGTAATTATTCTGTAGTATATTCGACATGGGTCTCCATAGCCCAGTTGGTAAAGATGGTGTCCTTTGACGGGAAAGATCCCTGGGTCGAATCCCATCTAGAATGTGAAGAATCTTCATAAGGATTTTCAGTAGATGAGTTATCATATGAAAGTGGACGATATTTTCTCCCGGAAATTGAGACTTGTCCTTCCACGAGCCGGTCGTATGAACACGCACATCTACAGGCATTATGTATTTACCCTTAAGGGATGTAGCTGAGGGAAATAGCACACCGGTTGTATTAAAAGTGTTTGTAAATCCTTAAGTTTAAATGTTTGTAATTACCTGCTAGCAATAATCAGTTTTAAAAAAAAAATGTCATCACGATGCCGATGCGTGATTCTTGAAATTAGTGCGGGAGCTCCCCCCCACACACCCAAATCTAGCGCTCTCGCAATAAACACACTATAAATAAAAGATAACCGACCCTTTAAGAATGATTTCGCATGAGTTTGGATCAATCGACTGTGAGATGCGATGATTGATCCATTCAATCCAATACCCTTGGAGGGTAATGGATGGCAATGCTGTATGTAGCCAATGAAGTTCTAACTGAGGCTCGGCTATTGCTGTTACCCTCCTGCCATGATCAGAGCTTTAATAGCTCAATAACACCTTATCCCTACACTGTCCTCTACAGATAACGGGGAAGATGAAAAGCATTTTTGCTTCACCCCTTTAAGCTAGTCCTTATAAGGACTAAAAGGGGAAAAAGAAAAGAAAGAAAGAAATGCCATGGCCCTATGGAAATGAATACAACTAAGACACATATCACATAACCCTATTTACTATAGTAACACGTATAAATGCAAATTTAAGAGTAACTTCTACCACTCTGCAACCTTTCGTACAACTAAACATAGTGTCAGAAGTTCAAAACGGTAAAACACAAACTAAACTATAGAGCATGCAACATCATGATTATCAGTACTCCAGCAAAACTTAACCCAGAGCGTAGTAAACATAACCCACGCAAATTAATAAATAAAATTCTAATATATCTAGCACTCTATACAAATATTTGCATCCTTCTCGTATCCGTACGTCCAGCACTAAGCAAACATAAATATTCATTCCATTGGCTTCATTAAAAGCTTATTTTACTATCGAAGAAACCGAGGTCCATCTCTATCACCCCGGACATAGGTTTCTTAATACGCTTTTCAAAGCACATCATTGGTCTTCTTTAAAGTGTTTATCACAAGTTCAAATATATTTTTAATAAAAGTAAATGAAAAATTCTTTAACTAAATTACAAGAGAAACATATTAAAACATATAACAAAAAAATATTTACAATAAATTGAAATTTAATTATTATTATTTTTCAATATTTTGTTAAAATATAAATGCATACTTCAGACACCAGTTCCTATTCTTTTTGCTTTTATCTAAAACAATTACTATGAGATTATTAACAGGTAAGTGGATTGATTCATTCAGTCCAATACCCTTGGAGGGTAATGGATGCACTGCTGTAGCCAATGAAGTTCTAACTGAGGCTCGGCTATTGCTGTTATCCTCCTGCCATGATTAGAGCTTTAATTGCTCAATAATACCTAATCTTTACACTGTTATCTACAAATAACGGGGAAGATGAAAAGCATTCTTGCTTCGCCCCTTTAAGCCAGTCCTTATAAGGACTATTAACAGGTATCATGAAGCAATATTTTAGTCTTTTATGTTGGTATTTCTTAAAGTTGTTGTTAACATTGTTAATTGGAAAAGTAAGTGAAAGGAATATGCTTTATTGCTGCATCTCACTGTATTATTTCTATGTTGCGTTTGAAAGGATTACTGTTTTTGATTCCTATTAGATAAACTGAAAGAGATATAGCAGATTAAGGGATGTAGTTATCCCTTAATGACCTAAAGTCATTAAGGGATGACCTAAATTAAGGTTTATTTTTAGGCGAGTTATTAACGAGTTAATAACTCGCCTATAAACATATTTATATTTAGGCGAGGATGGATTATTTGAATATCATATTAAATACAAGTTGTTTATAATGGTCTTATAATTATCCATTTAAAAGTGAAATGAGCAGGTAACGCAAATATATATATATATATTTATACTGTACTTAAAATATCTGTATATAAATAAACTTTCTAAAATAAAGAAAGAGAAAAAGGAAATATATTTCAACGCTGACATAAACCGGTTAAAGAGATGTAATGCTAGATGATATACTAACACACCCTAAAGGTATTGCGTAATTTGGTTTTATTCATGTTAATCAATTATACATTGGCGTTACGTGCTAGTAGTATGTAATACATACGACTATTACATACTTTACAATACTGTTTGTTAATACTCATATTAATGAAGAAATAACAGTGACAGATTTTTAATTGGATCTCATTGTATCGATTTAAAGAAAGTTGGATAACTCCTTGAGATGATCAAAATTCGTTAATATTTCTCCCTTTAGGGGGTAATCGAACCCATTGTAGGAAAATGCATGTGTGTGTGTGTGTGTATATATATATATATAGATTAAATATATATTTAGATTAAACCCACCCATGTGGAAATTAACCTAGTAATAAATTAAAAAGAAAAGAAATATACCTTTTTTAACATATACATATTTAAATTCAAAAAAGGTTGATATAAATATATTTATATTAATTTCAAAAAGTTTAAAGGTATATTAGTGAATAAGCATTTTATTCAAGAATTTTTTATTATAATAATAAATCTTTATTTTTTTTTCTTTTCCGTTATTTTTTATTTCAAAAGAATTCTTTATATATTTGGTAGGAGCAAAACCGAAGTTATCGAAGCTAAGGCGCTACACAGAAGCTGTTTTAACCAGCACAGGTTAGTCTATAACTGTGTCAAATTAAATTAAACAATTCGGCCAGTTAAAGCAATTGAAAACTAGAATTGATTACCTTAAGATGTAGCGAAATGTGAATCTGTGCACTTTACAACACTATCACATGAATTAAAGCGTCGTCAGTGAACGATGTCGCTGTAATAGCACGAGCACTGAAGCCTTGCTGGTTGCGAGTCAATGGATTAAAGATCTCTCTCTGCTTTGAAAGTCAATTGGATTTTAAATCCTCCTTGTCCTTCTTGGGACGATAAACGTACATCTAGAACTACTTATATTCTTTGAACCTGTCTGGATATAATCAACCTTTATGCAAATTAGCTAGCTCATTCTGTCCTTAGGAAGATGGGAAAATTTAACGCGTTTCTTCATGGGCGAGAAAAGTAAGGGATTCTTGAGATATTTCTGATTCGCGGAGCGAACCACCTTTCTCGGGAGGGCGCTAGGGTGTTATTATTCGTCTCGTCGTCGTCGATTCATTTATCTTGGTTTCCTTGTAGTTCTCAGTTCCGTAATATTGTATTAAAGATTCTGAATATCAAATCTCCAAAATCTGTACGTATATTTACAAGATGGCGTTGCAATTTCTACAAGAATGTTGCTGACAGTTTATGCAGTACAATTAATAGTTTGCAGGAATATATAATGTTATGGAGAGAGAGATTTTTATTATGAAAGGATGCTGATAATAAATAGCTGTTGTACATGTTTCAATGAATTGTCAGGGAGAATTACAGTGCTGATTATTTCCTTGTCTGAATTACCCAACGTATTCAAAACCTGCTTTCTTCCATTAAACAGGTTTACTCTGAAAATGGCCTTCAACTTAGGAGAATTCAGTTGCAACACACTTAAGTAAGTATACAGGAGCACAAAAACATCTTTTCATCTACTTTAACTGGACTCAACCAGGATATTTATCTGTTTATGCTCTCTCTCTCTCTCTCTCTCTGTGTGTGTGTGTGTGTGTGTGTGTGTGTGTGTGTGTGTGTGTGTGTGTGTGTGTGTGTGTGTGTGTGTGTGTGTGTGTTGCTTATACTGATATCTATTTATATATAATGCATTCTATTTATCTTTGAAGAGCTCTACTTCTGTCTACGTGGAGCTTGTACCATCTTTCTCTTTCTGCTATTATTTTGTGTCGCTTAGTATTGCGAATCTCTGGAAGTAATGTCTCACTAGAAAGATCTTCGATATTTGCGCAGCCCATTAAAATATTTTGACCGCCTTTGGGGACCAGCCCGACGCTATCTTTTGACGAATGCACAGCCAAGTGTGATGGCTGTCAAGCGGGATGCTAAGCATGAACGAACTGCCAGGAAAGAGTCCGTGATAAGCTCAGAAAACTACCTGTTTATTGAAAAACTGCTAGAAAGAGTCGAGCAAAGTAAGATCTTAATCGCCCAAGTCATCCTTTAGCAGACAGAAGTGTAATACGTGTTCGCTTAATGTCCAAGAAAGAAGGAGAATTCGAAAAACGCTACCACTCTCGCTACAGTCACAAGAAATGTCTATAAAGCAGAAAGTTCTGAAGTGTGTAAATGGGCTGATCGGGATCCACGTCTCAATTCCCCTTTCAAAACACCTGATGGGTAAAGATTGTGATTGTAATTAATTTCTCAATGTATCTGAAATGAGCCTTTTAAATAATCTGTTTAAAATTTTGAATCAATAATAGATCTAATAGCAGAAAATTCGTAACAAAATACCAATATTCCAAAAATGTTTAATTCCTACCCCCTAAAAAATCGCACCTTTTTTTGACAGGGTTTATGCGTTGCTAAAAGTCAAAGTTGTATCCTATTTGATATATTTGGTGCATACATATTTGTTGCTGACATGTTATAATCATTAAAACTATAACTATGGCAAACTGCTTTACATTTGATGGAATTATAGACAAGAAAGAAGAAAAAAGTTTAACGCTTATAGCTAGCACCGTTACAAAAATAATAATCCCTTACCTTTCATTTGGAACTCAATTAAAAAACAGTAAAAACGATCTATTTAAGGATTATGTTAATATTTGTAGATTGGTGTCTCTTTTTCAAGAAAAGGAGATATTTAAAAAATTTTTAATAAAATATAATTATTTTTATATTTGCTTACTATTTATATAACTTATGATTATGAAAAATCATTGAATGATGAGTCTACTACATTTAAAATAATTTGTCTCAAGAAGTTAACGGTATACGAAAAAAAAACAAAACAAATGCGTACTTATTAAGACATTACTTTAACTTTGTTTCTTTGACATCTCATACTGTTAGGCCATTTAGTATTGATAACAGATAAATGTGTATCGAATTAGAGAGCCCAAGCTTTATGAGTCCGGAAAGTTTTTGCTTATCGACGAGAATGGTCCACATTTGTCACACTAAATCGGATCATCATTAAAACCAGATATCTTTCATGATCTCAAACCAAAAGAAATCATTCCCGGTGAAATATGCATACAGTCAATGTCCGATAATTTAAATATGTATGAAAAAAGATGCTTTGGTATAAGTGTATATTATAAAAATTCAATTATAGCGAGTTCTGTATTAGGATAGTCCAGTTTGAAACCCAATGTTCCCATGAACCACAGAAATATATATAATATTACTGATTAGTGGTCCAAGCGTGACTGGAATGCTTTCTTATTCCTTCCAGTAAGATAAGCTGAGACGACAACCTTGAGCGTTAGTAGATAAGAAGTTGAATGTCGATGTTTTCTTAAGAAAAATGTCATGTTTCAATTTTGCACCTTATCAGAAACATGGGTGGTTATTTAGCTTTGTCATAGATTGAAAATGAGTTTGTACATATTTGTAAGAGGAAGATAAATGTCCGAAAATATGATCTTTATGTGGTCTAGGTCTATGTCCTGCTTTCTTTCCTGAGGCCGTTTTCCCCCACTCATCAAATCACTTCGTGAGAGGTCTCATTAGGGGAGTTGTGTAGATAACAATCAAGAAACCACAAACATTTACAGGCATGTACCGTTATCTCTTGGTGGGCCTTCTTCTGCACATTATATTGTTGAGTTTCCTCAAGGCGAATACCGAAAACATTATATCGAGAATTATACTATCACAAGCTATGATTTCCCCCCCCCCCTTCCCCATTCTCTTTCGAATATATCTTATTTTTGTTAGGTTACAGAAACATACTCCTGTTTAACTTCCTCGCTCTCAGCATAAGACACCTTTTCATCAAATATATATGAAGATTTTTGCCACTTCTCTGAGTTTAATTCGGTGAAGGAAATGTCTTCCTTGTTGAGTCAACGAAAAGATCCGTTTCGATTCTAAAACTTTACGATTTCAAAGAATAAAGCAATTCATATCGATTCACAAAAAAAAAAGAAATAAAAAAAATTAACGTTACGCCATCATATATACGTTAAAAATCCTAGATTGTAACTGTATACGTTACCATGGTAATTATCCATTGTTGAGGTCCGTGTGACAAATGTATTGGTTTAATGGTCTCGGTGGAGTTTGTATACTTAATGAGAAATGTTCTTCGATAGTTTGAGAAATAGTTTCTAAGTAAATTATCTAATTTTTGGGTAAATTATCTTCAGCCTTTAACAGCATTTAATAGTGGTGAAGGTGCTTTAGCAAGTGAACCCTGGAGCAGCTTTCGGGACCCAAGCTTCGGAAAGATTTTTTTTTTTTTTTTTTTTTTGAATCGCCTCAACCTTTCTTCTTTTACTTTACCCCTCACCTTTTCCTCCTCTCCTGTTTCTGGAATCACCTCTTCTTACTCGAGTGGCTCTCGGATGCCATTCACTGCTTTGACGAGCTTCCCTTTTTATTGGAGCCAACGGCGAAGGCAGCTGAGTGTCAGATAACGTTCTTGCCTGCTGCGTTTATTGTACACTACAGTGATGTTATGACAGATGATTCCACAGCCTTCGCGTATTGCGTCTTCTACTCCATTCGTCTCTTTCTCCTATACCCTTTGCACTTAATTATCATCGTTTGAACCCTCAAGGTTTCCAAGTGTCCGAAATGCATGCTAACCAACCGTCTTGAGCCATCCTTTTCTAAAGGCGCCTCCACACACACACACACACACACACACACACACACACACACACACACACACACACACACACACACACACACACACGTTTTGCGGACGGAAAAGCTCACGTGATTCAGGATAATTTAAAGTGCATGGACATGCAGCGCGTGAGGATAATGAGTCCCCGCTGTGGAAATGATAACACGTCGCCATGCTGTCATTAGACGCTCGGTATCTATGTAATTAGGACTTGGTCACGTGATGTTGCAAACCTAATGAAGGGTGGCTGTGGAAGATGCGCATTTGCTTCGAGAAACAAAACCAAAAAAAAAAAAAAAAAGAAGAAGAAGAAAAGAAGAGAAAAGAAAAGGAAGAAAGAAAAGCGGAATAATAATAAAAAAAATATATCCCTAAGAAAATACCTGTAACGGTCTTCTTGATTAGACCCCTATTACTATGCATTAGTAACTCACAAATGAGCAGTAATAGGCGGATCTATAGTTTTCAAGTTTATGAGGCTGAAAAAGGAATAGTGTTTAAAACTGCATCTCGGTACAACATCCGGTTGCAGAAAAAAAATACGATTGTAAGGGTAGGGATGAAATAATTGGCCAAAAATTCCTTGACAAACCTGTTTGGGAAAATAAATCACGATGGAAGAATAAAAAGAAACAGAGAAATGATGTTACGACACTAATCATACAGAAAAGCAGTAATCCAAATGATAGAAAAAAAAAAGTAAAACCTTCAAGCTGTTCATACGCTACATTTGAAACCAATAAATTTCTGTAATTGAAAAATGCATCGGCCAATTGAATTATGAGTGATTATGATTTTTTTACCTATTAAAAAAATAAGTGTTTTTTATAATAAACAATTATTTGAAGATTTAAATTAATTTAACTAAATTAATCTTAATTTTTTTGGAAAATAAATAGCCCACCTTTATTTTAATAAGATAATTATATTATATCAAAATATGACAAGTAGAAAAAGCCCTTCTTAGGACTTCCAGGGTGACAAATGGCAATGCTGTAGTCAATGAAGTTTTAACTGAGGCTCGGATATTGCCGTTACCCAGCCATGACTAGAGCTTTTTAGCTCAATAACACTCCATCCACACAGATTTACTTCATTCAGATGCCGGGATAAAGAGTCAAGGACTCAGTCCATCGCCCAGTTCTTATAAGAACTATTTCAGTTAATCGATTGTGAGATGCGGTGATTAATAATACCCTTGGAAGATAATGGATGGCAATGCTGTAGTCAATAGCCAATGAAGTTCTAACTGAGGCTCGGCTATTGCTGTTACCCTCCTGCCATGATCAGAGCTTTAATAGCTCAATAACACCTTATCCCTACACTGCCCTCTACAGATAACGGGGAAGATGAAAAGCATTCTTGCTTCGCCCCTTTAAGCCAGTCCTGATAAGAACTTTTAATTAATAGAAGAAATGTCTTTAATTTGAGTGTTGTTATTATTGTATATCACTGGCTCCTCCATAACTCAGTCAGTATGGAAGAAGTCATTGGATTTGGTCGGAAATCATTTCAAATCCCACCTAGTAGGAGAAGAACCTTTATCAAGGCTTTTCGACTGAAGGTGAGTTAGCCGGTCGTACAAGGTGGTGGCAAGGTTTCCTCCCTGAAATTCGAGTTTTTCATCCCCTAAACGCCCACATTTATAGACATAAAATACTTACCCTTAGAGAAATTATAGGCCGTCTTCATCAAAAAAAAAAAAAAAAAAATCTAAAGATCCCTAATCTGGAGACTCAACCCGTCTCGGCGGACGAGGATTGGATCTTTGGATGGATATTTAATTATTATATTGTGCTGGTTATTAATTATTATAATTTCTCACATAGCATTTTATTATCCTGCAACTACTATAAGTGGCAAAACAACTTAGTTATTAGCATATTAAACTATGCATACCTGTAAGTAAATAGTATGCGGGAGCAGTGGACAGTTAGTTACCCGAAAAAAAAAAAAAGAAACAAAAAAAGATTCCTACTAGCCAAATGTAAGTGCAGCGGAATGCTTGCACTGCTCTCTGTTTTATTTAACTTTGCTAGTTCAGTTTCCTCCAAGATTCTCGAATTTATCTAAACAGACATAACCACATAGATAGTGTTGACAGACCTATATTATACATATAATATATATATAATAGCCGTAGGCTACTGTTGTATCATGTTGTATCGGTCGCTTAACACTGAGTTAGGGCAGTAACTGATAAAGATCTATTCTAATGGAAAAGGCTAATGACGATAGCCAGCGTTCATTACCGTACACTGGATATTTCCTGACGGCCAGAGCGTTGCAAGGACATGTATGCACCGTTAATTTACCTCATTAGCGTGTAACTGGAGTCGACTTTGACCAATGGCCTGTATCACGTGACACCCCACTGCAATAAGAGCCGATCACTTGTCACTGTCTCCCAAGCATTGGACATTCACCAAATCACTACCGACTTGTGGGAGGTATTTTTAAAAGACAACTTAGCTAATCAGAACGTCACAGTTTCCCAACTCAACTTATTTCCAAGTAGGAAAATGGATAACTTACTTGGATTTCTGGATTGTTTAAGTAAACGGGCAGTCGGTGATTGGTAAGTAAGTCGAGAAAGGACGAAAAGCAATGTCTTTAATCCTAGAAAACAGTGCCTTGCCATTGCATCCACGAGTTACCAGTGCCGTGAAAGATTACGTCACTCGGCGTCGCAACGTGTTCTGGAAATTACAGTATCATCACTATATTATTTGTAGCCTGGCTGAACTTTCACGTACATTGTTTAACAAAAATATACTGTACAGAAGCTTAAATGGAAAAATAAATTCTCATCTCGATAAGAAACAAAAGAAATATTTTATTTATAATAAAAATCTTTCCATTATTGGTTTCGATATTATTATTCTTTTTTTTTTTTCATTTTCTATTGATTATTAAATTTTCAAATATATCATTTAAAAATGCCATGTTTTAGGCAAAATCTAAAAATCACCTAAGACATATTATACTGTATTAAACATAATCAAATCAAAATATATTCAAATATATTCAAAAAGCAGTGTTATATCTACTAAAACAATATTTAACAATTAATATATGTATACTTTTTACAATTAAATTCAGATTTTTTTAAATTATAATTATAAAGAAGGTGAAATATGTTCATACACCATCTATTTTAATATACTACCCATTTAATTATAGACACTTGTAAATAAACTTCTGGTTCTCGGATTAGATGCTATGATTCAATCCAATACCCTTGGAGGGTAATGGATGGCAATGCTGTAGCCAATGAAGTTCTAACTGAGGCTCGGCTATTGCTGTTACCCCCCTGCCACGATCAGAGCTTTAATAGCTCAATAACACCTTCTCCATACACTGACCTCTACAGATAACGGGGAAGATGAAAAGCATTCTTGCTTCGCCCCTTTAAGCCAGTCCTTATAAGGACTTCTGGTTCTCCCGTGTGGTGACCGTGAAAAGAATATCACCAACGAAACGACTAAAATGGGTACCCCGGGAGGGCAATGGATGACAATGCTGCAGCGAATGAAGTTCTAACTGAGGCTCGGCTATTACTATTACCCTCCTGCCATGATCAGAGCTTTAATAGCTCAATAACAACTTATCCGTACACGGTCCTCTACAGATAACGTGGAATATGAAAAGCATTCTTGCTTCGCCCATGTAGCCAGTCCTTTTAAGGACTTCTGGTTGATGCAAATTTCCTTTTGTTATTGTCTTAACAAATTGTGTAAATCAAACAGGAGTGATTTAATTAACATCATTAAATAGTAATTGTTTAAAATTAAGAGGCGTTAAACTCGATTATTGAAAATTTAATCAAATTTGATTTATATACTCTCAAGTGCTAAGGGATATACTATCTATAGAAAGCATCCGGTTTTTTTTTTTTTTTTGAAAGAGAGAGAACAGGAACACGTTTGGTTTGAAGATTCGATTACTACTAATGTACAGGTGTGGCTTAGCTACTTTCACCGTCCAGGTTTCCTCTTTCCCTCGACATCAATTGCTGACCTATTTTACCAGTTGGAGAGTTGCTGGCAAAGCAGATCTCTGTGCGATCTGCCTTGGACTGCCCGTTAATTAACCGAAAAACAATAGCAAGAACAAAAGCAGAAACGCAATTTAGAAACGCGTAGCCTTCATTTTGTAATGTGTTGTTCAGCATTGTTAAAACTAATCTTTCACTGCTAAAATGAGTTGCTGAAACAATGAATGAGATAATGCCTGACAGATGACAGCTAATTCTGAATACGCGTTTAGTCAAGAGAGAAAAATTATTGGACATCTAACAGCGTAGTCTGTCTTATTATTTAAGAGGAATAAGTGAAATGGAGAGAGAGAGAGAGAGATGTAAATAATACAACAGGTCAAATATATTATTTGTTTGTAAGACAATTTAACTCTATCAGGGAATAATATGAGTTTAGTACTCCTACACAATAGAAATTCTAAGTTTTATTTCGCTGTTTCTTTCTTTCAATGTTGCAAAGTGTACTCATAACATAAAGGCAAAAAAGTCAGAACTAGAGATTGAACAACAGAGGAAAAATTCCAAAGGTATACTGCGGACTATTATGGTCTGACAATCTGGTGATTCCAATACTTGAGACATTGGAAAGAAGTCGGAAATTGTTCTCGAGGTAAAGGGTACATTTTCTTTTAAATAAAACATGGGAGTTAGCTGGGGCATTACATTGATCACATGTCTCGCTTGCCGCATCAACCAAAGTATAGTGGGAAGCTCCCTACATAAGAACACAAGTGCACTCACTCCGGATTGGTCTGGGAGGGCTGTGGCTTTCCTAATGGCAGCGTTGTGGTTGCCTGCGAGAATCTTCCTACTTTCTACCTATCCTAGTATGACACACTCGTACTTTCCCTGATTGTTACTTGCGCCGATCTGAAAGGGGTGACGCCAGCCCTTAGGGAACTGCCTCGATGTTTCGAAGAGCATTTAGAGTGGTTTGTGTGTACATGTGTGCGCGTCCATATTGGCGGAATAACGCGTAAACACCCCCATTACCATTAACGTTCAACCTGGGGTTCGACTATAGAAGGACGCCGCTAAAGCTACGACCATTGTCTCCGTACTTTATGGGCATATTTGTGTCCGTGTAAAAATATTTGTGCGGGCTCGAAGCTCGCCGAGCTTTGACACTATGTCTTTCCTGGTGACAACCAAATCACAACCTTTTATTGCTTTATGGTCAACCAATTAGACACATTTTCTTCCTACCTTTTACACTCTCGTAAAACGGTGTGATGTTTTCTATGCCTTTGTTCTCGTTTACTAACACAACCCCTTTACATCTGCGAAAAGTCAAAGTTTTTCTTCAAGAGGCAAGTTAGGTTTTCTTAAACTTTAGATGTTCTGGTAGTTTTTGCAGAGATGTCATTTTGGCTATTTTATAAGGTAAACCATATTTGGGTAAATTGATAACTTTTAAATTATCGGATGAACCGGTATCAGGTGAGAGCTAATTCATCTCGTCATTTTATTTAAAAACAGTCTTTAAGAAGTTTTTAAAATAGGCACAGGTTGCTATTTATAGTTTTACAAATAAGTACTTTTTCAGCAGTTTTGTTCGAAAGATTACTGCAATGTTGATATCGATTTGGCAAAAGGCTGAAAATTTAATATCGAAAACCTGTCTGCATTAGTTGAGAACAAGATGTCTCTTAGGGCGTTTATTATTATGATTATTATTATTATTATTCAAGATAGTATAAGAATTAAACGAATCATGGTTGATGGCTTTGATAAAGCATTTTGTTATCTATACGAATCTTCAGTTTTCAAGCACAAATAACACTTGTTCTTCTGTAATATTGAATTATTAGCGTAAATGGAGGTTTATTGTATATATACGATATTAAATGAGCATTAGGAATACGCATATTGTGAATGTTCCTAAAATATTACATTATAAATTGAGTTTTGTGATTTCTAAATGGAATTACGAGTTGCTAAATAAATCAACCGGAATTACCACCATATTCAAATTGAAGATATTTCCATCTTACTAAGCTGCTATTCGTATATATACATACATATATATACATATACATACATATATATACATACATATACATCTGAACTTTTTTTAACTATGAATGATTAATGTAAAATATATTCATGAAAATAGTCTTCATACGTATTCTAAGAATTTACGTAAATAATTTTTATTATATTATATATTATATTATAAAGAATTTACAGTATAAGATTATTTCAAATTATCTTATTAATTTCAGAAATAGGTGTTTTTCTTTTTTAAACATTTATTTTTTCTTTCTTATTTTATTCTTTTTTATAGAACACTATTCTTTATAATAGCTGAACACAGAAAATATTTCCTCTATTCTGAAGGAACTCGTTGTCATTTTGATAAGGCATTTTGTACTTTTTTCCCTCTTTATGGGTTAAAGAAAAATGCAGTTGAAGAAACGAAAAATGTTCCCCAAACTTCTACTAATGATGATACATCGTGAATAAGAAACCTGTTGATGCACTTATGCATCTTTATTCGTCCAAGAAATGATCATGACTGAAAGAAAGCGCGCCAAAAAATGCCATCTTGTCGTTTCTGATAAACCTACATAGTTGTCAATATTTTTAGAACGAATTCGAAAAAAAAAACATTTTGCTAATTTTCTTTTTCTCCTACAAGCTAAATTAGGTAGTTTTTATTATTATTAAGTGAACTCTTAATCCTGGCGTGAGTCAAAGTTAGATGATGCTTGAATAACGAACATTAATTTTTTCTAATAAACATTAAAGAAAGCTACTTTAATTTAATGACGGCTAATGAAAACTTTATATATAATGTCTTTAACTTTAAGAAAACTGAAAACGCTTTTCTGAAAAATGAACGAAATTAATCTTTAATTCTTTTTTTAAATACAAATTTTATGTTTTATTTTATGTGATGTTATTAACATCACATATTAACAATTATTCATTATTAAAGAAATTATGGCTATTTTTAATACCATTTCAAATTCAGCACATAAAAAAGCGGTCAGCGATAGTAGAAGCGTAGCTAAATTGCTATCTCGTTTATTTCACGATGAAAAGTTTCATCAAGCTTTTGCCGAAATCTCTCATGCTAATGCCACCACCGCATTACAAATTAGTTTTATTGTTGAATATCACAAAAAATATCATTTCGTTTCCAACGATTGCTATTATGAGTTTCTGTAATTGAAAAATAGGCTTTCGGCCTATATTTTCTTTCTTGTTGTAGAGTGTTTCGTTGAAATTAGAACATATAAAGTAGCAGTGAAGTGACATCTATAATAGATGAATTTATCATTTTAGCAATATGATAATTCCATTATTATTGATAAACTGTTGACTGCATTAATGTGGTCATGGTAATCATTATATTATACAGAAAATGGTATATAAATAAATATAAAGTGTGTAAATGAATCATTGTCAAGTTTTTAATTGAAACAGTCATAATATATGTTTTACAGATTAATAATTCCGTATAAAATTTCACAAACCCTTCAGTTTATTATATATATTAGTTATATATAGAATCATTAGAGTAAAAGTGCTCTGATGATGAATCAATCGACCGTGAGATGCGGTGATTGATTCATTCAATCCAATACCCTTGGAGGGTAACGGATGGCAATGCTGTAGCCAATGAAGTTCTAACTGAGGCTCGGCTATTGCTGTTACCCTCCTGCCATGATCAGAGCTTTAATAGCTTAATAACACCTTATCCCTACACTGTCCTCTACAGATAATGGGGAAGATGAAAAGCATTATTGCTTCGCTCCTTTAAGCCAGTCCTTATAAGGAAAGGATAAAAGTGCTCTGATTAGTCTAGTAATTCATCGTGAGAAACGGTCACATATGTAGCTGAATGGGTCATCAGAGGTTTACCAAACATGTATATAATATAATATATAAAGATACAAAACATGGTCTACCCTCACATCCAAATCTTTTCGTAATAGCATTGAATAAAAACAGGCTAAAATAGCCGTTAATTATATTAATAGTATTGAATGTTTTTTTTTACCCCGTCTTCCTTTTGCTCTTTCACCTTCTGAGAACTTCTAATGATACTCATTACAATCATTTCTCCCGATACACGTGTATCTGGAGGAGGGGTTAAAAATTTGTGTTGCCATTGTTTCTAAAAGTAATGAGGAGGGTTGGGAAAGCAAATCAGTGAGTGAATCCTGTGCCGCTTTGGGTTAACGCCAACTATACGCAGACAATCGTTATTCTTCGCACCCTCCCTATGACAACAAAATTAATCTTCCATTCGAAAATGACAAAGTTTATCCTTCTCCTAATTGCTGGCAAACGTGTGGAAACATGAGTCCATCCTGGTCTGTCTTACTGTTGTTGACGGGGATTTCGAGGCTAGCCTCGCAACGTAAGCTTACCCTGCTAAGTAGAACCTCGGGACTTGGAGCTATTGATTACTAATGCCGCTTTTATTAATATCCATGTTCATGCTTGAGAAGGCACGGAGGAAGAATGCAAACGAGGCTGACGCTTAGAACTATGCCCGAGAAACATGGCATAAAGTTTTTAGGAGTTTTAATGAAATCGCTGCTTTGAGCTGCGTTATTAAAAGGTGCTAATATCCCTACGTTTTTTATTTTTTACAGGAGCGTGTTTTTTTTATGATTGGTAACGGTGGATGGCATAAGAGGCAATGGTACATTCTAGGAAGTGGCATATTCCGTCGTAGCAAACCACCGATGTTATGAGAGGAGGAGGAATTATACATTATTATGCCTAATTAGCTGTGGCTCTGTATGGAAGGGCTAATTAAGCACCGAGTGTTGGACATTTTTCAAAAACTTATAAAGTTCAACCAGCTTTCTGGGTGGTTTGATAAATAATCTCATCACGCTTCCACACCTCTTCAGTGAGTTGCGCCAAGTAAAAATTATCGGGACGTAACCGAGCATTGTTGAGGGGTATTGAGCTGTTGAAGGGTTGCATTAGTTCTGTATGTAAACAATGCAACATCAGTGACATTGGTCGGGAGTTTTTATGATTAGTTACCTTCAGCGAGTTACAATCTTAAGTAACAATTAATATAGCAGCCATGATGGCCTAGGCGATTATTACAAAAATCTAAAAAAAAATTATTAAAAAAATTAATTAAGAACATCGCTTTTTGTTATTAATATCATTAAAAGGATTCTTGGCTAATATCTGCGTTCAAACTGCACCACCAAATACATCAGTAAAAGAAGGAAGTTAGTTTACAAACTTCTTCATCGAATCCATTTATTAATCATTAATATGAGATATTAACGACCTTGAAGTTTTTAATAATGGCCGTATGAAAAAGCTACAAAGAAATGTTAGTTTGCCATTCACTTTACTTTTCCCCCTTCGTTAATGTAGCCTTTTTTTTTTTTTTCACTACTTCGAAAATCAAAATTCTTTCTAGCGTTTTCGATTATCTCACAGTTCTAATGCAACAGCAAACATCTAATATGGATAACGAAATATTTCACGTTTCTTTTATGCGAGTATTTGTAAAATTAAACTTGGAAGCTGCACTTGTTCGATTTCATTTTTCAATACATCTCAGAACGGAGTCTTCATTCAAAAACTTAATATGTTTTTGTTAAATTCAATGAACAATGGCAAACTCGCTAATGCTCCTATGTAAATTACATCTGCGATGGCTTACGGTGTTTTAGTTAGCGTAAGTCATTAAAAATAGAAATTTAGAACTACAGTCTTTGCTTTTCACTGTACGTTGTCTTTTTAATAGTTATGTACTATTTTATATATAAAAAAATGAAAAATATAACTATAAGTCGTCCATATAATAAATGGATTCTCTTTACGTATAGTATTATGTTCTATATAGATTGTAAACTGTAGGGTCACATGATATTAAATCAAATTTCGGGAGACATTTTTAAAGGTGATAATTTATTTGATTTTGGATCTAAAAATCAATAGCCAATAATGAAATGACTGTAAGCTATTAATAACTTAACTACGCCAAAGGAAAAAAAAAAGACTAAGTCATATAAATTATATGCATTTTTTGTCCCATACCGAACCGATTCAATCAACCAATCATATCCATTTCTTTCGGTGAAGCTTCTAATAATACGTTCATCCTTAAACAGAAGATATCTGGTTTTCAGAAGACACACACATGAAGAAATAAAGAGAATTTCACACACGACACTTCGAAAAGGACTTCAGTCTACATTTAGTGACTCAATAATCACGATATCGTGACTGGCACAATGTTGCCGTCGATTTGTCTCTCTTACAAGCACGAACCCCATATTTATTTTTTACATTCGTATATCTTTTTAGCATGACCTGTAATTTATACACTGGTTCTTCCAAACTGGAGTTATGGCATTAGTTTTTATTTTATTTATTTCTTTATTTTAAAATAAACATTTTCGGATATCAACTGTAAAGGTCAATATGTGCTCATTGTAATCATCTTTCAATATGCAATAGGGTGTTGTTTCTTCACGTCATGATTTCGCGATGTTAAAAAAAAGCAGACGAAACTAAATACCGCACGTGAGTGGTTTGTTTATCGTTCATTGGTTAAAAGAAATTCAGTAAATTAACACAATTCATTGGGTTAAAATTCAAACTATTATATTTTGCTGCCTGTATTTTCATTTTACAGAACATTTGTTGATTATTACATGAAAGATCTTCGACTAACTTTTTAGACAGTTTAAGGAATTAGTCTATGGATTTAAGTTACTTATGTGTTATCAAATATTAGGCTGATTAAAAATTTCATTTATTGTAACTGTTGTGTTATATAAATTCTCCATTTCCTATTTTTTTAGCATATTTATTAATGTATTATATCATTTATAGTTTCGTTATAATCCTCAACTTCTATTTTTTTCCCCTCTTACTATTTCTAACGAGAAAAGTATAGTATATATCTCTTCGTTTGGCAAACTGTGTTGCCATATGCAAATACTAAAAAGAAAGTTGAATCGAAGATACTGCGGATCTTAACAACCCATACCTTGTAAAAAATATTTCCCCACGAGTATGACTAACCTCTCAAGATAAATCGTTCCATGAGGGAAATTGTCTTACCAACGAAGAAAATATGATCACCTGTGTATGTTTATTTTACAAGCCATACTAAAATTGGTGTCATTGTAATAAATTCATATATGCTAATAGTACTATGAAGTATCAGTTGTCCAAATACGTCATCTCTTGGGGGAAGAAAAAGTAATGGAATCGTCCTATACAACGCTATTCAACATTTCTCGCTCCTGTACTTAGAAAACCACGCTGCTTGCATCTATCCGTTATCACCATTCATGGCATGTGTTTTACCATATTGCTCCCAAATCACACAAGTAATCTCTAAAACCTATCGACACACACTTGTGCCGATTTTCACTCTGGCATAGCAGAGGGGAGGCAACTCATCAAAAGAACTCTCGTAAGAATGAAGAGGGGCAAAAAAGGGATTGGGGGAAGAAATTTGTCCACTGGGAAATTGTTGCAACGGCATCTTCTTGTATTCCTGTGGTAAGTAATTTTACCAGAAAACATTACGAGAATAGAGAAAGCTTTGCTTCATCTGGCTAAAAGTGTTTAAAAAAAAAAAAAAACTTGCAAACTTTAGACATCTCAAAAACCCTACTAGTGTAAAAGAGGGTTAAAAACACACTCCCTCCTAAAAAAAAAAAATGTTTAGTAATAGTAACTTCCATTGTCTGTTAATAACTTCAAATTGCTAGTCGAGCCTTAAACTGACGTTAGAGATTCGCCACCGTGCCTTAGATGGAAGACAGCTTTCTTGAGGTAATATGTAGCTCTGTCACTGCGTTCTTCAAAAACTGCGAAGGAAATATTGGACTTATGTCAATAGTAATCAGTCCTAGACACAGGGTTTGGGAACGGCAAGAACAAAAAAACAAAAAAAAAATATTCTTGTGATAGCTGTCGTAGTAGTAGCTCAGGGCAACGTACGTGCATGACGTGTGCTCTTGGCACGGCCTAATACAACTGTATGGATCATTAACTAGAGAGTCAGGCATGTCGTAGCATTCCTCGTCAAAAGGAGCTGGTGCCGTCATTTATTTACGTTCAGGTGTGACACCAGGCGATGCGAGTACTTAGGAGAAATATGAATTTATCTTCGCATTTGCGACACGGCAATCGATATCAATTATGTGTAAAGAACAATTAGACAGGTTCCTCTACGTTTGATTGGAACGTGGTCGACAAAGAAGAAAGTGTCATTAACGATGGTGCTCTTTTTTTTTTTCTTTTTTTTTACCTTAGCACTCAGATGAAAGGATGGGTGGGTGTTTCCGTGATATCTGCACGAAACATTAAGCATACCAGTACCGGCCAAGAAGTGTTTCATTACACACAGAGGTACGACAAAAAGAAAACAATTAAAGCGATGTTGAAAAGTTTCCGATACGACACCGATCAATAATGCATAGCAAGTAATGAGACAATTCATTTGCTATAGAAACAAGGGTTAAACGCATTTATTAAAACATAATCACGATATCGATGTTATCGTTAATATACAAAGAAGGGGAAAAACTATAGATTAATTTCCTAAATTCGGGCCATGAGACCTTCTCTTAGAGTGAAAAACATCAGTCATTACCTTTATCGGTTCTCTTGTGGCCCATTGTTTTCAGTGATAGGAACCATCATTAACTTTCTAGGTGACCGATCTAAAACTAGGATAGAGTTTGTTTTTTTTTTAAAAAAAGGTGTCATTGTTAAAAGTATGTTTTTCTTAACGAGTCAAAAACAAAGTTTTATGATAATGATTGGTCTAGACCGCAAGAGAATTTCTGATAATATTTTATAAAATAAAATAGCCCAACTTTATTTTTTTGCTTTCACAAGATCTTAATTATGTTCTGAAGAATCTCTTAATGCCGGTTATTTTCAATGATTTCTTCGGGAACACATATTTTGCAACATTTCGGAATATTTAATATGTCCTTTATCAACCTTTTTTTGTTTTTCAAACTTATCAATCAAGTACTCGTTTACTTATTTCAAATCCATAGCGTATTTTTACCGGATTGTATCAACGCAAAGATGTACCATTGATAAGGAACAATAAATATGATTTAAAATAGAGAGAAATGTGATTCTTTCAAACAACAACACTGGCTCATTATTATGAAGTGGAGGGGGAGGGGATTTAAATCCACTCCCCTCCACTTCTTTTCTCTGAATTATATGGTTGCATTTCGTTATTCAATACTTAGTGAAGTATACTCCTGAACGTCCACTACATCGCTCTCGCCCAATACCAGCCGAAAAGATCTTTTTCAAAGAACATCCAGAACGACTTGGTTTATCGCTATGTCCGTCTTCACAAGATCAGTCACCTTCTTTTGCTTACCTCCATTGCCACTGTACTGCAGTATACATTCTCTTTGATTGAGGACGACAAAGCGAAAATTATACATCGGAAAGCTTGCAGACATGCTATATATACATATAATTAAAACGAATTCCATAATATGAGAAATATTCTAAATAGCAAACCCTAATCAAAGCGCTAATAAAAGCTAATACTGACTCTGGATAGCGTGTCTTAAAGTATTGTAATACCATGCAACTCCCGAAGATTACGTGAGTCCCATCAATGGCCAATTAAAATCCCATGGGCTTCCTCCTAGTTATATTACTGCCTATATAACAATCAAACTAGTAAGTAGGGCCACCTAATTCTTAGGGTTCCTATGTTCATACTTGCTATGGTTATTGATTAATCTGACTGAGTTTGGTGCACTATCGATTGCTTTCGAAGTTTAATAGCGTAAACATTGGTTTTTATATAGCTTACAGATGATGTTATCCTTCCCTAAACAACATCAAGTGTATTAGTTACACATAACAGTGCATGGTAAATCACGGAATGCACATATCGAGTAGCCTGGTGAGAAAATGCGTTACAAACTCTACTGGGAATATCCGCCTTGAGCAAAATAAGTCTTAGCTTTCTTGAGATTCTGCAAAGAGTCGATTTGACCGAATGCAATGTCTCTCTGCTTTGACTACCAGTGAGTATTTTTTTTTTCTGCATGCTTCTCCTTCTTCGATTGTACTTCACAAATCGGACAGCGACAAACCGAGATTTACTAGTTGCTAGAGGTCGCAATCCTCTCTTTCTCTCTCTCAATAAAGATACAGTTCAACAGCTAACGTACGTGTATGGCCACTTCTGTTAAACCAGCGATATCCTCTTCAACGATCACAAATAGAAATCTCCGAATAATGTGTTAGTTTATTATCCCTTTTTTAATTCGAATATACAATACGCTGATCTTTGAAGGGGCAATCCTGGAAGAGAGTATGCCGAGTTTCGAGACCCTGCCTGTTATGACATAGAAACATCAGAAATAGGCTGTTTAGTTTAGTACGGACTTACAACTACTTAAAAAAATTCATCTACGGTACCAAGTCTTAGGGTTCTGAGACTTCAAATTATTTCTAGCTTCCGGAACTTTTTTCTGTTGCAAAACAAAGAAACCAGCCGAAGAACACACATAATTGACATAGACTTGCCCCAAAATAATTGTAGCCATTTCCAGTAATAATAATAATAATAATAAAATCCTAACGCCAAAATATCTAATGTTAATTGTGCACAGAAGATTTAAATCACAAATTATGACGACTGTAATGTACTTCGACCAGCCAAAAGTTGTTGATAAGTTTTGTTGGCATCTTTACCTTAACATGATATCTATATATATATATATATATATATATAAGGTATTTCGCAAATATATATATAAGGTATTTCGCAAATATATATATATATATATATATAAGGTATTTCGCAAAGAACAAATGAGTTCAACCATAATATAATATATCCTCACGCCACTGATGTACTATTAAACCACCATTCATATGTGAATCTGATATTTAATTAGAAGAAATAAATAAACAAGTGCTCTATAAAAATACCTTTTAGAATCCTAAAAAGCATATGCTTTTTATCACTTCTATTTTTATCACTTCCTATTTGTAATTCATTCAAATTTATAAATGGTGTCTTAGACTAAAATGCATATTATTCAGCATTAGTATAAGTTAAACCATCTTTAAAGTAAATACAAATATTAAAAATTAAATTGTTATATGTTTTTTATGTTTTATTTAAATTTTAAGTCAGTCTACTGTTTCTTACAATGCTTTATTGATGAAGGATGAGATCTGACTGAATTTCTTAACCGATTTAATAATGTAAATGGGAGTACTTGTTAGTCGTTTTAAGAACCTTATTGAAACCAGTAACTTATAATAGAGTTCTCGCATTCCCTAAGTACCCTACTTTCTCACTTGCTTCCTACACATTACACGCCAGTCATCGAATTGAAGAGGGAAGGTTTTTCATAAGTTTATAATGCTTTTAGCAAGTTGAGTTATCAATGATACCTACTGCAAACAGCTCCTGTAATACTTCGCCTTGTATTAGTCTCACCACAAAGCCACTGCTTTACTATCCAATTTTGCTTGATGCGTTTCATGTATTGTAAATATGTTTGCAGACGTAGTTTAGTATGTGAAAATGTACCTCTTGTTTTAACTTAATAATTCTAAAAATGGACCGAGAAACTGATGTAGATGTAGCGATGATTGGTAATTCCGTGTGAAAGAAATAACTCGCTTTTTAAGATCTCCCTTTAATCTTCTTAAGTACTTTTTGAGAAGCTTTTTCGTGTTATAATCATCGATTCCTTTCTGTTCTCGATATTATGAATCACTATGGTAACGTGCGTCTTCTGCCAAAGTGCAACCACCGAGATTGAAAAAAAAAAAAAAAAAAATGGAGGAATTCGTAGGATAACTTACAACTGCAGCACATTTTGATTTTTTTTTTTTTCATTTGTGATTTCTCTAATTATGAAGAGAAATCTTTCTGAACGTTAATAATGAGACTAATTTTAAAATAAAAGCATTTTCCGTTCTTTTACAGATGCACAGTGTATGGACAGAGTCAGTAATCTGATTAAATAGATAAATGGAAATGTACTTAAAAAAGGAAAAAAAACTCCACTTAAATAGGTTATGTAACAACATAAACAAATAAACGAGAGGTCTTGAAACTTTGAGTATCTCTTTCTCCCCCCCCCCCCCAGCTATTATTTCGAACAATAATAAAATCATATTTGGGTTTATTCTTTAAAAGTGCTTACAATGGAAAGTACATTAAAGTTACTAAACATTTTTATAATTGATATCAATTTATTTTTAAAATAAATACTATAAAATATAGAAGTCACGATTATTAGAATAACACATAACTCCCAAGTATTTTTTATTATAAGAACTCGAATGCCGTTAAATAAAACAATAAAACATAACGCAGTTTAATTTTCCGATAAAAAAAAATAAACATAGGCATGGAATTAATATAACAGAAACTTTTTGAATAAATGAAACATTTTTAATATTTTTTTAAATAAATAGCATTATTTTTATTATATACCAAAAAAATTCAGTATATTATTTATCATAATTTGAATTATTTGAAATATTATTTATCATAATTTTTAAGGGATAAGAATAGCCCCACTGCAGCCATGCATGTCGTACCAAGCGACTAAAATGGGACGCAGAGTTTCGATAGTTTCGCTCTCTTAAGTTTCTTCCGGAATTTTGCTCCCGGTGAGGGAGTGGCTTAGATTTCGGGGAGTTTGCCCTGAGAGAGCATTTTGAGTCTCCAGGGAGGATGTTTTCCGGCGTGGCCTGTGTGGGGACTTGCGGTGGATGCCTTTCCCTGGAATATGAGCGGCTCTGCTCGGTGGTAGGGTGAGCCTGTCACTGAGTTGGATGATCACTAGACCCGTAGTGGTCTAGGGATCATTCTAATTTTTAAACAGGGCTTTACTTAAAAATCGCCGCTGTAATCCATGCATGTCGTAAGAGCCGACTAAACTGGGAAGCAGAGTTTCGCTCTCTTAGGTTTCTTCCGGAATTTTGCTCTCGGCGAGGGGGGGGGGGCTTATATTTCGAGGGAGTTTGTCCTTAGCATTTTGAGTCTCTGGGGAGGGTGTTCTCCGATGTGGTCCGTGAGGGGGGGGGGGGCTTGTCGGTGGATGCTTTTCCCTGGAATATGAGCGGTTCTGCTCAGTGGTGAGGGGGGAGGGCGTCACTGAGTGGAACCAACGCTGAGTTGGAAGATCTTTCGTCCACTCGTAGGGAGTGGTCCGGGAGATCGTCTTAATTTTTAGAAATGGCTTTACTTAAAAATTCCCCACTGTAGCCCATGCATGTCGTACGAGGCGACTAAAATGGGTATCCAGTGAGGGTAATGGATGGCAATGCTGTAGCCAATGAAGTTTTAACTGAGGTCGGCTATCGCTGTTACCATCCTGCCATGATCAGAGCTTATAGCGCTATATTACCCTATCCATACATTTTCTTTACAGATAATGGGGAATATGAAAAGCATTTTTGCTTCGCCCATCTAGCAATAAACATCCTTTGTTGAGAAAAGAACGAAATACGTTACTGCTAAATCATACAGTAGAAAATAGGCAAGAAAATTTGCCCGTGTATATATTAATATGATATATATACTGTAATATGTACAGTATATATTAATATATATATGCAGGTGGATTTTATTATATTAATATATTTTAATTAATATACTACTACTACTAATAATATATATTACTATTATATTAATATGTATATATTAATATAATATATATGCAGGTGGATTTGAATGTGTTTTTTTTTTATGTGATGAATAATGGTACAGTATTTTCAATACAAGTAAATTAAAATTAAATGAAAATTAAAAGAAATATTTTGAAGCCAAAATTAGTAAGACTATTAAACACAATATAATATAGCATTTACAAAGATGGTTGTTAACCATCTTTGTAAATGCTAAGGATCTTCATTCGCCGATAATTACGTTTAATTCCTTTTTCAATCTTGATAAATAAACAAACCGAAATGAAACTGAACAGATTTAATTCTTAAAATATTATTATTAATGTGTTTCGGACCACCACTCTGTCTTTCTTGAATATTTATGTGCGGCATTTCAAAAATCGCATTTCCTTTCCATAATTATTAATTAGGTCGTTAAATTGGGCAGACATCTTGAGTTGGGATACTAATGATGATCGGGCGTGAGTTTCTACTGTAATGTCGACTCTTATACATTTAGAAATTAACTAATTAATTCATTATTAATTCCACAGTGATTACGTACATATTTTCACTCTTCTAGCAGACAGATCAACGCACAGTTAAATGGGTGGTAGGATGCTAACTTTTGATACAATTATCTACTTAGACTTTCAGTCGACACTTAGCAGACTAGTAGTCGGCAATTGCTTGTAAAAGTATCAATTTCGGGTCATCCTTCTTACCTCTACAATAAAATGGCCACATCTTCGCTTCGTTACAAAAAGTTATTTTGTTAACTAAATGACTTTTAATAAGAGGGTGATGTGGTTCTAGAAGTAATTTAGTACTTGCTCTGAAATGATTTTTTTATTTAAAAAAATCACAGTTATCCTGATGTTAAATTTGCAAAGAAAATCCATAAAAAAAAGTTTAACATTATTCAAATAGTCGCATGGCGATTTAAATTAAGTAAGCATCTGCTGAGAATCAATGGTTTAATTGTTGACTGCTTGCAAATGATGTGTACGTCAGGGTTTTTTTAAATGACAATTCATAATTATACATTTTCATAATTTATCAAGCTGATTTTTGATCATTTACACCTACACCTCCTTACTACTCACATTTTGTTATATATTTATTTATTTTTATTTATTTAGCATAGCATATTTTGTAGAATAAAATATAAAATTTATTTAAAATTTTTATTATTTGTAATTTTCCTAAAATGCAAACATAAAGGTGTTTGTTATTTATCTTTTATTACATATTTTAAGTATAATAAACCTAGTTTGATTAACTTGAACTGAAGATAAATATTTAATTCCAGTTTAATTATAAAACGCTAATTGTTTTTAATCTCTAATTTGATGCAGATGCGATAAAAACCGACTGTTGTGTGAGAGACAGTTACTATTTAACATAAAAAAAAGAAGTCAAACAATGTACGCTACATAACATATAAAATACTGTACCAGTTATTTATACTTTTGCATAATAGCGGAGACAATATAGAAATCCAAAACAATCTTAATCAAACAATTCAAAGGTTTTTCATCCTACTACTGAAAGAAGCAGCTTCATAATACAGCCTTCATCGATTCTTAAACATATTTTTATTATATTTATTATTAATTTTTATTATTATTTTTTTTTTGCACCTACCTTAGCTGTTTTTGAAGTTTCGCAGTTTCGCAAACAGGAAGATATCAAAAGGAACTAATAATAGCAAACAAAAACATTTTCTATTTTCTTCTTTTTGAAAATTTCAAGGAGAGAGTCTATCTGGTTTGATCAAATCGATAAGCTATTATTTTCTTTTATTTTTTAAGGGAATAAGTAATATTTATTTTATAAAATGAAAAAAAAAATTGTATGTCTTAAAAATTTTTATATAAAATATATGTTAATTTATACACCTTATTTTTTTAATTAGCGTTACTTTTTATTAAAATCATATTATAAAAATGCCACCGTATATCAATAAGATGTATACTGCAGTTGTTTGAAACTTTAGGACTACAAATGCGTGTAGATGTGTTTAAGTGCAAAAATTTTCAGAACAATATGGATAATTACAAATAATTTGTATTTAGAATCAAATATAATGAGCGTGTGACAGAATGTTTCACCAAATGTGCAGGTTGTTTTTACTTTTCTTGTCTTTAGCTTTATCTTTATCTTTCGGGCATTTGTAAGGTCGGGCCTCTACTTTCGAGTCGCTGTAAGGTTAAGACTATAGCACACCTACCAACACTGGAATTTAAAATTACTGAGATTACTTGCCTGCAGGCGCTTAAAGGTAGACCCGTATCTTCTGACGACCAGGCTGCTATGCAGGGTCATACGTCGTTTGTCTCCTGGCGACGATTGTTAAGTAGTTTAAGTATTGATCGTTCTCGGTGTCCTTCGCGATCTTGAAGACAGCTCTCTTGATGAGTTGAAAACTTCAGTGAACAAACTTGGGCGTGAAGATTATAAAACTCTCAGCTTGCTAAACGGGTCGTCTGTTATAGCCACTGGTGGGCAGGCTGTTATATTTCACCAGCGGACATACAGTACAAGTCCTTGTCAACTTCATTACACGGATGCTATGCCTCACTTTCATCGTAAAAGGGTACACAAAATTAAAACCGATGGACACTTTACGCCATTTGAATGTTTCGGTAATAATGGCGGAAAAGAGGTGGGGGAAAGAGACAATAGCATCGAGTCGATGCCGCCTTTCAGAAATGCTTGTTCGTAAGTTGTACAAAATCTTAATATTCTCGGTGTGATAAGCACAAAAATGAAGCCGACCATTATTCTACACGGCAGCCATTTCCGCTTTTATTTGAAATTAAAATCCATAACTAGGAAGTGAAGTTAATTATCATTTTTAATCCTTGAATTTTAACTGTCTTTGTTTACATTCTCTTTCGATATTTAAGTCAGACCACCATCTTACTTCGCACAACAACAATGAACAAGTTTTCCAACAAAAGTTATAATTTCCTTGTCTCGCCTATAAAAGCATAACCTCGAAACAAAGGATTCAAATGAAACTTTGTACTGACATTATTTTATAAGCATCCAGTTTTGTTTGTTTGTTATAATGAGAAAATAAATCTTTGAGCACATAAAAGGTATGCATGAATGTGTTTGTTTTCGTAAATGAACAAAACTCATTTTTCTAAATATTTTATTAAAATATTATTAACTTGTTTTTTAAGAAATTGGCATTTTTATGTCGAAACGGATTGTAGCGATCCATTGGCATCGTTGATTGAACTTCTCAAACTTATAGGTGATCGCTTAGCTTCCTTTTCATTATCGTTTCGTTCATAATTCAATTTCTATATTGGAATCCACCATCAGATTTTTATTTGGATATATTGAACTGGAATACAAAACATCCTACACCTATCGCTTCATCTAATTTTCCAATAGTAATCTCCGTTGATTTCACTCAATATTTATTTTAAATTTCTATCTAGGATTAATGCGAATAATATTCAAATGTACATTAAACCATCTTGAGGCAATGTCACCGAAGATTTCCAGGATGGTAACATTCAACTGAATGCCTTGGAGTCTATACCTACCAAAATATGCTTTTGAACACATTTTTACCTACTACGTACTGTTTAATGTTAACCTGCTGTCGGAAGTTGTCCTAAGTTGGCACGTTTTGAAAACATCATCCGATATATGGTGATGTAATGAGAACACTTTGACAACAAAAAGAATCTCATATTTCACTGGTTACAAAATATATGAATGGTTGATATATTCTAGTCCATGAGAATTATTTTATGCAAATTATAACAGCAACAAAAAAATATTTTCAAAACTTTGTTTATTGTTTTACTGCTTAAAATTAAAATAAGATTATACGGCATTATTCTTCTAGATTACTTCTAATTAATAAAAATATTCAGGAAGCACAACTGTTATGTTAAAATTAATGCATAATTTTAAAAATAGTTTTAATTCAAGGTTTAAATTGGAAAATAAAAAGAAACGTGTATTACTTAAAAAGTGAATTTGAAAATTGTATAAGAATGACTTACTTTTCCAAATCGCCAGAACTTCGACATTTTGGCCATGTGATGGAATCCGCTATGACCAGGTATTTGACAGCATCGTCATATGCTTCTAAGTAAAAAGATGGATAACAATAGTTGCAAATTTAAAGCATTTTATTTTTCTATTTTTAAAAAAAAAGAACACAATGAGTATGCGATTTTGTGTAATCCTTGATATGTCATACAATTTTGAAAATTATACATTTATTTTGTGAATGAATAGATTGTATTTTAATGCATTTCAAAATTCAAAAGAATTTTGATAACAGTATGACTATAATTTTTTTTTTCTTTCGACCCAACAACTACAAAATTTTGAGTATGCGTTTTAAAAACAATGAGAAGAAAAACGTTAACACCAAATTGTTTTGAATACTCTAAATCAGGTTACATCAATATTTGTATGGAGTTTTCCCCCCGTCCACTCATCTTCCCCCGTCCCTTTAGGGAGGGAAGGAAGATGAGTGGAGCCCTTTCAATGAGGGATAGGTTACATTATAACATCAGTTTGGAAAAGAAATTCCGACTTTTTAAGTTTTTTTTTTTAAATCAGTATTAGAAAAAATTGTGCTATGTGCATTTAAAAAATTTTTGTAGCGATTATTTAAAAAAAAAAAAAAAAGCCTTGCTGTGATTTGACTTTTCTCTTTCTAATAATTCGGCTTCTTTGTTAAAAGAATTTTACCTCTATTTTCTATATTTCGCCTCACGAAGATCGTCTGAATCAAATGCAATCACCGCTGTGCGTGATTTAATTTTAGAACTAAAGCCTTTCCAAATGTAATAGCATTTGCTTTGTGGGAATGTCTAGAAGTTCGATTTTTTTTTTTTTGAAATTATTAAAAAACACTAATGAGATTGGAATGTAAGAAAATAGGAAAGCCACCATACTGGCAAAATATACTTAGATAGAATTATGGTTAGTCACGTGTTTCTTCGTTTTTTTTCTCGTCCAACTTCAAAACCGTGCAGCTCCGACGTATACCAACAAAGAAATCCGACCAGTAATTCGCCCCCCCCCCCACCTTCTTACCCGCCCCACTCAGGGCATGACGCCAAATTGTATCCAGCTTACCAGGAAGCTTAACTTCTTTCCCCTCTTACAAATGCTGAGGATGCAAGTTAAAACCTAGAAATGCTGGCAGGTATGCACACAATCCTCCTCCTCGTCTGTCGGGGTAGTTACAAGCGCGCGCGCAGTTAAAAAACCACTACGTTCCCTATCTGACAGAGAATTCTGTTCGGGTGTCCGAAAGGTGCGTGTGGAATTTGGTACACCTCGCTACAAGAGGTGGAACTATCGCTGGCTTCTCTCTTCTTTTCCTTTTTTTTTTTCTTTCGTCCTTTCTCCCCCCCCCCCTTCAATCGCTCCAACCTGAAAGCAGGAGAGTCTCCCATTTCTGAAGAGAAACTTATTTCATGAGGTCATGTAATTATACTTGAGCCTCTTCCTTTGACAGTGATAGATTGATCATCACAGGGCGGTCTTCTGCCTAATTATAATCTTTTTTTCCCCTCCTGCTCCTGCTGGTATCTTCTTTCTTACTGGCACTCTAAGGGCTCGCACCAGGCTTAGCATCTTGGGACAAAGACAGGCTTACAGCTCGACGATAGAGCGCATATTAATCAATAGCAATTTCCTTCTCTCCTTTCCACTGCGACTAAGCGCTCCTTTGACGTAAGAATCCGCTCGTTTTCTTTACAAAATGATAGATAGATAGAAGAGGATAGAACTGATGGATAGATAGATCGAAAAAGGATAGAATTGATGGATGTCGAGATAGACAAGAACCGTAAATAATTTAATTCTTTTCACGAAAAAAAAAATTATATCACACTTTTTTTTTTCATCGTTCAAAGTGCACAAAACAAGAAATAAACTTTCCAATTCATGTTTATTTTCTATAAGGGGGGGGGGGAAGGGGCGGGCTAAGAATATGACATTGTTACTGTGAAATATGTACATGCTAAGACCGGAGGAAAAAGGCCAAAGGATTAAAAAAATGACAAAAATGGACACAAAAAAAAAACTTATGGAATGAGAAAAAAAAAATACTAAAAATGAAGATAGATGAAAAGGAATGAATCACTTATTGAAAAAAACTTAAGGGAGGGTGAAAAAGAAGAATCGAATGGAAAACAAAAAGAGATATCGAGGGCAAAGAAAGCATAAATCAAAGTTATAAAGTACAGAAGCAGGCGGAAAAAACACATTCTGAAGCAAAAAAGAGAGAGCGGGAAAGGGGATGGGTGGGAGGGGGAGAAAACAGAGAAAAAAATCTTTCAGTCTGGTAGTCAAGAAGTAACTCTCGCACTGGACATAGCTGTGTCCAAATATTGATCTCTTGCCCTCTTTATTCGACAGTTTTCGAAAGAAGAAACGGGCCGTGAACGCTGTGGTTGAAAGTTTTCTATTCTCAGCCCACAAAGTGAACTACTTACAATACGTCACAGAACCGACACTTTGCCACGTGCACAAATAGTATATATATATATATATATATATATATATATATATATATATATATATATATATATATATATATATATATATATATATATATATATATATATTGGTAAACTTGAGAAAATGCGTCTTGTTTCATGTATAGGTCAAACGCTAATTCCATTTAGATAAAGTGCACAATCTACGAACTCAAGAAGACAGTCGCTGAATATTAAATGAAGTGTTTGAGTCACTTTCTCAAGGTATTATCTTTCCGTCTGTCTATCATCTGTCTGTATGACTACCTACATGTCTGCTTCAGCCATTCGTTCTCATTTTGTCTTCGTAAAACGAACCGGATTATTAATTAAATTTTTTTTTTGTCATTCCAACTGGGAGGTGTATACTTAGAAGAAAGACAAAGTTTCTAAACAGCTTTCTTTTTCTTATAATGGAACGATCCCCATAAGTAAATCCTAATCGATAACAACACCAGTAATGCAAATAAAAACATAATGTTACGAAGCTGTGTTGATATGAAACTAAAACAAAAATCGATCATTGCAGAAAAATTCCGCACAATTTTATAAATAACTGAGATAAGCGCTGATGTTTTAGGTTACTCCAAATTATTATAATTTTAACCTTAGAAAAGAGCCGTACATCGTTGAGTTAGAGAGAAACGTCATAAAAAAAAATAATAAAATGAAAGATCTGCTTTGAGCGCTGTGCGTTCATTTTTAACAGCTTTATGTTTTCTCTCTGTTAGATCGAAGTACCACAAACTATCCAAATCTGGGAGAATTCCGTAATATTTCCTCCTCAGAAATCGATTCTTTTTCTTTTGTTGTAAACCATCATTATTCCCCTTCTGATGGACCATTTTTATTTTCCTTCTGATCCTCTCTCTTTCTTTATCTTTTTCGTTGCAACCTTTCATCGGCTGATCTCCCCTGATAGTTCCATGTGAGAATTTTTTTATGTATCTGCCGGTCTTGATCTAAAATATCGGAGTAAACACCTTTAGCATTCACAAAAAAAAAAAAAAAAAAAGAAGAAGAAATTTAAAGGCTTATAAATAACTTTCATTTTATTTAACAATACTTCTGTTCTTGGATTTCATTTGAAAGTTTTTTTGTTTTTTTTTATAATTTGGAGATGGGATTAAATTAGGGATTTAACAGCCTAAAAGGCTTCTCTTTTTGGATAATTAGTAATTATTATGTATTTTTGGTTCTGTGCAGAACTATAAGTTCTGTTCAGAACCTATAAGTGGGATGGATGAGTGTGACTCATCAATCCTCGTACTTCAGACGTTCGTTTAGGGGGAGAGTAGCACTGGTGTTATTTTCGCCTCCCTACTTCATGAATGAATGAATGGATGAGGTGAACGAAGAAGACATTCGATAGCATTTCTGCCAAGAGTACAAAAATTTCTTATGAACAAACCTATTTTACTACCACCAGATACAGTTCATACTATTTGACACAAAGTTAAAATGCACAGTTGATTCGATAAAACTTACCGTATTCTTTTAAATTAAAAAAGTTTTATAACATTTTCTATTGTAAAGAAATAGTTGTTGTGTACATAATTAAAAAAATTGGATATAAGCTAAATACCTGATTTTATTTAATACAAAATAACAAACACCTTTTATTTTATTCAATAAATAAACTATTAATAATTCCTGAAGTAGACTTCAGGAATTATTGAATCAATCGACCGTGAGATGCGGTGATTGATTCATTCGATCCAATACCCTTGGAGGGTAATGGATGGCAATGCTGTAGCCAATGAAGTTCTAACTGAGGCTCGGCTATTGCTCTTACCCTCCTGCCATGATCAGAGCTTTAATAGCTCAATAACACCTTATCCCTACACTGTCCTCTACAGATAACGGGGAATATGAAAAGCATTCTTGCTTCGCCCCTTTAAGCCAGTCCTTATAAGGACTATTCAGGAATTATTAATAACTAAGGGAGCAATTTGAGTCTCCGGAGAAACCAGCACGGCCCGCTGAGGGGCTTTGTCTGTGAATGCCTTTCTTATGAATATGAGCAGTTCTGCTCGGTAGTGGTGGTGTGTGAGTGGACGGCCAACGCTGAGATTGAGAATGACGGTCTTTCGGCTTTACTTACGTATCACCAATGACGTTTTAACTGAGGCTCGGCTATTGCCTAACCATGACTAGAGCTTTTAGCTCAATAACAGCCCAACCACACAGATTTTCTTCATTCAGATGACGGGATAAAGAGTCAAGGACTCAGTCCATCTCCCATTCTTTTAAGAACTTAAATCTAAGTAGAATGCTTCTTCTTCTTTATAATTGATAATAACATTCTCTTTCATTCTGCATCACCTTGCACTATTTTCATAATGAGTCATTACTTCACGATGATTTTATTTTATTTTATATTTTATACTGTGACAGAGCGAAATGAAGTTTTTAAGTCTAGGTATGTTATTATTTTAGATTTTAAGTTAAATAAGAAACAATATTACGATGTAATAAAAAGAAGTAATATGATTACGATTATAATATAATGTAACAAATTATTTTTATTTACTATAATATTAATTATATATATTATATCAATAATAATAATATACAATGCAATGTATTATAAAATATACTAATATAATAGTAACGATATAAAAATAATACAATTTTATAATTTTAATCCGAAATATATCTAAAGGTCTGTATTTAGCATTCAAGATCCTCAATATAAGGAAGTGCTTACAGCTTATTTAATATTTATAATAATGGTTTTTAGCATTGTATATGGCTTCCATTAAAATCCAAAATAATTAATGATGGTGCCATTTCAGGTCAAGTATCCGTCATTCTATGAGTGATTCGTCCTTCGCTAAACCATGTCAACGCTTCATTAAAATCAGGTTGCCGTGTTGTGTTCCACTTATAAGAAGAAATATACGTGAGACATTAAAATAGTTATTTAGAAAAGTTTCTATTTTTGCAGCATATCGAATATATTATACAGACAATAGGAAAACGACAATTTTTTTAATTTGTTTTATATATTTCTATCCCTAGTAATATGTTATTGAATCCAAAAGAGACTAAAATTATGTTTTTATAAGAAAAGTGCTTGTATTTGTTAATTTCAGTTCGAAAAAGAATAACAGCGATAAAATTCTGCATTCTAAATTATCAATGCCGATACTTTTTATCACCAAAAAAGCAACTCTCCAATCCGTACTACCGATTCGAATAAATCCTCTAATGTCATTGGCTATCGTTACTCATGTGACAGTAATTGACCAATGACACAAAAGCGGCCGCCATTATGTCAAAATTTCAATAAATTGGTATGAATTTTAACTACGTCATAACGTTTGTTCCAATTTTTTAAAATAAAACCGTCAAAATACTCCGGAACGTGGTATATTTGCATATTTTATTACGGTAAGAAAATAGTAAAATCAAATAAAACGATTTTATAATCAAAGCTGAAAAAAAAATTAATTTTTATTAAACAACGTTCAGTATAATACCATAAATCCAATGGAACTAATATTCCATGATCATGGGGTGTCATATCCAATGAGGTAAGTGCACTTCGTGCTCGCTGATCCAGTTTTGTAGGTCACGCCCCGCTCTTTGGCTCGCAACTATTGTCCTTAAAGGATCATGTTTTCTTCTGCAGAAACGATGAATAGAGGGGGGGGGGGGAAGAAAACCTCACGTATTCTTTCTTACAAGGGGAAAAATATGGCGATCGAGTCAACTACATTGAACTCCAATAGGCAGTCTGGCTCGTGGGTATAAAGCAATTTGGATACCCATCAATATCATTCCGAAAAATTGTACTCAAAAGATTCAAATGGTTGTTCTTCGAGTGTGCGAAGAAAATTATAGATTCAAAAGTGAGATTGCTGCGATATTTTTTCCCCTTTTCGTAATTTACAATCTATCTTTAGTGGTTATGCAAGTCACATCGCCTTGGATTGTTTACTTGAGGAGGGATGGCGGATTTTGAATAGTTTTAACGATAATTCATGTAATGAGAAAAGGTCTGTTATTGTTTGCATTATAAACTGCTCTGTCTATTGTGAATTATATCGCATTCATAAGAACTGGAAATTCTGCAAAAATAATTCATTTTTTGTAATAATTTATGTAAAATGAACATTCCTACAATTCAATTTTCGATTTATTTCTCAATTGTCTGCTAACAAATTTATTCAAAAGACATATTTCGGTGATTACACCACATTTTTTTTATTATTCAGTTATACAAAATACTGAAATAATAGTTCCCGACAAGTTTCGTAAATCGTAGGATTTACATCTTCAGGGGTAAATAGTATAACTTAAAGTTTAAACAAGAGAATCAATAAATACAAATCATAACCATCTGGCTATTCATAAACTCAAATAACAGAATGCAGATATAAAACGTTATTGACGTTGAACAATACTGGACGATGTCACGTGTTCTTGTTCTCGTTCATACAGTGCGAGCTCAGATTGAGGTAGATTTTTTATTAGAGCTGACCACACTTGATGGAGAATTAAACCTTGATTTTTATTGCATTGGGTTGGGTTTTTCAGCATATTAGCAGCTTCTTTCCACTGGACACGATGTACTCTGGCAAACAATGACGATGTCATACATAGAAAACACCTGCTACATAAGAAAATTTAAAAAAGCTGCTAATATGCTGAAAAACCCAACCCAATGCAATAAAAATCAAGGTTTAATTCTCCATCAAGTGTGGTCAGCTCTAATAAAAAATCTACCTCAATCTGAGCTCGGACTGTATGAACGAGAACAAGAACACGTGACATCGTCCAGTATTGTTCAAAGTCAATAACGTTTTATATCTGCATTCTGTTATTTGAGTTTATGAATAGCCAGACGGTTATGATTTGTATTTATTAATTCTCTTGTTTAAACTTTAAGTTTATTTACTCCCTGAAGATGTAAATCCTACGATTCACGAAACTTGTCGGGAACTATTATTTCAGAATTTGGTATAACTGAATAATAAAAAATGTGGTGTAATCACCGAAATATGTCTTTTGAACCAATAAGCCACAGAAGTCTACCTGCAATCACAAATTTATTGCTTTCAATTTTATTTATTGTTAAATAAAATTAAATAATTTTATTTAATTATTCATAAATTTTACCGAATTGATATCCAATGTTCAGAATTATTTAGAATTTGCCAAAATTATTTATCATCGATAGATTTTTCTGATTATTTTGAACCTTTTACCATTTATGAAGTCTTCGCATGTTAAATGCGGTTTGGAGTAGAGTAAGTAATTCACGAAACATATTTTATATTACTTTTTATCATTTATTTGTAATCATTTAATTTAATTTTTAAGTCAATTGTTCAAACCACTCATACCCGACTTGTTGGTCTATCGTTATCTGTCGAAATCATTACATTATATTCACACAGGAGATATTGAATACATTAACCCTAAATATAAATGGGGACGAGTGGAAATTATTCAATACGCACAAGCACTATCAAGCGATCCTGCTTCTGAAAACTTGTATATATTTCCATGAACGTTCTCAGTTCCCTCTAGATTAATTATATTATGGTATTGAGAGCACCTTTTGCTTTCTCCGTATGATTTGAAGGAATATCCTCCTCCCACCTTTTCGCAAGTTAGAATAAAAAATAATAATCATACTAATAAATAAATAAACAAAAGTGGGAAAGTGGTTAAACGAGTGAGGATTCTGCGTGGGCGCCGGATACCTTCGGGTTACAAATAACAGTAGCTCCACCTACTGCTAACTGAAGGCATAAGAAGCAAACGTTTGACAGACATTTTCTTTGCCTCTAATGATTTAATTAAACAACACGTGTCAACATGGGTCTACCTTCTCTTCAATCTCTTGAGCCCGTTGTCTCTCCTTACCTACCTAATCCTTCTTGTCGTGATGGGCGAATTAAAGAGTGGAGAGTGATATCGTGATTATCTCAGGCGATCTTTATTGTTTTAGATTTTTAGTTAGCGAACCTTGATCTTGATCGTTCTAGTTTACCGCCAGCGGCTACTTTACCCAGCCTCAAAAAAAAAAAAAAAAAAAAAAAAAAAAAAAAAAAAGTGCTTCTTTAACAGAGCATTAGATTCCGTGGGTTTTAAAAGATATTGCTAATCTCATCAGCCAGTATTTAATCTTACTTTTATCTTGGCTCCAAGAACAAAGTCGAGCTTCGGCAAGTGTAAACCAACCCGTGCGGATAAGGGTTTATATAAATTCCTCTCGTCCATGACGGGACTTTGATGTGGGTTATTCCAACCGAAACACGATCATCGGTCCATCTCTTCTACGAAAGTCCATCGGTGTCTATTTTAGTAACCATCGATCTTTCATTTCTTAATGAATACCAAGACATCGAAACACTACGAAAACAGCCTACTAAGCATTTGTATGTGCCTAGATTCCAGTAATTAATCACGTGTATTTTTTAAAGGGATCAGGACTATTTTTCTCCATCAAAATATGGTAGGACACAAGGCAAATGGCGGTTATTTCCTTATGCACCTAAAATGATTCACCCCCCCCTTTTTTTTTTTTAAGTTTTATTTTAATTAGTTCCAAGAATCTGACAGACAAGTTTCTGTGTTTGTCTTGCTTTGTATCTGGATTAAAACGTAATAAATCACATGACCGGAGTCTAATACTTAGCTTATCTTAGAATTAAACGGTCGTAATAGTCTGCAAAATTGAGTCATTTGTTTTCTAAAAGAGCACTCAAGACAATCAATCATCTACTCTGTCTTTACGTTGAACGTTTATCGTACTGGAATAAGAGTGCATTTTTAAGATTTTGAATTAAACAACATCTTTGTGAAAATTATCAAACCGTTTTCGCACAAAGTTGTGTGAATGAGTTACGGAGAAATTCCCTATGAAACGACATTAGTCAAATGAATTTTGTTCTTAGAACAACAACAACAAAAATTTTTAGCAGCTTTCCTAGGATTAATACATAAAGAAAGCAATATTAATGTAAATCACACACATTTTCCTTTTATGCACTTAAAATGATTCGCTCCCCCCCGTTTGAGTCTTAACAATAAAAAAAGGCATTCTCATGAAGGAATAAACATGTAAAAATGTATATGCATAAGAGAAGTATCAATATAAAAATAATAAATTGCCTTTAGAAGAAACATGGCAAATATTAAGGCCAAAAGAATTTAATTCGTTCCTATATTAATTTGCATTGAATGGACATTCATATTTCAATTTTGAAATTATAACATGACTGCTTCGTTATACAAAGGCCGAAATATTTTTAAAACACCCCAAACACTCTTAGAATTTCAGTTTTCTTTCCTCTATATTTCTAAGAAGTTGATGCTTGTTTATCGGACAACACTTGCGAGTGAGACCGTACGGATGTGTGTGCGCTTCCATATGACTGACTACTGGCGTGGCGCGAGGGGGGGGGGGGTCATAGCACACTTGGCAGGTGTCGGTAATGATATTTTGCTGCGAACTTTGCCTTTAATTTGAAGCCCTAACGATAGCTAATAATGTACTAATGACGGGAAGGTCTAATAAGATATTAAGAGCATTCTAATCTTCTCTGAGCCTTCGTCTCAAGTCCCGTAACATCCTGATGACTTGTCGTCAGCCGTGTCTGCTAACTTAGCTGACGATATCAGTTCACTGTCGAAGGGAATATTAATGAGAAATCATAATACTCCAGCCGCTCTAATCGCAATTTGAGTGCTTAAGCTTTGCCCAGGTAACGAATCATAGCTGAGCAAACTCACACTTTAGCAAGAGAGGGTCAATTTAAAGCGTGCTAAATAGATCTGGTGTTTCAATGACACAGAAAAATCTGTCACGATGTTCTGGGAGATGACAGAGAAAAATGGGCCTTATTACCTTATATATTTCACTAATAAAACGGCGAGCAACATCAGCTTTAATCATTATGTTAAACTTGCTTTCAGACTAGCACAGGTTTTTGAAGAAAAACATTCTACCAGCTAATTTCTTAAGTATGGTAGGGAAAAAAAAGTTTCAGAATAATCTCTCATTTTTTGAGCCTATGATAGATACTTGATAAGAAAAATAACTGCATTAGTTTGAAATTTAAACGCACACACAAACAGATCAGTTACCATTTATTGTTTTCGAGGGTCGAATCATCTTCTATTGTTTGCTTGTAGCACTTCTGTAATAATCTTCATGTCGTTTGCCTTTCTCATCTGTAAAAACATTCAATTATTGTTAAACACTCGCTATTTTTAGAATTCTGCAACTGACCTAATCATTATATTTCATTTTCACAATTGAATGACATCTATAATCTGATAAACCAAAACTAAAATTTGATGCTAACATCAATAGACATGTGAATGGTAATTTAAGCATTAACAAAATTATCCACTTGTCACAAATATCATAAGTGATTACATAATATATATTATATGGTGTTGTTATTCGTGTACATGTTTTTTACTTTATGATTTTAGTAACTCAGCTAATCCTTAAAATTAAAGCAATAAATAAAAAATGCTTACCATGGCTTAACACATATTATTAATTCTAATCCTATAATCAGGATAATTTAATTGAAATCAGGCAGGTATTATGATCTCATTGCTTGTTAGCGATCGCAGATCTCCTGCACACAAGGTCAGTTCTGTGCAAAATATTGTAATCATTACCACTTTTCGGTAAATAATTAGGATTTCCTGATACTACTAATGAGAGCGACTAGCGCCATCTGTCGGGAATCCATTAAATTAGTACTGAATTAAGAAAACTAAAGAGGTGGATAGCGTGAACGCACTCCTTCGAACAACAAAGGATAAGAAATTCCAGGAAGTGGTAAGATGGCCGATTGTTGCAAAATATAAAAACGAACATTTGATATCGTTTCCAGGAATGATTACAGTGGAGTCAGAACCCTTTAACAGAAAGTTACTGCAAGATCAAAGAGTCTCACAGGAAGCCAGGTGGTAACATGTAACTGAGACGATAGAATTGAATGTGACTTCTAGAAGGGAACAATGCCATCTGTTTCCATAGATAAGAGAGAGAGAAGTGAGGACACAAAGAAAAGTAGAAGAAGTTGAACATATTTATTCTAGTGCCCTGGGTCATGTACCCTTTCGTACATTCTTCCAGAATTATGGCCAACTGTGAGTGGAGGTTGATGACCTAGACGCGGTCTGTTGGCTTCACTTGATCTCCCTCTATTAAATTCAAAAGGAGTTTCTTATATTATACGGGAGACGACTGTGTTGCCTTTTTGTTCTCTTTTCCCATCTGATGAATATAATACTTTCCCGGAGATGGCATCAGCAAATAAAAAAAGTAGGACAACCCACGGCGATCAGACAACAGCGGAAGTATTATTAATGCCTAATCATGAAAGGCCTAGCGAGTCTCACGGCAGTTGTACTGGTGCAAGAACAGATGTGAAAAAATATAAACGAATCCGATAATTGTAACAAATGTAGAAAACTCAGGCTAGTAGTTTAAGGTGGGGCGGGGGGAGATGATATTGTTGACTGAGGCTTTAGACATGCGTAGAGATGGAAAACTACATCCTATCCCATGATTCCATGCCATAAATTTGTTATTCGATGATTTCTCTAATGTTCTGAAACTTTTTTTTTGGATTTATAACATTTTTGTAATTTATCTTTGAGTTTTATTTAGTTTTAGAAAACTGGATAAGTGAAATAGTCAACTATAAAAAATAACCATCAGTCTTTAAAATTTAAACTCTTTAACATAAAAAAAAGAACGCCTGTGGCGTCCTCCGGTCATTTTTGATAAAATAGTCTTTAAAATTTTAATTCGTTAACATAAAAAAGCGTATGTGACGCCCTCTTGCGTGAAGAAACTTGTTATAAAGCGTGCTTGTTATAAAACGTGTTTACGTAACGGATATTAATAATACAAATACTTTCCTACTACTACTACTACTTCCACAATTCTTAATTCAAACGAAAAGGCAGTAATACCTATTATGAAGTAGAATAATAGCTAGTTAAATTATTACAGTTCTCAATTTTATTTTATATCTTTTATTTTATCGTTTATGTGTTCGCTACTTTTGATTCTCGTGGAATTAGAATACTAAATTTATAATATAATGAATTAAAAAATTTATTACATTATATTATATATTTATATATAATATTTATAATATATATTATATATTATATATATTATATATATTATATATTATATGTTATAAAAGGCTTTTTTTATTATAGTCCTTATATAAGGACTGGCTTAAAGAGGCAAAGCAAGAATGCTTTTCGTAACTTGTAATACAAACACAAATTGTAATAAAAACACAAATCAAATAAGATTTAATATAAAAGAAGGTATATAAAATATTATACCAAAATATAAAGAAAAAATGTGTTTATTTGAATAAATAAGATAAATAATATAGAATATTATAGATCCATTTATATTTTATATCTAAATATAGAAATATAGGAAATTCTTGAAGAAATGAAAGGATCCATAAGATCCTATATTTAATATATAAAATTATAGTTATGCATAATAATAATCAGTATTTCTCTAGTCGAGGTTCCAGAGTGTTCCAGAAGTGTCATGGCGGGATTCTGCTCGTAATTCATAACTGCCGATGTTAATATGCCAATTCGTATTTACGTTATAGTATTAAACTGAATTTATATTTATAATATTAAACTGTATATTATTCTAACTTTAACTGAAACAGCCAAAGCGCCATCTAGTAACATACTTCCTCTTCAAAGAAAATAAACAAGAAAATCAAGTTATATTCTGGAAAGAGACTATTGAATGTAGTGCTAAATGTCAATATATATATATATATATATTTAGATTATTGAATGATTTACTCAAAGTAGATACTTAAGGTGGGTTTTTTTGGGAAAAATAATAATAATTTATCTATTCTTATATTTATTTCGCAATTAATTTCATGCTAAAAGACGTTCGTTAAATATGTATCAACTAACAAAACAGTAACTGACTCGGGACCAAAAAAAAAAAAACTGATCATATTACACATAATACGACTATGGACTGTCACGCTCTCTAGAAAAAAAAAAGGGTGCGATGTTATCAGCTTCCTTTTTATGACACCGTTTCATGTTCTCACGTAGTTGGTAATTTCCTACCCTCCTCTTTCTCCTGTAGGTGGGGAAAAAATAGTGTTTCAGCCTATCATACCTGGTAGCGGACAGCTGCGAGGCGTGTACGTTCTCCAACTCGCACATTCTCGCCCAGATAATTTCTGACATCATTACAGGCATATCCATGCAGTCCTAGCACAGGGCTGCTACCCAAGAGTTCTAGATTTTTTTTTAAAATATGTGTGTACATATAAATATACATATACACACGCACATCTTTCCCTTTCTTGTTTGTTATCGCAATCGTAAATTTTTGCACGTTGGAAATGAAATACGATGGTAGGGAGTGTCAAGACGGAATGGTAAACCATGCACTAATGACACTAAACTTTCTTTTTGCCTGTCCCCCTTTATCCCTATTCTTTTCTTACAGTTTTTTTAGGTAGATAGTTTCAAAAAAAAAAAAAAAAACAGCAATGTATTGTTTGCTCGGAAACTTTTGCTTCAAGAGGTTAAAAAAAATGAAGAGTAAAAAAAAAAGAAAAAAAAGCAACTAAATTTTATCTTGTTCTAACCCGCCCACTGCGGTTTAAATTCCAGTAAGGAGATGTTACAAAACACGATTAAAAGCGGAACACACGATTTTCGCGGGCGGTAGAATGCATGTAAAAATCCCCGGAATCTTGTAGTTGGTTCTGGTGTTCAGCTAACGTAAGATGAACAGTCTACAGACCTGAGAAAGCGAAGAAATTTATAATGTTTGTCTTAAGGTGTGTCTGGTTCAGCTTATTTTGGCAGCTTCGGTAAAGAAATTCGGAAAATGTAAAGAAAGCTACGGAGAATGTACTTTTTTTTCTTCCTCTCCTCTTTCTCTTTCTTTCTTTTGCTTCTTTAAGTTTCTCCAAGGTTCGGAGAACCAGAGCAAATTCAGCATCGAAGGGCTTGGTACTATAATAAAGATATTGACTTTTTTTCCTTTTTTTTTTTTTTTTTTGTACCTTGCCTTTGTCATTGTTTATCGACCACAGTGCGCGCTGCGAGATTCGGTTCTCCAGTGCGAAGTAAGATTTAGAAACAAAAGCAGAAAAAGTATTGTTGATGGATGAAATTTTTCCTGCCATTCCAGAGATGTGGAACATTTATTACAAAGGCGACGTTTGTTTCCCCAGATAAAGAAAAATGAAATGCCAGAGTAATAAATGTTTCCTTCTTCCTTTTACATGGAAAAAATGCTGGCTACAATAATTATTGATATCTATCTAAAGCACCATTATTTATCTTTCGATAACTAATTGCAACTCCTTCCCAATCTCTCTTTCTGTGTGTGTGTGTATATCGATGTTTCAAACAAATCTTATTTACTTATTCAAAATGATTTTAATCGCCAAAACCTTTCTTTTGATTCTTTTATATGAACCACGTTATCATCTCATAACATAATTAGTTGAAATGATTTGATTTGAAGTTGAAAAGGCAATTTAGTGGATTTGTCAAAGTACGAAATTTAGATAGACTTGTCAAAGTAACTTAACTTTCCAACTGCCAATCAATTGTCCTTATAAGGACTGGCTTAAAGGGGCGAAGCAAGAATGCTTTTCATTTTCCCCGTTATCTGTAGAGGACAGTGTAGGGATAAGGTGTTATTGAGCCATTAAAGCTCTGATCATGGCAGGATGGTAACAGCAATAGCCAAGCCTCAGTTAGAACTTCTTTGGCTACTGCATTGCCATCCATTACTTCACCAATCAAGTGGTTTCAACATTCTCCAATTTAATTAGAGAGTATACATAGAATTATTCGGTGTATTAATTTTTTTTTTTCAATTCTTAAGAATAATGCTTTATTTTTCAAAGATTTATTAGAAAAAATAACATTTAGAATTATGCATTATTTTTAACAAAAAATTTCTTAAAACAAAAACATTTAATTTTTTAAGAAAAACATAATTATTTTTAAGCAATTACCAACTATAAAAGAGACTAATGAGGATTATATCAAAGTACAATTAAATATAATAGAAACCTAGAGGGCGCTAAACAAACTAGTTGAACTATGTATCAAAAATCTCATATTAATTAAAAAAGTGTAATATTATATATGAAAAATACATATTCTATAATTTGTATATTAGATTAATATAACATAAATCTATATTATATTGTATATTACAAATTTAGACAAAATATTGAATATGATAACAATTTAAACAAAATATTGTGAGTAATGTTTTTTTGTAATCTCTGCTGTCTTGACGTCACAACTATCTGAAACTTGGAAAAAAAAAAAAAAAAGTGCCGGTAATTCAATGCTACGTTCAGTTTTGAAGAGGGCAGTGCCTCCATCATAAACATCTTCAGATTGGCTAATTTTCTCTCCACTTGTGGCTCCTTCTTAGTGTGTGGCTGACGCGCTGAGAATCACAGTGGGTTTGTAGATTAGAGGAGGGGCAGTAGGTCATGAAGGTCACTATGGGCCACTCCTACGAAAACGGAAGAAAGTTTTTTTTTTTTTTTTTTTCTTCAACTGGCCTTCGTTAAGGGTGGGTGGAAAGTGTATAAATCACTGCCTTATGTGTGAAAGGTTATAAATTAACACTTGTTACTGCAATATACAGTTTCTGTGCTTGGTCACGAAATGTGTGTATTTTACTGTTTCCCCACGGTCCATAAACTTCAAGTAACAAGTGAAGGGGCTCGTCGTCTCAATCGTTCGTAACATGCACGAATCCTTAACAAGGTCACTGTGGTCAATGCAACATCCCGACGTTGAGTGATCGGGATATTTTTGGAATAAACCACTGTGCAGAGTGTTTTTATTTTTAATTTCAGAAAAAGATAATAGCTTGATAAGCATTACAGGAGTGAATTTTAATTCTGCGGAAGTGTATGCCTTGGAGTTTTCTCCGACTTTTACCGTCAGTAAGTTGCACTTTGTTATAAGTTTGCTGGATTTTATATCAACATGAAATTTAAAATGCCATCTTGGTTTATTTTTCTATTAGCTGCAGCAAAAAAAAAAAAAAAAAAAAAAAAACTCCGTACATTATTTGAGGTGTTGATAATGTTTCATACAGTTAGAAAACAGATTGTGACTTCGTGTGATTTTGTAAGATTTTTTAAAAATTTGAGAACCTGTGGACAAATACTGAGCTATGTATTTCGCTTTCTTACATTTAAATATTTATTTCATGCCATATTATAAGAAGAACTTAATATTTCTTTAAAATTATTATGACATACTTGATATTTGTATTAAAATATTATTATAATTATATTTAATCAAAGATTATTCAGAAACAAAAGCTTTGAGGAAGATACACCAATTTTTTTCCGATAATATCAATAAGTTTTACTTACATACATACTAATACCATATACCGGAGATGCGGTGATTAATACCCTTGGAGGGTAATGGATGGCAAAGCTGTAGCCAATGAAGTTTTAACTGAGGCTCGCTATTGCTATTACCCTCATGCCATGATCAGAGCTTTATAGCTCAATAACACCTTATCCCTACACTGTCCTCTACAGATAACGGGGAAGATGAAAAGCATTCTTGCTTCGCCCCTTTAAGCCAGTCCTTATAAGGACCATATACCAATGGCAGAGGATTAGGCGAGGATTTGATCCTCTACTGTGAGATGTGGTGATTAATACGCTTGGAGGGTAACGAATGGCAATACTTTAGCCAATGAAGTTTTAACTGAGGCTCAGCTATTGCCGTTACCTAGTCATGACTAGAGCTTCTAGCTCAATAATACCCCATTCACAGAGATTTTCTTCATTCAGATGACGGGATAAAGAGTCAAGGACTCAGTCCATCTCCCAGTTCTTTTAAGAACTTAAGAACCATACCAATATATATTAAGTGGTCTTGAAAAATACATATTAAGTGGTCTTGAAAAATACATATTAAGTGTCTTAAAATAAAATATATAGATATTGATTCATTCAAAGTATTAAATGAATTTTATTTGTTCATAAATATGAACCTTTTTATGAACAAATGAAATTCGTATTTTATTTTATGACTATCTAGCTCATGAAAGGTGGCAAACATAGTTCATTAATGTCATGATTGGCTAAGGATTACATAACCTGGAAACCGGTAACTTTTTTTTTCAAGACAGATCATGCCTCCAATAGACAATAGACTTCCAATTTTGATGCAATTATTCAGAATATGGTGATTTTGAATTCACTGAACAAGATAAATTATGGATTTGGATGACTTTTCTTGTTATTTTATCCTTAATCTTTCCTTGGCTATAATGTTTCTGTATGGAACCGGAATACGCCGATGAACAGTAATAAGGATCGACGATTTCAAAATCAATTTTGGGATTTCGAATGTTTCTACCAGTTCTACAGCGTAATATTTGACAGACGTTTTCACCAAGATGGCGCCAGTACGTATAAGTGATTCCGCGACAGATGAGCGCACAGAACTATTCAAACTCACTTTTTCTTACGTCAGCTGCTGTTTATTTGTGCTATACGCTAAAAGAACGTCTATGGCGACCTATTCCTTGAAATACAGAAAAATCAAGCATGTTTTCAGAAGGGGAAAAGAAGGCAGAGATTTTTTCTATGGAATGATTCGAAATCGTCAAACATTTGAGTATTTGATTTATCTAGATTTTTTTGGCTGAATATAGGAAGATATTTTAATAATTCATATAAAAAAAGTATTAGACTTTAAGTTTCTTTAAGAATTCCTTATTAATAATTTATCTTTAGAGCAATTTTTTTTTTTTTTCTATAGAGTCAGTTTTCCCAAACCACTAAAACAAATAAATAAATAATGGTTTCATAGCAGGTTGGATCATAACCATAATAATGAATGGTATATAAATGGTATATATATCAATCGACCGTGAAATGGGATGCGGTGATTAATTCCCTTGGTGGGTAATGGAATGCAATGCTGTAGCCAATGAAGTTCTAACTGAGGCTCGGCTATTGCTGTTACCCTCCTGTCATGATCAGAGCTTTCATAGCTCAATAACACCTTATCCCTACACTGTGCTCTACAGATAACGGGGAAGATGAAAAGCATTCTTGCTTTGCCCCTTTAAGCCAGTCCTTATAAGGACCATAATAATGAAGTTTCTCAAACAATGAAAGATACCAGCAAAAGTAAGAGTGCTCGCAGTGTATTTCATTTGTCATTCCTATCGACCTTCAGATGAGGAATACCTGCAAGTCAGCAACGTATACATTTACCGGTTTCTACATGTAATCATGACGAAATCGGAAATGATTACATCCTACACAATGATCTTTTTACACACCGTTTAGTGAGTGGATGGTTAGGGGATAATCGGACATGTTGATTGCCTTATCTGTAATACGCACGATGGCTTTATTTATGTTGAGCCGTCTGGTTAGATGTTTTCCAAGGACTTCATCTTTGTTTCGCTTCTAAGTACATCCGATGAAAAAGAAATCTGATCTATTTCGAGTATGTAATGGGATTCTCCTATGAGGACACCGCATTCTTATGTGTGTGTTTCCTTCGAAATACTCCTAATGAGTAGTACGTTATTAGAACATCGCAGACTTTAGAAAAGCCTAAGGTCTTCTCTTCAGAGGCCATAAAATCGTTAAACCTTACAGGAGCAAGAAGGTAATTAGGAGTGTTTACAGGCCATGAAGGGGAGCTAAATATTAGCACGGTTTCTAACACAATCCTAGCTTTCAGAACCATGGAAAATGTAAAGATAAACAGGTTCATAAAGTAGAGCGTGCCATCTGAAAACTTTCACTACAAAACCACATCCCCGAGAGGTTTCTGGGATTTAAAATTCACGTAAAGGCATACAAGAGTCAAGCGACGTAATGGCTAAAGGCAAAATTACTTCTCAATCCTTATGATTAATTCTAAGCTGTACGTCCGAACGGTGTCTTGAAAAGTTCTAAGAGAGAAACGTCTGGGGAAAAAAAAAATAACAAGTAAATTTTCCCTCTCGGTGAAGCAAAACTAAGCTAGGTGGCTGACAGCTAGTACGGTGGTAACGAATGAGAGGACAAGGATCGGTGGGATTTGTTCTTTGTGGACATGCATGACGTGCAGTCTCTGATGGAGAGCAAACTCTCCGGCTGACGCTACTTTTGTACGCGAGAGGCTCGCTTTTAAGTGTGCTTTAATGTTATGTTCAGTAGGCGTGAGGTAGGGAGAGAAGGGGGCGAAGGTGGAGAGTACTATATTGGAAGGTAGAATAGCGCCGGGGACTGCATTAAGAGAGACTCGTTAAGGTAAAGTGAACTGATTGATAAGGGCAGGTTTTAATTTCCGAAGTCACTATATAGCCATCCGTCTTTCACGCTCAGCCGACAATGAGACAAATGCTCCAACGCCTCGCCTGCCCTGCATCAACTCCGTGCGTTGCTAGGGGTTACCATTCTTTCTTTTTCTCTTCGCAGCTATTTTTTTTTTTTTTTCCGACGCCAATGAAAGGAATTTTAAGGATGCATTTGGGTGCAGTAGTGATGGAGGCAGAGCCGACTCCCGTCTGCGACGCTTCTGAAGTCTTCTTCCCCCCCCCTCGTTTTCGAAAAGACTGGACACCTGTACCCAGTCATGTGAAAGGGCAGAGGCTCTGTCTCATTTCGATCGTGCTAGATTAAGCTTGATGTCCCTTTAGTTGAGAAACAGCGTGACAGACGGTCGGTAGTTGCTCTTTTACCCTCATTCCATTCCTTCCTCCCCCCCCCTCCCCAATCCTCCTACCGTGCTGCCTTTCTCCCATCCTATCTCTGGTCCGAGTCTGGGTTGTGAAGCGTGCTATAAATCACCCTTCAGCCCACCCCTTTGCAGAAAGAATTTAATTACACACTTGAATAAGTCTCGCACGGCAGTAGTGGCCTGGAAACAAACAGACACACACACACACACACACACACACACACGACAATGTGATCCAATTTTCCTTGCAGGTCCTCTCGACACTGAAATACCATTCCGCTGGACCGGAGACACACGGGGTGATGTCCGGTAGTTTCCTTGTAATGACGGAATGCGAGAAGTGCGATCACAAGTAGAGCGGCCACTATCTTGTAAAACCCATGACAGCTAACCCCTTGACCTACAGCTAATCTATTTAGATCATTTTGTCTTTCCTGCCACACCACTCGGAAAGCTAGTAACCGAGAAACGTGTTACCTCCAGGGTACAACCGACGCAATTTCATGTCTTCAGGGTAGCTGCGGTTTTCATTCGGATTTTTTTTTTTTTTGACTTCACAACAGGTTTTAAGCGCATCGCTGACATGTGAGTGATGAAGAGATGCGAGCCGTATCATAAGCGGATAGCGCGGTAGAATAAGCTTAAAAAATTATAAAGCAATTGGCTAGTTTTTAACTCGATTTAAGAAGTGTACACCGCTTTAGTTTTAGAATCCTTTTGTATTAAAATGTTCAACTTCTTTGGAAGAACGGGCGAGAAACATACAATTTTCTAGCAACTGAGGCAGATTTCAGGTCTTATTTAAAAAAATTCAAACTACTGAGACACTTGGGGGGGGGGTATTTAGATAGCATGAGCGTCACACAGATATATTCCTGACATACATATGTGACACTGCCAAGTTTCCAGTGGTTGAAAGGTAAGAAAAAATTTAACACTATGACAATCGATCTAGTCTTCGTTTCGACTAGGAGTAATGATGCCAGAACTCACAACGGACTGTGATTAAGATCTATGTATGGATCGCTTGATTTGTTAAACATACCAAAATTCATTGCTGCTGCAATGTCGGATATAATTCATACATATACTCACGGGATGAGCAATGTAATCACAATGTCAGGTAAGGAAAGCAAAATTTATTGGAAAATTGTAAATAAAAGTTAAGAATTTTAATGAATTTTTTAAAAAAAATTTTATTGCCAAATATTTATTTGATTAATTTAAAATTTAGCAATTTCACTTAATAAGTACAAATACACCAAATATTTAGAAATATATGTCAAATAGAAATAGTTCCCTTTGTATGTTTTTTAATGTTTTCAATAAAATTATTATAGATGCTTTAACAGAATTTTGAAAGCTAAATTTTCGTGGATCAAAATTGATGGAATGAAACAAAACGCAAAGGGAGAGAGAAAAAAAAAAGTCCTAATTGTAACTGAAGCCTGGTGTTTACGTTCAATACAAAACCATTTATTTCAGGGTAGAGAATACTTGAAAGAAACTGACAAATCAACTTCTTTTTTGATTTATTAACCTAGAAAATAAATACAAAACTTCTAGATAAAGAAACTACGGTTAGAAACTCCGTGTTAATCCTAAAATAAACAAAAAGGAATAAGACAATTCGTATGTGTAAACACTTCTGTAAAACATTCTTCACACCGCAAAATTCAACGATGGTTTACGGATTTCAAAATGAAAGCTATTTATTCTTGACGTTTATCATTTAAAGTTTAGAAACATCTTCAAACATACGATAAAAAATAAAGATTAACACATCAGCTGCACATACACGCCTTTTAGCACGAATAGTCGGACTAGTATTTTAACCCAAAATAACGCATTTAATTAAATTTTTACACTAAAACACTCAAAGAAAATTCCGAGCATACATTTTCAAGAGTAATCTAAAGAATCCAACGTTCGTTTACAAGTAACAAGATACACTAATGAGTCACAGAATGCAGAAGGGGAACGACATCGAAAAATAGACACTCACTGACATCGGTGAAAGATCTGTAGGTCATTTCAGGCATACTACAGCCTTCCCCCCTCCGCATTCCCAGTGAAAAGTTCGATAACGAGAAATAGCAGTCTTCTTTGGAGGTAATAGACGCACAAGAATCTGTCCACCAACGTATACTTTAGAAGTGAAACAATTCTCAAGTCTTACCTGTCATGAAGCCATCTCTCTCTTGACTGCATATCAAAATAACATTTCTCATTCCGATTTCAGCATTCTATTAACAATACAATCATCAGTGACATAATGCGCATGTGCGCAAAAATAAATACTGAAATGATCGAATATTTAATTAACATTGAAATAGTAACGAACTGAAATGTTCAGTTTAGAGTTGCACATTTCTGGCCATTCTTCGCTGCCAATTAATATACAGGAAGTGACGCAATCGTCTGATAAGAACGTGTTTGATTTCATGAGAGTCGCTCTGCTGTTGAATTAAATCATTTGGTCATTGTTCAAAGACGCAAAAGTGCTAGCGGGTTGTGTTTGTATATTAGAATTTATCAATCATTATTAGAGAGCTAAAAAACGCAACGCAAATCGCCTTTTTTTTTTTTTTTTTTTGTGGATTGTAAAGGGAACTATATGAATATCACAGCCGTTCAAAATTCACAAATTAATTATTCCAGGAAAGATTTTAAAATCAAAATTACGTATACAAATTAACACAGACTTTAAAAGCATGTAATTTAAAATAAAATAAGGGTGAGAGAATGAAATATTTCCTTCATTTCCCACTTACGTACAAACTTCGTAATTAATAGTACAAAAAATAGTTCATATTATTAATTATGAACGTTTTCTAAGGAAACAATTTAGTTTCCGCGAGAAAGCATTTATAGATGTTAAAGGTAAAAACAGAGGGGTGGATGTGTGAAAGAGTTGACCTCCCCCTAAACTCATGTCGTAAAGAGGATAATAATAAGTCTCCTTGTTTGGCAGATATAATGTGATCACCGCGGTGACCATTAAGGTACCATATCATAAATCTCCGTGGAGAAAAATAAGGATCCGCCCCCTTAACACAAAACTGCAGGTATACAGTGTAAAACCGTTTGGTGGGCCTAAGTGTTTTCACCCCACAGCGCTGAAGGGAGGAAAACTCGAAAAGCCTTCCGATATATCGGTTCCTATTTGTCATAGGAACCTATCTTACGGACGGTAGATTTCTTTACGACCTTAAAAACTTAGAACGACAGAGTTCAATATAACCCGTTGAAGAAGTGAACCTTGCTGATTGCAGTTGAAGTAAGAATGTAAGTGGCTGACAGTCACTTGATAAACGAGTGAAAAGGAATAAAAAAAAAAAAAAAGATAGAAAGAAAAAAGAAGGATTTCAGTGTTTGGTAGAAGAATAAGAAGAACAAAAGAGAAAAAAAAAACTTCACGAAGTCAGAGAGAGCCGAAGGAAAAAGCGAGATAAGGAGTATGGCGTCTGTGTCGTTTCTACCCACGAAGGAAGCCGTCGCATCTCGTAGGCCGTGACGGAGAGAGGACAGGGAGTCAATATGTCTGCCGCCGAAGCCTTGTTCCTGTACATTGAGGCAACCGAGGTAAACACAGCTATCTTCTGTTTCGATTATGAGAAGTAGTCATTCTATTTATTTTTACGTGGGTTTTGTTTGCTTTCTAACCTGCACTTTCTTCTTCGTCGGCAGACAAGACAAAGTGCGTTTGTTTAAAGCCCCCATTTGTTCCGTTGTGGTGTGTCTTGAGCAAAGATCGAAGAAGGGCTGCAGCGATGATAGATTCACGAGCGAGCTGTAGGTCCTCGTTAAGGGACTCGAGGTTGATTGAGGCAAATTGCTTTTTTAACATTTCCAGTTCTGGAGCGTTTTGCAGCACATAAATTCACGTGTAGTATTCGCATCCCCGAAATATTTGTAGTTTAACCTTAAAAGATAGTTTTTGTTTTTTGTTTTTTTGTCTTGTTTCTTTTTTTTTTTGCGAGAACTGGAAACGAAATTAGCATTTTAGTTACATTAAAGGACACTCTTTTATTTCCTGAGGTAATAGGGTTGTCTAAAAGTAATCGAGTAAGGTGTGGTGATGAAAAATACAAATCATGCACGAGAATAATAAAGAATTAGTTGCAAGAGATTCTACAGTTAAACGCTTTTTTTTATGTTTACAAAGAATATCGGGGAATAATTTGCTCAATAATATATTACACAAGTATACAAGTGTTTTCATAGAGGGCGCAAAGGTAATTTCCTATTGTTACAACTGCGCATGTCTACATGCTGATAACAAGTACAAAATAATATACGATATTTGATATATGATAGTTTTCATATCTTCATAGATAGTGAGATGTACTTTATATATTAATATGTATATATTAAATTTTAATTTAAAAATAAGCATTCAAAACTACATAAATCATACCAATATTTAATGTCGATGATAATAAAAATGTTCCCTGTAAATCAAGTTTCCCGTGTTATCAATAAAGCATAGTCATTGATTCCAATAAAATGAAATGGTTAAAACGCTTCATGAGCTGCTACGAGTATTTCTCGTCAAGAATTTCGGGAAAGCGCCTTGGCTCACGGAATACAAGTACAATCGAGATGCCATAATTAGTAATGTGGGAAATGGATATTAGCATTTTAGTTACATTAGAAGAGACGAAAATTGGCTACTGCACATTATGCTTTTGGCATCATTTCCCTAGATGGTGAAGATGATGTATATGGGAATAAAAATACAAAATTTGAAGAGAAAAATAAATATTTATATATTAAATTGTTGAAAGTAAAATTATCTAAATAATTCCGAGCTTTTTTTTAACGAAAATAGAGAAACTTATTAAATAGATTATGTTTTCAACCACGGGCAATTTATTTCTCTATTTTAAAAAAATATAAATTTGAAATTAAATATTTATTAACCTATTCAGAATTGTTAAATGTTTTAATGAATTATTTATGATACCTATATCTGAAATATTAAATCTTTAATTTTTTTTTTCTTTCTGTATAAAATGTTTAAATTTAAAGCTATTTTCATTCATTAGAAGTTTCAAACAATCACTTGTGACTCAAGGAAGTCGAAATTCTTTGAATTATTCCAGCAGGGTAACGTTGCAATTTAAACTATTCTATCAGAATGAAATGAAACATAAAGGGTTATAAATAATAATATATTATTTATTATAACTATAATATAATATATTAAAAAAATATTAATAATTCTTTAGAAATTTTAGGATATCATTATATTCTTAAGAAAGTGATTGTTTAAACAATTGCACCCAAATAATTAAATGATAATAATACAATAAAAATAATATTACTTATATTGGGAATAAATCCCATAGCTCAGATTTACCCGCTAATTAATAGAAATAGCAAGCTCAGCAACAGAATCAAATTGCAACTTTACCAGATGACGATTCGTCCCATAATCACCTATGCCTCTCCAGCCTGGAGCCACACCTCTAACGCTAACATTATCAAGATTCAGCGTGTGCAGAACAAGTGCTTGAGAATGATTCTGAACGCCCCGTGGTATGTTAGAAACAGCCAGCTCCATAGAGACACAAATATTCCATATATTCTCTCTTATCTACAATCCTTAGCTTCCAAGTTTTTTCTAAAGACGTCCACACACCCCAATGATTTGATTCAACAAGCTGCAGCATATGAGCCAACGGACATATTCAAATATAGAAGACCAAAAACTATATTAGCCTCCTATAACGATGCATAATCTCCATGCCCATTCAGGGCGAGCAAACTGCTCGTAAATTTTACCCTCACTGTAACCACGACAGATAGCGGGGAATATGAAAAGCATCTTGCTTCACCCTTAAAGACATAAATGTCAATTGTCAATTGTCAATTGGGAATAAATCAGCAATTTACACCTAGGCAATTATTTTCAATTGTCTAGGTTGCTACATAATTACCAAAAAGTGACTATGTAAATCTTAGAGATGTTTTAGCATAAGATATACCTATAGTTTATTTGCTTGATTTTTTGTTATCTTTTTAAACTAAATTTAGACATGATAATCTGTCTCTTTTTTACTATATTTTTATCATGATGCTGTTCTAAAAAGTATGGAATCTCTAGTTTTTTTTTTCTTTTCTGGCATGTGGGCACTGTCATATAATACTTTAAATCATTTGTTAAAATTTAAGAATATGAAATACATTTATTAAAAGCATAAGTCGTTCTAAAACTTCGGAATAATTTATATGAATTGTCTCTTACACCATTATAGGATATATAATTTTCATAAGAAGCAAAGAAATGTGATAAATGAAAGCAATTGTATATTAATATCGCCTTGAATTTCATAACAATCGATTCTACATCAAGTCTACTCGAAACGGTTTCCACACACACACACACACATACACACACCATTGTCGATAACTGTGTACAAAATGTAATTAGCAGTAAACGGGGGAAGAATAGTATGTCCTGACTGCATGAAGTCGCGGTAATTTTTCCACAATAGTAACTTAATTTTAAAATTACAGTCTCCTGGTTACAGCTAGCGAATGCAGAATTACTTCAGTGACCAAGAACAAAAGGCTGTTGGAAGATGGAGCGCTGGGGTGGTATTAGGAAGCGAGCTTAATAATTTGTTCGCAAATGTTTCAGCTTTGTAAGCACTGCACAGCGCAATGGCTCGCTGACCTATGTACTTCTAACAAAGGATAAGCAACAGTGGAAAGGAGGCAGCCTTCGCTTTGAGCCAGCAATGAAACACATTGGACCCAAATGAAATATGGCCCAATGACGGATATCGTGTTGCTCTGTTACGTTTATTATAGACGAATGCCTTTAGTTCATTCTCTGGCCATCTTCCAAACGTAAGATTAATTTTCTTCACCTGCCTTATTCATCACCAAGGGTATTTTAAGGAAAGATATATTTATCTTCGTTTACCACACTGGGAGATGGCGGTGTCACCCTTTTATCATGCGCGTGTCATCACCACGACTACTTGTGATGGAGAACTAGGTGTGCAACGATAATAATAATACTCTCCGCACTCTCTGCAACAACGACATCTTACATATCGCTTTACTGCTACCCGATTCGAACTGCTGAATACTTTAATTAGCACACAAGAAGAACACTTTACTTGCCCATTTTCAGGTTGCAACATTGAAACCCCAGGAAAAATCACGGCTTCATTAATAGTCCGTTGATACTTTATAACCCCTGTCTTAGCAGCTAACATGTGTGCTATTTTCACTAGATTTCTTATCTCCTTGGCAACCATCCTTCTTCATAGTTCAATCTTCCATGTCACGTGCTGGGGAACAAGTTAATGAATAAATAACTTTTAATGTTAAGAATCACATTTTTGATTAAGAGGTGCGGTGATAATATATCTGAACATAACTAGCCCAAATGCAAACACTTTCCCGGAGATTTTATGATTGACGTTTCGAAGTGGTTGCAGAATTCTTCATCAAGAACAAATAAGCTTTCAAAACTAGTGGTGAGCAATAACTGTGATAATTTCTCAATGAATGAGAATTTTTCTGTAGTATTTCAATAATTAATTTGTATTATTTTCGACAACATTTAAAACTATTAATAAAGAACTTTTACATGAAATTTGGTTTTATTCGTATAATTATTCTCGTAGAGAATAACGATTATTTTTTAGGGGTGATTTTTTTTTTCAGTCAATAAACAAGTAAGAATCCTTATGGCATATCATTTTTCATTTTCTTCATCCAAATATAAATCTACATAAATGCATAATACAATCGTACAGAATTAGTAATAATCAGTACCCAATAATGGCTTTCAACACATTGCTCTAGAAGTGCAAAGTCTAAATAGAAATCTGTACGACTTCTGCAACAGCTCCAAGAGTCGCAAAAATTGACAAATGGCGTCCTTGCCTTAGAGATTTCGAAAGAGCATAAAGTTCTTTGTCACGTTCATAAATTGCTGTTCATCGTTCTAGTATATATATGTCTCAACACGTAGTACAACTTAAAGAAGGAAAATAGTGAAGGGCTTAGATGGAAAAAAAATGAATATGCCCCAAAACAGTTTTTTTTTAATCAAAATATAAGAAAATTTTGATTATGATAGTCGAGTATTAAATTGGAGGACATTTATATCTTACTTATACCAAATTTCAGCCTACAAAGGCTCTACAATGTAGTAAGTAACTGATATTCACGAACCACACCATAATGGACAGTTTAACATAAAATGTATTAATGATTTTTATGTTTTTTAAATAACTTAATGGAATAATAAAGTTAAAAAAATATAACATTCTTATTTATTTAACTTTATTAAATATCATATATAAATACCGTATTTATATTAAAATGCTCTGTGCATGTCTAAAATCCAAATTATACGCATGGCAACAATGCTATAAAGAAAGTCCATGCTGACAGTCATATATCTCAATAAGTAATTCTGTGTTTGTTTAAAAAATACAAAGAAATTACAAATTATTTTATATCATATCTTACGGATTTAATATGATTAATAAGAAGAGCTCTTACTTGTTTCTATTTTTTCTTTTATTACATATTTTATCTGGCTTTTGATAACACACCTCTTTCTAACACTCATCTTTATTATCTGAAATAAATACGAATGATAATGTATATGCATGGAGCAGAAAAACAAGCTATACATTTACTAATAAATTCAAGACGATTTACTCAAGATGATTTAATTAGAGCCATGTATGAATACAACTGAACGTTTGAGAACTACTACAACCGATATTTAATTCTTCAAATTTAATACATTTGAAGTATTATTCTATAAGAGTTTGCTAAATTCCTCTCTAAGCATTAGTCAAACATGCAACAAAAGACATTAATATAAAAGGTCGGAAACTAGGCCTCCAAAGATTCTTTAATAAAGTGAATTAGAAGACTTATTGGCAGAATAACAACTACAAATGCAGTTTAGAATGCCATCAATCTAGAAATTGCAATTTTTCCCCTTTTCATCCCTGCACCTCACATATTAGAAACTCCGAATAAACTGGGTTGGCAAGTGTGCCTCCCCTTCCCCCTAACTCCACCTTCCCAGGGGAGGACAGAAAGGCTATGGAATGGAGCAAAACAGAGCGTGATAAATGATTTATTAGATTACTGCAACACTGTCTCTTATGATTGGAAACATGCGTTTTAACATAAAAATTTTAAAACGTCGAAGCATGTAATGTCAGATTAATATAGATGTCTGAGCGGAATGAAGAGCAGACAGAGGTGGTTGGCTAACTGCCATCAATGATGTATGGCTGTGTGTCATTATAACTGATTGATATCCCATAGGCACACATAGACCTTCCTGTAGGCTGCGATCCCGCCACCAACTAGACTGCATTCATGCCAACGACAGGTTTCTTATTTCTCATCTTCCATGCAACGAACAAGAGTCGTGATTAATATTCCAAAACTATGTACAATGTGGTCAAAGCTCAGGCGGGGTGGTTAACACAAACCACGTGATCATTCTAAGCCTGCGGTTTCGGAGTAAGCTTTGCCGCCACAGAAATTAGTCAAGAAACATCTAAGGCTAGGGCAGTGTCTGTGTGTTGCTATTTCACCTGCTCCAACAGCATTGCATATTAATAATAATATGGAAACAGTGAAGAGAGAAAGCACTTGTTTCGCGACTAAATCTCCTGTGCGGTTTTGATCCCGAATTTGCCATACGTTATAAAATCTGGTGGTGGTCTCGACCACTTAATCTTTGTTTGCGTTAATTTGGAACGCTTTATGACGGGGGTCCTGAGCATGATTTTCAACACGGTTTAGAACAGTGATTTGTAAACCACAGCTGCAGCAAAAACAGCGTACTTGGAAAAAAATATATATTGTTCTATTATGACACGAACACATTAATTTTGTCGGAGGTGACACTATTTTTTCCCCCTCCTTGTCAAGTTACTTTATTTCTTTTTTACCAACAGAGATGCGTTATCGGAATAAGTTGAAGGGTTCTTATCATGCTTTCTCTTAGCAAAACACAATTATAAGTTATTTATTTTAATTCATAATAACTCTATACAATATTCGTAAAAGTGTGTTTATAATTTTTTAAAATGTATTTCTACATTTTTATTTAATTAAATTAATAATTTGAATGCAATATTTTAGTAATAATATTTTATTTTTTATTGATGTTAAAATATAAAGTAACATGGAATATATTTAAATATAATATATTATTTAGTATTAAACCTAGATTTTTAATTTATGTTAATATTCAATAAAATTTCCAGGGAAGCCTGTTTATTTTCTGTATATTTACATATTTCTTGATCTTAACTGATATTAATTTTATTTTAATATTAATTTAAATTTAAACCAGCATAATGAATCTAATTTAAGCTGTTAAATAGAATAAATTCCTTTTGCAGAATGATTTTATTACTTATATCCCTCCATGAACAGTCCATATAACATTTGTTTATTTATTTATATTTTATGGAAGGGATATCATTATATTTATTCTAAAGAAAGGAAAAATCAACTTCTACAGGACAAAAAAAAATCCGAAAAATTTGCAGTACTGCTAAGGAAAATAAAGAGCAAATGAATACAGAGAATGCAATACCAGAATATTATGTCAAAAGCATTGACCAATCAGAACACTTCAAATTTTCACTGTCCAACGGGAATTAAGAAAGCTAGATTTCGTATGTCTGATCATAGTATGTGATTTTAAGAAACTATTTATTAGTTGATTTTGTTATTGTAGTCTAAAAGAAAAGAAATATTAAAATTAATTAATTGCTCTGAAAATCAACTGTTTGGTATGGTGAATTTTTTTTCAAGATCTCAATTAAAAGAAAACGAATTGTTTGATGGGTCGTTATGGCGTGTAACTTCACTCATAATATGCTAATAATTATTGGGAACAGCTTAAATGTCATCTAGATTATTTTCATTTGTGTTTTTTTTATATTGCTAAAGAAATTAATAGTTTTCCAGATTTCAAAATTATAGTTAATATCCATAAATTATTTCCCTTGAAATACATCCTCAAATTTAAAGATTTACGGACTTCTTGTCTTAGGATTAACAGTAAATCGTTTCTTTTTACTCTATTCATGAATAGTGTTTAGAAATATATCGTGAACTACCTCAGACTTAATGTTCGTATTTAAAGCATATAATAAAAAATAAATGCGAATTATTAAACTAAACATTATATATCCAGCATATTTCTCTGTGTGTGTGTGTGTGTGTGTGTGTGTGTGTGTGTGTGTGTGTGTGTGTGTGTGTGTGTGTGTGTGTGTGTGTGTGTGTGTGTGTGTGTGTGTGTGTGTGTGTGAAATTTCATCACATAGCGAATGAAAAAAATATATTCTGTTCTAAGGACAGATTTTGTTGTAAGATTCCACCTCTGTGATATATATTTTCGATAGCCATCATCTTATATAGAGGAAAAAGTGGCAGTAGTTCAGTTAAAACGAGTGGAAACCAATAATACTGTCATCAACTTATAAGTTGATAAACATTCGTTCATTTATTTATAAATAGATGAAAATTATACTATATAGTTATAATGCAATATAAAAACAATAAGAACAAATGCTAACGATGTGAAGTAAGGCATTTTTTTTCTGAAAAAAAAAAAAAATCAAAATGAGTTAAATTAAAAGCAAAGAGAGAAAGAGAGAGAGGCGGTGAATTATTCATTTTATTTTATTTTATTATTTATGTCTATTTTTTGCATTCGATTCAGCTTAGCCTGTAGCTGAGAATTAGCAGGATATGTGGTAGTTACCACATATTTCGTATTAGTGATCTGGATATAAGCCTAATTTGCTCCATCTTACATTTCAATATGGGCGGCCTTTTGCTACGGAAACCTATTTTTAAAAAAAGGGCAATGGTCTGGTTGGTGGAGTGACTAGCCTATCCGCTGCCCAGCCAATAGAATGTGAGTTCGAATCCCACTGTGGACATATGGATGTTTGCGAATGTTTTCAGGTGGTAGATGACTTTCATTACCTGGTGTGAAACTGCCACCACCTTATTTGAGGCTTCAGGTGGCTTGAATAAGTTCTACATTTCGTGTCTAGAGAATTTTCGGATGATTTAACTCTTGGTATATACACCGTCCTAATGTGCAATAGGTTTACAGTCTTTCGTGGGTTGGATTCACATTAAAAATGTTATCGTTAATCTGATAATAAGGATATAGGTGTGTGAGTGTACACGAGAACAATAATTCAAGTTACATAAACATTAAAATATATAAATTATCATTTAAATACCTCAACGACTTAGATATGAAAGACCGCATATATGAAAGTTTTGACAAAAATGAAATGAGTGAACCAATGGCAGAATCGTATTAAAAATGAAAATATTAGGAAGTAACTAGACATTAATGGTATCCAAGAACGTGTGAGCAGAGCTAATCTAAAGTAGGATGGTTACTTTAAAAAAACGGGAGCAAGAATATTAGCAACAGAGTGTTTGACGACAAGAAAAAAGGCCTAGATGTTGACAAGATCTAGAGGGATCGATGCAGTTAAAATGCAAAATGCATGGGCTGATAATATTGGACTGCTGACAAAATAACAATCTAGAGGAATATTGTAGATGGAAAGTTAGTAATAATGTAAACTTAATTGTACTGGATTATTATAGTATCCTGTACATTCCTTTAGGGTACATATTAAGAATTTGATGATGGTAAACTCAGTTATATAAGTAATAAGGTTATATAAATTAATCGAGTTATATTATTGGGCTTTAACTTAGTTAACTAAGTAAAATAATTATGTTTTATTCAAGTCAAAAACACAAACATTTCATTTAAATATATATGAACGGAAGGTACGTCATTTTTAACAAAACCAAAACAAAACAATAGTATCATTTATGATTATTATTATTTTTTTCTTTATTTAGAAACTATATTTAAAATTTTGTATTAGAACTCGTCCCCCCATCCCCAGGAAAAATATGCTTGTTCGTTTACTTATATATAAATCAAAACTCAACTCATAGCAAATGTAATATGCATAACAATGCCGCCTTGCGAGATGCCACACTTGGCAGTGTAATATTCCAATGGCGCCGGAATTTATATAACATGTAAATGTTTACTGCGCATAATAATAATAAACGTGCAGAACTAACTGAAAAGTACATTGTTCCCACTAGGAGATTTGATCTTGAATAACCTAAACTTGAATGACATCCAGTGTAATATTTTGTTATGGAATTATGTTTGAAAAATGGCGCCGGATTATGTAACCTACTGCCAAGCTCACAATACTGTTCACGATACTCAATATTGCACTTTTAACCACCTCGAGAAGTGAAGGAGGTGTCATCTAATACGGAAATAACAATATTTTTGAGAATTATTTGTATTTATAGTGATATGATTGCATTATGTACAGTATTACGAACTCTGAATGATTGATGTTCATTGTCTTCTCTCTCTCTCTCTCTCTCTATATATATATATATATATATATATATATAGAAAATCATCTTATCCTTTTATCGAATAAATTATTAAATTTAGATTATTCATTCACATAATTTCAATTTATATATTACATTTTAATCCGCCACACACACACACTTCATTATTAATCATTAATACAAAAGTTAAAAAAATCTCATTAACTGTAACAATAAAATACCCGAAGTGTGCTATAAGCGTACAGTACTGTTCCAATAGACACAAGTTCTATTGGAACACTAGATGTGTGTTCCAATAGGGTGTATCCAATAGAAACTGGTCTCTACAACATGGCGATCTGCATTGGCTATTCTCCAATTCCTATTAGGGAATACCCAATGAAGTTTTGGTGACTACGAGCTAACAGAAATATATAAATATATAATATTTATGTAATATAAGAACATGATAATGTAAAAATTATTATTTCTACAATTTATAAAAACACCAATTTATAAAACACACTGAATTGCAAATGAAAAATGATCATTACACATATATGGATCTTTAGTTAGAATCCCCCCCCCCTAAATCTTAAATATTTTTATAATTTTGAATATTTCCTTTAAACAGATTTGTAAAATATATATTGTGGCAATGATAAAATTGTAAAAGCAAAAAGAAATTGAGCAAAATATAATAATAAGATATCTAATGAAGGAACACCTTTTATAATACAAAATACTAGTTTTATATAATGCTGAGTCAATCGATGATTTTATATTTTTTATGGTATTATAGTAAATGTTATGGTAATTATTATGAAAAAATAATAATGTTATATATATATATCATGTGGCTATGGACAATTAATTATATACATATTTCGTTATTTAAACAAAATAAATTGTTAAATGATTTGTATGTTATCAGACTAAAATAAATTATACATTATTGAGTAAATACGCATATTCAATTAAAAATGAACAAAAGTTCTCAATTTTCTAGTCGAATCACCTCCAAATGAATTAATACTCCTATTCCTTATTACTCCGCAGAATGTTTTTCAGATAGATAAGCCATAAGTATGTACTGTTAGTAACTAAGGGATTTTTTCCCTACTCATTTTTTAAAGTAATCTCATTAACTGTAACAATAAAATACTCGAAGTGTGCTGTAAGCGTACAGTACTGTTCCAATAGACACAAGTTCTATTGGAACACTAGATGTGTGTTCCAATAGTGTGTATCCAATAGAAATTGGTCTCTACAACATGGCAACAAGAGAGTGAATTTGGCATGGAATAACATTAAGTTAATACAGACTAAGTCAGTGGATATTTATCAATGTACGTTACTGATGTCCTTATGATTTTGATCTCAGCATTTTTGCATGTATCTTTTAACACAATACTTCTATAGATATTAAGGACATTCAATATAGATTAGTAACAAGATGTAAAACTTTTAAAAGTCATGATCAAGCTGAATACATTTATGTCAATAATAAAAAAAAAAGTGACACGAAATTTATAACGCAAAAATGAAGGAAATTAAACTTAAAAGTGTTTCACATAATGAACAATCTCTTACAGGTGATTGCTTCATGATGTGATATATATGTGTGTGTGTTGTTTAACTGGATACCAGAAAAATTATAAAAAAAAAGTGCTATCACCGATAAATTAGGCAACATGCAGGCAAGGACATACTATTGGTTTATTTATAGCCTAAGAGTAACACGGGAATGAATCCACTTAAAAAGATTATCCGAAATGTGGCAGAAATCCCACTTGCCTTTCCCAATCATCCTCCCTGTTTCCCCTCCCTCCTAAGAAGTAAATATCTAGTTTGACAGTGGGCCAATATCATTCCGGAACTTGAGCTTCTGTAATCAGCAGATTTCACAGTCCCACTGCTCAGTCGGTCATCCATGTTAGTCCCCATGCATCCTACTCATCAGTCAATGGATGCTCCACAAACCTATTCCACGTTTGCAGCCCTGACGCCAATCTCTCTCTCTCTCCTTCTCTTTCTGTGTCTCAGCAGGGAAATGATGGTAGGATGTCCTGCTGCTGCCCTCTTTGGCTCGAGGCCGATACCTTTATTAATTTCTAGTCACTCTAACGGAACAGAATTCCCATTAACCGTATCCAGACCGATCGATACGTCGCTTTTTTGGGTAGTCTTCCGAATTTGCCCGCTCTAAATACGGCATCCATCGGATTTCTTTCTACGTGCATGCCCCGACTAGCGAAGAGCTATAGCCCAAAGGGATTGTGTCATCCCAGTCTGCCAATCGAAGTGACCATGCATTTCAATAGTCAATTGTCTGAAGACCAGCGATAGCCAGTTCTGCGGGATAAACCACGTTACGAAAAGAATGCAGACTGCGTTCATGGCCATGCATCTAAGATTTCGTTTATTTATTAGATGGACATCACAGTGTGATGTGTCAGCGTTTGTCTGTTGGAAGGTCAGACGATTCTTTCTTCAATGACACTTTCTCAAAGCGGTGTAGCTTGGGAACATTTAGACACACCACTGAACTTCAAACAGCTTTAGACATGTCTTTTCTCAAAAGTAATGCAAGTGATTTATTTTATTCTGTTTTATTATATAAATATATTTTTTTTATCAAATGCACAAACCACTTATTCTTCAGTGCAAAGAAACATATATATAAAGAACAGTTGCTTTTTACTCTTGTTCAAATAAAGTCCGAGATCAAGGCTTGACAATTCGGACACAAAGAGAAAAAAAAACTTGCTTCCATAAAAAAACAATTTAGATGATCCCGATCAGTATTATTGTAAAATTCATTATTTTAAAAAGTTCAAATAATATCGATTTTTGCTTTAATTTTTCTAATTTTTTATTTATTTATTTTTTACTTGTTTCTCGGTATACAGATCTTTGAAGTAGAGGGCTTTGTGTTATTTATAGCCTTGTAATGCGAGTTCAAGTCTCCTGTTTTTCTTTGAAGCAAACAATTAAACAATAATTGGCATGGATGTATAGCTTGGAGCGAAGTCTCGGAAAAACCATTCCATTCTAACTAGTGCACGGAAACCTCCAAATCATCAAGAGTAATTAAAGTTAAAAACCACATTGAGAGAAATCGTTCTTTTTTACTGTAAACTAAGGAGTGGAAATATTTCAGGGCAAAAAGAAAGGAAATGTAGATCAGTGATAATTGGTAGTCTTCTATTTTTAATATATTTAATATCAATTTCATGAAGTTGCTTATCGTAGTAAGTACTGGAAAATGAAATATAACATAATATATTTCATTTTCGAATTATTCCAAGTGTTTGGATATGGCTACACATATTTCCTAAAAATTTAATATTCCCTAAATTTAACACATTTTATAAATAAGTATTTTAGACAATGATAGGTGTATAATATTATTATCACTATTGTAATTTTAAATCATAATATTATTAGAAGAGAACATCGATTTCTTTTTTATTTTTTTTGTTTATATATATATATATATATTTATTTGTGTGTAATCAAATATAAAATCCATTAAATATAGAAATTACAATAACACTGGTGGAATGAAAAAGGAGTAAAAGTATATCTCGATATCTGACGTAACAAAAAGAGAAATATTTTTATTTTATTCTACTGAGTAGGACATAAAAAAGTACAGTTGTAATAAAAGGCGTACTCGATTCTATGATGAAGCAGTTATATGGATTACCTGGTTTGTTTCGAGGAAATGCTATAGCAAAAGAATGAAAACATACAAAAAGTAATCAATATTTTCATTTCACGAAGTTATTCACGCACCCGGGAAGATTATAAAGGTTTGAATAATACAGTAATAAATTATGATAATGTACATCAAGTGAACACTAATGCTTTTCTATTAGAACTTGTTAGTATTGCTAGCGATAGTCCTGCTTATGGAAAGCTTTTCGCAAATCTCCAAAATTATGGAGTCAAAAAAAAAAAAAAGTAATAATGAAAGTGGGGTTTTATACACTGTTTTATAAAAAGACAATGAAATACAATTTAAGAAAAACAGATATATATTAATAGTAATAAAAAAAAAAACAGAAAAATGCAGGAATCAAAGAAGTCCTATTTATAGATATTACAATGTTTTTTTTCGTTTATTTATTGCCTTATTACTGGAGTGAAATTATAACACCGTCTACTCTACTTACAATGAAATGATTTGTGTTATTATTATTATTATTATTATTTTAATATTTTGAATGTCATTCTTGCTACAAATCTTGTCCCCACACGGCAAATGTGACAATGAGATGAAAGCCCGACAAGAAATCATTTACAGTTATGCTTTCGACTCTGCCAATCTCATCGCGTCTGAAAGCAATATTTTCTCTGCAAATTACTCCATAACAAGAACTCGGTTGAAGTTCATGTGGGGATTTACTCTGCCATCGAAACAAGAGTGTACCTTGACGCTAGTCCTTCTAGACTTCAGCCCAAGCAACTAAACCAGGAAGCTGTCTCCCTTTTCGATTCGTCCAGATCGGAGTCATGCACGTAGCAGAAATCTCTGTCAGGATATGGCGTTGTAATTTATTTACGGCCACCGAGAGCGGTAGCCGTGCTCTTTTGCGAATGGCGCGCGAGCGGGGCTGTGTTCATCCTCCCGCTGCAGCATACGGTAATTAAAATATGTTATACTCCGGAGAGCAACAGGGCCTTGAATTCTTCATGATGCCAGTTCGAACGTGTCAGATTCAAGCCAGTTTCATCTACCAAACTGAGGCAAAGATGCGTTTCGAGCACACACAGATCTGAAGTGAGCCTCACCTGAGGTTGGAGTGGAGGGGGAGGATTACTTACAAGGGAGCGTGTTTTTCATTTGCAGCACATCTAACCTATGACGTGAAGCTTTTTCAATATTACGTCCTTTCAATCTGAAGTATTGCTTTCGGATCACGAGGAAAAACAAGAGTATAATATGTTATCTTTAACAACTGAAAACCCATTAGAAACGTGAAATTCGATAGCTGTCGGTCTGAATACCTTTCCACTGAGTAGCACAGTTAGTTAGCTGCCAAGAAAGAGTGTTAGAATGAACAGTGAAAGAAAGGGGATACCTGTTTAGTTGAATCGAAGTATTCTTTCATAGTTGTATATATTAAAAAACTTCAGGTAGGAACTAGGTTCCCATTATAATAAATAATCAGAAGTAAAATATTAAATAAAACATTAAAATAAATAAAGGTATTTATTGAAACCACAAAATTTCAAAAAGATTATTAGATTTTTCTTTCTAGTTAACAATAAATTGATAATATCGCAAAATATTCATTTTATTTTACTTTTTTGGAAAAAAGGTTTCACTGATTATCAGTTATTCTTAGTTTCTGGTCATATATATATATATATATATATGTGTGTGTGTGTGTGTGTGTGTGTGTGTGTGTGATGCGTTTCGATAGTGATTTATATATATATATATATATATATATATATATATATATATATATAAATCACTACATCGTTTTCGATGATGTTCTGATGAACTATATATGTATATATGTATAATTCTAAATGTAGTACATAATTCGAAATGTAGGATATTCAAACGACTCTTCCAGCCGAATTCAGAGAACTCTGGAAAAGGATGCTTAAAAATGTTCAGCTACGACATATTACCTATATTATTAAAGTGAATGTAATAATAATATATTGAAGTGAATGTAATAATAATAATAATGAGTTGAATTGTTTTATTTTTATATATATATATATAAAGTGAATGTAATAATAATGAGTTTGATTGTTTTATTTTTATATATTGAAGTGAATGAAATAATAAAAATGAGTTGAATATATATTCGACTCATAGTTGAATAATAAAAATGAGTTGAATATATATTCAACTCATTTTTATTATATTATATTATATTATATTATATAATATAATATAATAAATTATATAATATTATATTATTATATAATTTTTATTATATAATTTTATTATATTATATTATAATATATTTATTATAATATAATTTTTTTATTTTTATTATATTATATTATATAATATTATAATAGTTTTATTATATTATATTATATTTATTATGGTCAATTAGTCATAGTCCTTATAAGGACTGGCTTAAAGGGGCGAAGCAAGAATGCTTTTCATATTCCCCGTTATCTGTAGCGGACAGTGTAGGGATAAGGTTATTGAGCTATTATTAAAGCTCTGATCATGGCAGGAGGGTAACAGCAATAGCCGAGCCTCAGTTAGAGCTTCATTAGCTACAGCATTGCTATCCATTACCCTCCAAGGGTATTGGATTGAATGAATCAATCACCGCATCTCACGGTCGATTGATTCGTTCTTCCTTATATTTATTATATTTATGATACTCTACTTCATCTTTCATCTTTATTTATAATATAAGGTGTTCTTATTAGATTGTGAAAATTTAGCTGTAACTTAATTAAAATAATATTATTTTATTACAATTGCATTTTTTAAATTACTTTCAGATTTTTTTTAGACTTAGTTCAAATTTCTAATTTAATTTATGTTTTATAATATGTTATGTCCTCGCAGTCATACATTTGACTTGGAAGATATTTCTGACAGATGTAATCTGGTGATATATCATTGTAATCTGGTTAATATGCATCACAAAGTGGTTATAAGCTAATTAGTATATGTTTTGAAGTGGTTTGTATCATTTATAAAAAGTTACTATTATCCTTTAATTTCTGTTGTTGAGAATTATCCAGGTCTAACATTCAATGCTAAATATAAGCAACAGAATAATTTCAAAACTTGTCGAGAACAGAGAATCAGTTATGCATTGCTTTCGATTACATATTACTTTCGTTTTTTAGAAAGGAAGAACAGATCCATCAGAATACACACTGCATATCAACACATAAGTAAATATACACGTTTTGTATCAATATATGGGCACATATAACATTTCTTATCAACCTACAGTACATATGATGCACCATATGTTGATAGAGTAGTAAATATATCGTCGCCTTTTTTTGAGCCACACATACACGAACAATCTGATTTTGTGTGTGTGTGTGTAAGAGAGAGAGATTCTCACGAAAGGTGAATATAACTTAAAAGAAGATTTAAATGAATATGTACTACTTTTGTTTAAAAATGTTTAAGAAAGAGGAATGCTGTTCAGACATTGTAAAACCTCGTAAATTTGCTGAAATATTTACAGTTGGATATTTATTATGCTGAAGAGTATTCTCTTAATGTACCAAAAACATCTCTCTGAAACTAAAATACTACTACTACTTTTGTAGTGTTTACTTTTTATATTAAAATTTATGACATAGGAAAAATATTGATAAAGGTTTACGTTGTTGTTGTTGTTTGTCCTTCATATATGTTATATACTCATAATCTCATGATGAGTAGTGTAATTCTGATATCATGCTGAATTTTTTCTTCAACCATAGGCAGTTGAAGTATTTAATTTGGCTGACTATGCTGAATTAAAAATGTCCTGTAGGAGAGATTGTGATTCATTCTCCATCAAGTAAAGTATCAGAAAGCATGTGTAAAGAAAAGACTGATAACATTTATTTAAAATATTAGCGCGCTAGTAGTGAAACAATACTTAATATGTTTTTCTATAAATAAACAAGCTAGACATGGAGATATATAGCAGATGATTTGAACATAAACATAATTTTATTCTAATATCGCATTCATCATATTATATATTTCTGTAATATGAGAAAGACGATTATCTGCTAACCATTTCCAATAGGAAACACACTTTTTTTTTGCCATGTTGCCATATCTGAACATCATACTCTCAAAATTAATTCAATATTGAAACATTAAAAGCAAAGTTATTTGTTATTTCTGTTTTATAATTATAATGTAACTGAAAAAGCCAAGCATGTATTCTTTGAGTTTTATACTTGCTATAATGTATTCTATAATACATATAGAATACATTTTATATATAGAGTACTTCTCTACATACTTTTATGCAGATAAGGAATACTTTATGAAAAAATATGTACATATAATATTAAATGTACTTATACAAAATATACAGAATTCCTTTATCATATTTTAAACAACAGATAAACCAATATTTCATGAAACGTAATCATTACTTGCTAAGGCAAAGAGGAGCTAATTTTTTTATAAATATAAATATAAAATACTTAGAAAATTCTAATAAGTGTACAATATCATATTTCATTATACTTTAATAGTAACAATTTTCTTTAAATTAACATACAATTATAATTTTATTTATAAATTTTTACAAAAGTCTTTATATACAAAAGAAGCATTATTATGTTTTATTGAAATCGTATTCGATTTTCTTGATACAGCGAGAAAAAAAAACAAAAAAAAACGAACAAGTACTAAATATTACCGATAAACATTAGTAAAATACTCACACGAAATTCGGATTTCTCTTCAGACCTTAGAAAGAGAAAAAAAAAAAAAAACCTTGTTCTTTTCTGATTGCATCTCATGAAGCCGACAACAGATCAAGACGCTCGCTCGCCGCTTAGTCAATGCCGTCGCCGTAGCCCCTTTCTTTGTGCTACACGCGGATTTTTGCGGCCTTACCTTGCATAAGCGATCAACGCAACTGTCAAGAAAATTACGTATACGTTTAGAACGTATTCTAAAGAATACCATCTTGTTAAAAACGTCCGGAACTGATCAAGACGTTTATATTTTTCGTTCCAAATCATTGTCCTTCACTCTCCAGACGATGAAAGTGAAAATCCAATATGGCGACGGCTAATGTTTGGGTGTGACGCCATTTTGAATCTTTTTTTTTTTTTTTTATGTTGGTGTCACTGCCTCGCTTTGCTTACAAGGGCTGCGGTGTGGCGCAATCGAAGCGAGCCGAAGCGGCGATTTTTCGTGCAGCTCTTAAAGAATACTAAGGAGGCAGTAAATTAAGTTTCTCTGTTCTCGTTTAAGATAGCATCAAGAGCCTACGTCGTTTTGGATCATCCGGCGTTGAAGTCTCTAATATCCACCGCTACTGTTATAGCGTACGCTTTGGAAAAGGCGGCACGAACAGATTACATTAAAGACAAATAGACAATGACAAATGCTACTGTAAACAGCAGAAACGATCTTTTCTTTTATGTAAACACATAGATGTCCGGGGTTGTAATTTTTATGTTAAATATCGCATTCGGAGGAGAGATGTTAATTGAGAAGTGATTAAAAAAGTCTTGTAAGGTAAACTTTTTGAAGGAAGAAACGAGATTTTTTACGATGTGTTGGTGGTTTTTCAGCAAACAGAGAAGTTTATTAGTGTAGAAACAAAAAGCAGGGAGATTTATTGGCACTACAAGAAATTTATTTCTCAGGAAAAAAAAAAAGGTTGGCAGTTTGCTCAGATGACTTGATCTTCGCTGAATTCTAACTACAGGGATATTTCTATGAGGTATAATAGTTATGCCTTTATTTTTTATATATATATTATCCGATTATTATCGGATAACAACGTTTTTCTCTCCACTTGGAGTTACCATTTTAGATTTATTCTACAGATCGTTTTAATCAGAATATATTAATCAAAGAATTATGAACAAGCTCTCATGTAGGATTTATAAAATGGGCGCATATCATCCTTTATTTCTCAGTTTATAAATAAACGTTTTTAAACAAAAAATAATAACTATGTAACTAGAAGACAATATAAAGTGATGAGGTCAGCCTATGAATCTTCATCTAATCACCAAGTGCACTATTATTATTATTATTATTATTATTATTATTATTATTATTATTATTATTATTATTATTATTATTATTAACTTGGACAATGTGCACAGAGCAAGCATATCGCTCTTGATAATCTTCATGCAGAGGCTGAGAAGGTATTCTTCAAAGTAAAAATAAATAAATAAACATATATATAAATAAAAAATGAATACCTTCATTTAAAAGAAACACATCAGTCCTATTTTTATAGGCGTTTTGTCTTGACTTTCATTAAACGTACATTAACTATTAGTTTATGTTCCGAAAGCTCAATTGTTTCTCTCTGTCTAGAACATTACCAACAAGCTACACAAATTCATTTTTCATTTTGAATCAATGTTGTCAATAAATCTGTGATTATCTAACATGAAAAAAGACAAAAAAAAATGGAAACGAAAGAAGAGGGAAATGATGCAGGAAAAAAACAGAACTGAAATAAACACAGTGAATTCACAATTGCACTGAATTTTAGCATTTGAGTTGATCTAAGTATTAAATGATCTACAGCAATTTGATAATCGAAAGTATTCGAATGCTATACTATAATCAGAATCTTAGTTATCACCCTTGTTTACATTCCCAATAAAAACGCAAGTGCAAAGCTTTCCCTGTTAATAAACAATTATTCATACTTTAATAAATAAATATAAAAATAAATTATACTTTATATATATATATATATATATATAAAATTCTTATTCATATACTCTTTGTGAGAATGTGAGACACCAAAAATAAAATCATAAAATAAAACTATAAAATGAAATTCGTGATGTTTCTTTTGCTACTGTTCAGAACAAGTAACATACATATTTGTCTATTACTAGAAAAAGAAGTCCTCTTATGAGGACTTCTTTTGCTAGTAATAATAGACATATATGTTACTTGTTATGAACATGTTATAATAGGCAGCTTAATGACATCATATGTCATCATATTGATATCTTTTTTCCTAATAAATTTAAATCTAGATTATTCCATTTAATTAAATTCATTTAATAATACAGAAATTATTAACGAAAAAGGTACCTAATTGTATAATACAAAAACAAGACATAAATTTTTGTCTGTAATTTTCATTCTCATAATTTGACATATTTATGCACTACCCTACATTACAAATTTGAGTAACTTGGGATAAAAAAAAAAAACTTTTTTATGTAGCAATTAAATTAGCCTAAAATTTAACTTCTCATAAATGTATACTGATTTTGATAACTTAAATTATTATTTTTTATATGTATAGAATATCCGCATTTTTTACTTAAGAGCGTATACAATTTTTTCAGTTTTATTCCAATCAATCAAATTGAAAATGATTTTTTTTTCTTTTTTTTCCTTTTTTTTTTTTTTTTTTGGCTAGATGGGTGAAGCAAGAATGCTTTCATATTCCCCGTTATCTGTAGAAGAGAATATATGGATGGGGTAGTATAGAACTATCAGCTCTGATCATGGCAGAAGGGTAACAGCAATAGCCGAGCCTCGGTTAAAACTTCATTGGTTACAACATTACCCTCACTGGCTACCCATTTTAGTCGCCTCGTTCGACATGCATGGGCTACAGTGGGGCTATTCTTATGCCAGCCACCACATAAGGTGAATGAATTTGAAAACGATTTTTGTCAGCAACAATTTCATTTTTTAAATAGTTATTCTCGTTTCTAAATAGTATATAAGTATTCACTAAAATGTGACTAATTACATTAAAGTTGATGAAAAATTGTTCAAGGATTCATAAAGTTTTATTTATTTTTCACGTTTTTGTAGACAATTGCTCTAATTAATCATTTAAACATAATATATGAAAATGTTGCTTGCTTTGCACGTGATTTTTAACATTTAATTTATCGATTAGTTCGCAAATAATCGATAAGGTAGGAAAGAGTGACAGAAAATGATCATCAATTAGTAATCATAATTATTAACATTATCTTATTTATTATAGTAATTTATTATTGTAATTAAATGTATTGAATTAAAATACGGAAGAAATAATACACCATTTCATAAATTAAAGCTATAAATCTGATATAAAACTTTACATGCAGCTTACACTAATGCATTTATAAATGATGTTAATTCAGGAGTACAAAGTATAGATTTTATTCACATACCTAACATTCTATTTTCCTTTTTTAGCAAACCGCCAGTGAAATCCACAAAATAAAGAACAAAACAATCAATTCAAAGATTAGCACCAAAAAATGTTACTTTTTATGGAGAGAGAGGCAGGCTTAAGTTAAATCTGCGTTTTTTAAATAATATTTCCAAAATGTCAAGCAGCTCTCTACTCGTCGATAAACCTGCTTACCAATGAACATGTTTATACAGATTGAGACAATAAACGTGGAATTCCTTTGTGGTTAGAAAGAAGCTGGAACCTATTTTTAATTAACAGGAGGGGAAAAACATGTGGTCCAAATGGGAGTGGGTGGGTGTAAGAATGAGAATCTTCCCCTAACTTTCCGGAAGTATTTTAGCTGAAACAGTGTTTCCATCTGGGGCTTTTTACTGCGTTGTTTGTGACAAGTGGGAGGTGTTTAATTTATGATACCTCTTTTGCTAGTAAAAGGTCATCTTGGGACACAGACGGTAAGGAAAAACGCCGCGAGGAAGCCATACCCTTCTGGAGAAAAGGATTTGAAACACGTGCATTAAGTGAGGTTTTTTTTGAAGGTAAGATCCACAGAAGAGGGAAGAAAAAACGCATTGTGTTGCTGGTTTTCGCTTGAGCTATATTTAGATTTCGAGAAGAACAAGTCATATACGAATACGGGGAGAGGCAGAAACACAATGAGGTGTGTTGTTTTTCACAAGGCTAATGGAAAGAAGTCGCTTTAAGATTTCTGTGCTTTTGTCTTCGACTTAAATTTACCTCTAACTTAGCTATACAAAGTCATTACGTTCTATCCTCCCCACTGCGTCCTCCTCTTCTCAGATTGAAGTAAGAATTTTCGGAAAGCACAATGCTTGCGAATGTAATCAAACACAAATAAATGCATTTTACATCTCGATTGTGATCATTTAACTCTACCAAAACCATTCATAAAGATGAAGGAAAAAAGCATTTAAAAAATCGAATATCAAGATTATTGTTGTTATTCTTGGTGCTTGTATCTGACTCACAAACTGTGTGTGTGTGTGTGGAAATTTTGAGAAATTTCCTATGACCATAAAGATAATCGGTAGTCTTTTAGAATTTTTAACCCTTCAGAATAATAATTCGTGAGTTTTATAGGAAATCCTCATTTGATATGATAATGCAGTCTACACAATCTAGTCAAGGCGTATTGAATCCTAGTCTACTTTTATCCAATTAACAGAAAACAAAGAAGTAAATGATATTTTAAGGAATATATGATCATAGCACTAAAAGATTTGATGATATTTGTATTTATCAGATGAAACAATTTACGTTTGAAATGTGATACTGAAAATCATGCATAGATGAATTGTATTCATGCATTATTTGATTCCCGAATTGATTCTACATTCATGATGAGCTTTGATAACGGTGATTGTATTAGTTTTGTCGGATAGTATGAAATAAATGTTATGCTAAGTGTACTCGAGTACAGTGTATCCTTGAAATAATTTAATTTATTCTCATTTTGCTTAGAAATAACAATATATTTTATTTAGAGTTAATGGATAAATATTTTAATAAGATTAAAATTTTTAAAATAATTTTAAATATTGTAATATACATTAAAATATTTTACATTTTACTATTATATTAAAATTATGAGAAATAAATAAAAGTAAAATTCTGTTAAGTTGAATAAAAATAAATAAATGTAAACGTTGAAAAGCAGAGATATAAAATAAAAATGGGATTGTATTTAAGATCACAAAAATTGTCATCAAAATTATTTGAAATAATTCATCCGTTCCAAATCACTTTTCTTGCGTTCGCCTAAGTCAAACAATAATTACAAGCGTCCAACTGCATACGTATAAAGACGTACACTTAAACACCCATGAGCTCCGCTGAATTCAAATTTACGAATTGTACTGATGGAGGCATAAAACCATAATAAAACGGCAAACCTTACTGGGGATGTGTAAAAGTCCCTCAAGAAACCAATTTAAATACTTTATTTATTCTACGTAATGGCTCGAATCAATGTTACCGTAGCCTGCTTATTTATTTATTTACAAGCTCATCCGATTTTTCCCACATAAATATCACGCCACAATAGTGTCGTCATGATTTCCACCTTTATTTATAAAAACGCGTCATTGGCCCGCCCTATCCCACATTTCAGAAGGAAAACTCTTGAAGAAAATGGTTCTAAACAGGAACGAGTCGTTTACGACTCAATTTTTCGCCTCTACTTTTGCCAATTACGGTGTGAAATAATGCAAAAGCTTGTTATGTAATTCCTCAATCCGCGCCTCCCTCAAGTCTCTATGTAGGTTGGCTACATTAATCAACCTAATACTGTAGGCCAGCCTGCAACCCCGAAGCTCAACTTTTTTTTTTTCTCCTTTTTTTTTTTTTTTTCTGTAGAATGTTCCCTGACTTCCATCACGTTGGCTGACTGAGGACTTGCTGGAGCTGCAAGAGAAGAGTGAGTCTCCGGAGAGCCATCAGTCATACGAAGGATACAGAACCTCTCCCTGCCGCCAAGCAGATGACGTCAGAACCAACAGCGCTGCAGCGTTCTCCTTCTAGCTGGAGCCTCTAAAGTCATCGACCGTCAGCTTTTAGCAAAGCTTCCAGACCTACTGAACGCATTGATTGTTTTCGGGTCAAATAGCAGTATACAGTCCTCAACTTCCAAACGACGAAAGAAAAGAAAAAAAAGTCATTAAAACATGAATAACACAAGATATTATTAGGGGGATGGGTGTAGACAGGTAGCAACAGTACATGGGTATTTACCCCAAATTCTTTTGCATGGTTACATATTTCATAGGTGGTGATGACAGCGTCTGTAATTATATAATTAAGAAAACTTTGCCGCTGCACTTCATCTCGGACGGTTTCTTGGCATGCGCGATTATTATCGGACGGTAAGGATTAAAGGTCAAAACGGGCTTATTAATATATCAATGCCATAATAGGGTTAATGCGCTGAACAAATGCATATTTTTCCAAGAATATGCATCCTTCGGGCTCTTTTCTGGTTTTCTCACGTTAAAACATACATAGGTACAGTTCTCGTGAATTTCGCATCTCATTGTTATTACTGGTATTGATTAAGTAACTAATATATCATTGTTCTTATGATTATTACATTGCATAATTTATGGGCATTAAAATTCTCTTTAAAATGTCTCAACTGTAGCTTATACTTATTGAAAAATAAATGATTTGTATAAATTTAATTGTAAAATATAATAATTATGAGAACACTTTATATTTTTCTATTATATCTTAAAATAAAATTATTATTTTTCGATTTTATATTATACATGATATATCTTTTTCAATAATTTTAAAATAAAATATTTTTAGGTGGGAAACATTATATTCTCATCTAGGTGAAGAATGAATCCATCAACCGTGAGATGCGGAGATTGATTCATTCAATCCAATACCCTTGGAGGGTAATGGGTAGCAATGCTATAGCTAATGAAGCTCTAACTGAGGCTCGGCTTTTGCTGTTACCCTCCTGCCATGATCAGAGCTTTAGTAATAGCTCAATAACCTTATCCCTACACTGCCCACTACAGATAACGGGGAATATGAAAAGCATTCTTGCTTCGCCCCTTTAAGCCAGTCCTTATAAGGACATTATATTCTTAGGATATAAATATTCTGAGTGAAACTGGATGTTCTGGTAATGACGTAAACATTTTTATTACAAAGTAAGTAATAATCCTATATACAACTGTAATGTATATTATTTTTTTAAAATAATTTTTAACCTCGTTATATTGAAAATCTTGTTTTTGATTGCCTGAAGAATATAGTTATTTTGGAACATTTTTTTATTCATTAATTTCATGAAAACAAATCCATAATCATCAAATCAACGTTTAAATCGTTTGTCGAATACAGTTGTTTTTAATTATTATTTTACTTCATTAGCATACAGAATAAGTTTATTACAGCTAACACACTTTAACATATCACACTACTGATTAATTGTATTTTAATTAAATACTAAAGAAAGCCGGCCATAAACATTTGATGTTGAGTATTTATTTTAAGACATTATTTGCAGTACATAATACAAATAAATATTATGGTTTGAGATAATTTAATAAAGAATGGATAAATAATTACACTAAAATAACAGAAATTAAAACAGTCGAACTATTAAAAAAAGAAACAGCGAAGATAAACAATCACAAATCGACACAATTTAATAAAAATGACGTAATCTCCGAAATCACGGAGTAAATCTAGAATCTTGCCTCGACTCGCATCATCCGAAGTCGGATTCGGCAGATGGCGAACGAACTTGGGGAAAAAAGAGAACTCAACAAGACATTGACTTGAAAACCGAAAACAAACCCTTAATAAACAAGAATCCCACGTGTTTGGCGTAGGGCCACGTGGAAGCTCACGTGCTAGCACTTAGGCGTGAACTTTACAATAAATTTATGGCCTTAATAAATACCCGGGGCACGTGGTGTCGAGTACTGGAAGAGAAGCTGTGCGCCAATATTCTAACGGTGCGCGCGATCTTTTATCACTCGCCGGAAGATGTATGGGGCCATGAGCGTCTGTTGTGTCTAATGGTAGTCTACACAACATTACCCTTACCGTATATACTAACGCTGCCTCTTGCGAAGCCTATCCGATCGCCATAAGTCTCGTGTTACAATACCCTCATCCCAAGGAGACAGTGGTAAAGATAGGGACTGAAGACCTCCTCGTGATTCTTGTAAGACAGTTGCAAAAGAGGAAGGGGGGAGGGAAGAAAACCCGCGTAACTTCCCTAATATCCATAATTGTGTGAAAAGTAGTCATGCATGACACCGCGATTAAACAGCAGTTAAAAATGCGGCTTATCTCACACGCCTTAGGAACTCCATCAAGTAGAGGCGATAAACTAGACCCGTAATGGACCACATTTGGAAAAGCATTTAAAATGCAACTTCCGATAATTCTGTTTATTGGATCTTTTAAAGTGTTTTGAAAGTAGATATCATTCCTTAGTTAATGGCAGACGAGATTATACAGAAATAGACACCTTTCATTATTACAGGCAACAATGAAAGTTATATTACATTGGAAACAATGACAACAATAAAAGTTATATTACGTTAGCAACAATGAAACTTGTTATATTGCGTTGGCAACAGACAAATTGCGAGTGGCTACTAATATGAATCTTTTATCAAGAATAATGATGTCACCAATAAATTAGCACCCGGTGGAAACAAATAAATAGAGTTGAAATTATTTATGTCTATAGACTTTAACAAATGGATTTTATATTGCAAAATATTCAACCTGTTTTCGTAGTAGCCATTGTTACAAAGCAATGGATATGCTGGCTGTTTTCTGCTGTGATATGTTGAAAGTGACTTGCTGCAGTTAAGTGCAACGCTCACTCAATACTCACATGACAAGTGGCATTGGTTCTCGGAAGCAAGAGGACCCAGAACAGTATTTTTAGCTGGTCTCTAGACGACACTCGTTTCTCTAATTAAAGTATGATGATTAATGAATAGAGCTGCTGGAATGTGAAATATTTCGGCCCGCTACCTACCGGTCTACTGATGGGTTTCTTCGCTGACTAGTCACATAGCTTCCTCGGCGAACATGGAGGTGTAGACGTTATCGCTGGCAATGGAAGTAGAGTTTACATATGTCACCGGAGAACTGCGTGTTTCAAATGATTGGCAATTGTTGCAGGAAACGTCTGTGTATATGTACACACACACACACACGTGGGAGAAATAATTCCTTATGTATACAAAATGAATGAAATATATTCGCGAAGATAAATTTTACTGTTATGACGATGCTAGCATCTTATTTTCGCGTGACATATGAATCGTCACAGGCAGATTCCCAGTAAGTCATCGAATTAACTCCCGAAAATCATATGTGACATACGAAAATATTTATTTTTCTACAGTTTATAGGCAGTAACCTAATAGCACAAACATAGCTGCAAACGAGGGATTGTAGTATGTTTATATATCGCCACTTTGAACTTCCTGGCTCAATGTTTGAAGATGTAGGGTGCGTGTTCTTTCTTTTTTCACTGTCATGACAGCTGTTTATTGCAATCATTGCAATCGGAAGTGGCGCTGGGCGATCCTAATTTGTTTTTATGAAGAACTGCAGTTAGGGAGAAACGGCTAGTCGGGGGGGGGGGGCACGATGGATCTAAACATTCCTATTGTGCAAGCGGTTGGCACACTGTCAGGTAATTAGTATTTATTGATTAAAGACCTGGCAATGACGACGGTGCCAGGTTTGACTATCACGTATTGTAAGGTTAATTAGTATCTACTGGAGGGAAAGAAGAGTTTACAACTTGCCGTATTTTATGGAACGAAAATCAACGTTTGTTTTGTGATAAAAGAATTGCTAATATATTTCGTGATTAAAGTAGTAAATAGAACAGAAGTAATTAATTGTCCATATATGGCATACAAAGTAATCTTAAATAATTGATAAACCTATATTTTACTCAAAAATTTTTATGCCCCCCCCTTTTTTTTTTCAATCGTGCTGTTTTAGGATTTGAAGTAAATAGGAGGGGAATAAAAGTAATTTCTAATCTGACTCAACTGAAATGAAGAACTAGTCTCGTGAACCTGAATCGAAACTGAAAAAAATCGAAAAAGCAGATTAAAAGGGTTTTTGGAAGAAAGCCAACCAATGATGGGCGATTTCAAGAGAACAATGGAGGCGCATCCATAAAGCGCGTGTCTCCAAATTTCGAAAACTATTTGAATTCGAAAAACTTAAAAAAAAAAATGTAGGAAACGCCGGAATTTTGAACGCGCGATATTAATCACGTGACTTGGAAAAGGGCGCGCGTGTAGAATCCTGCAGATGAAGATAGTTTCATGAAAATGAAAAAAAAAAAAAAAGAAGGATGTAAACTCGATCAAAGCTAAATATTGTACTACAGAATAAGTACTATAGGGGGGAGGGAGAATATCATAAATTGCAGGAAGGAAATGAAATTCAAATACAAGTGGTCTCTAAGTCGAATTTGATCAAAGCTTGTATTACTAGTCGATGCTATTATAAATTATATATAAAGCATTGCGGATAATACTTTAAAGTATTACTAAAGTGGATCTTCGATCCGTCTGTTGCAATCTTTATTTTCGAAACTTATTGACAGATTCACATGAAATCCATTGTAAGAGGGACCCCCAAATTAAATTACGTGTTTCCTTATGCAAAATCGGTACTTTTCATTGCCTTTCAATCGTTGGGCATACCTCTTATTTTACAGACAATATTCATAGCCGAAGAAAATAGTCTGCAAATTTTCTTATTAATACTCTGCTTTCTCCTCTAATTGGGGGAATGAACAAGTTAGTTGGCTTCACGCTGCTCCCTTCTGTCACAAAATCCTTAATTCCCAATTCACATTGCTCAACATTCTCCCATTTCTTTCACATTTCGATGCTGAATCCCCCTCCCCTTTCTATTCCATTTTAAAACATCCTATTTCTTAGTTTAGCGCTAAATTATATGTCAAGTACCGGGGTAGAATTTTTTTTTTTTTGTTTTCCGGTTTCTTCCCTCTCCAGAAAACATATCGTTAGGGCTAGGAGGCTATTTACTAAGACCCAGGAGTTCCGTGTGAAGTAAATTATCCTTTTTGGCAGATCTCCAGACGAAAGAGTGGCACTTGGCAATGGCTATTTAATTCCATAAACGTGGTGTCGAATTCTCGACACTTTGAATGTTACACACTTTAGGGTAAACTGAGCTATTCTCCCTTTAAATCCATCTCATTCCAAAATGCTTTTCAATACTAGAGTAATTAGGTTCAAACTGCAACCGCTACGATATTTGCAATGCATAGTAAAATCAGATAGAAAGCCAAGTTTGATATATAAACAAAAATGTCTAGTAAGTAGACTCAAAACTGTTGCATCGATGCATCAAAACTCGAACCAATCATGTTCCGATTCCCCAAAATCAGACTAACAATAACCAATCACTGTCAGAGTAATTCTTTAAACGCAACAATGAAATCCAGTTGATGAAATAAACAATGAAATGAGGCAAGACTTTCCCCATGCAATTAATATCGTTTAATTTACAATAATCATACGAAGAAAATGTTTTAATGTGTTTCAATTGCTTCTTTCTGTTCTTGTTCTTTTGCAGCAAGTGAAAATGAAATATTTACGGAAGTATAAATTTGCGTCTCTCATTCCTGGATGATTGCCCTAATGTCTAACTGGAAAGACAAACGGGTGCTCTGAACTGTCACATGATCTCTAGCTGCCAGTCTTAGAAAGGGATAAGCATTTCTATAAATAGTGTTCTATTGCTGCCGTGTTTATTGGAAGGGTTATTTTCTCCGTGTGAGACATTATTAATGCGTCTGTAGCTGCGACAAAGGGTTTAAGTTACTGTAGATGCTTTAAAAGAACGATGCGGTAATTTTTTTTTGTCTTTCTTTCTCCCCCCCCCCACCCTCATTCCTTTCCTTCATCCGACGACTTGGCATATACGCGAACGTCATGGCTTACCTTAGCGCAGTCTAATACCAGAACAAAAGAAAATAAATAAATAAATAAATAATAAAAACTTGGAAATTCTCCACTCTATCTATATCATGAAAGCAATACGAATTGAATAATTCTATTGCCAAATTTGAAGAAAATGGAAGTTTTTAATGCGACAGAAAACTAAATGTCCATCCAGATAATTGCACACATATAGTACATCTAGAACAAATATAGTACACATACAGAACATCTTATGCTGACCACCAGGCTATCCATTTCGAATATTATATTTTTTCTGTCTTAACTGGATGTGCATTTTGTGGCAATCGTATTACATTTATCATTCGTTAGTTAGTTTCAATATATCATGATCGTGATCATGCCTACCAAGGATTTAGGCCTGTAGTGGCCTGTTCCGGCTTTAGAATTCATCGGTGAATCTCTTAAGAGGACGTCCTAGTTTACGTTTTCTTAATGGTTTGTAATTTAAGACTTGTTTTGGTAATCTTTCTGTTTTCATTCTTTAAACGTGTTTCATCATAGTTTCAATATAAATAACTTTTGTTTTTATTATTAAAATTCTGTATTTAGTACTGAATTTTATAAATGATGTAAATGATGTTTCATTAAATAAAATAATAATATAACACCCTTTTTTTTTTTACATAGAAATAATATGTATATCTACAATTCAAGTTCCAAAGTAATAATATAATGCAATAATATATATAATGCATTGTATTGTATATTATATTACAATGCTCTATGTGTTATGCCTAAGCGGGAATTTGATGTCCAAGCTTGAAAACTGTTCGGACATCTGAAAATCCTCTCACGACTAAATTAGGAACTCTTTCAAGTAACTTCAGACCTCCAGTAAGCAGAGTATTTAAGCTCACGACAAACTGGTGGGGAAACCAGAACGTAAAACAGAGCAGCGGTAATTATATGTAATGTTTATATTTGATGCGTATAAATTCCATATTCTTTAATGTTCATGTTCAAGTACCTAATAAATTATATATAGCAATTTAATTTATTAATATATTTATTGATTGATACGAATTAAATGCATTCTTTATTGTGTCTAACAATTGTATTTATTTTTATCTGTAGGTGAAAATTATCAACTGACAAAATTCACTTTGGACGCAAAAGTGGTGGTGGTGTGCAAAACATCTGAAGAATGGTACACTTCTCCAAGGAATTTAAATAGCTACGGAATAACTTCATGGGGCTGAGCATGACATTAATTATATTTCAGAAAAAATCTCTCAAATAGTGTTAAACAACTTGATTTGTTTTAATTTTTTTTTTTTAATCAAAATCGTGCGGGTTTCTATATATATGTCTATCAATGAATATGTGACAAAGTGTTGTCACAACGTACCATATGAAATTTCGGGTTTCCATTTCACCTTAGTTTTTTTAGGTTCAATGGACCGATACGGCCAATCTGGCATATTTGAAATGTAATTAATGCCTCGATAGAAGGTGAATCCTATTTGTATTGTCTTTCAAAACCGATTGAGACGCGAACTTTCGGATTTTTAAATATAATATTCCATGATTTTCGTTTATTATATTTTGTTCTATTACGCTCATCGGCTGTTATTTTTAAATTACTGATGATAATGTTGAATTTTTGGACAAACGCAATGGACAGTTTTTCAAGAAGTTCGCTGCAGCAATCGAAGCCAACACTGTTCAGAAATAACAAGAGAAGAATTAGCTGGAAAAACAATAGTTAGACATCCAACAACAAACTGGATTATTGCTATATGCACGATTTCGATAACACGAGCTGGGCCAACTTTAATTCAACGAACATTTTTGCTTTTCACAACAATATAAAATTAGTCTTGTATATGAATGAAGACACAGTGCTGTCTGCTGAAACAAAAGACTACTTCACTGCAACAATAATAGAAAGACTTGTTGATAAACTGATTAGGTAAAGACGTCCAATTGTCATAAATCCTATATTATTGGGAATATTCACATTATGATAATTAGCACTGTAAAAACAAAAGACAAAAACCACAATAATGTGGCTGTACTGTAATCAATTGGATTATCCAAACAGTATCAGAACGTCACTTTAGTCCTAACTTTAGGATAAATGCAATAATAATCAATATAATTATTATTAGAAAAAAAAAGAAATACTACGGAACCTCAGACAATAACAATAAAAAGTTTTTATATATATATAATTTTATTTTCTTTGCAAATATTACGAATTACAACCAGTGCAATATTAGTTTTTGTTTTAATTCCCACGAGTGCAGCAGCGATGTTTTGGCAATGGAAAAAAAAAAAAGGAAAAAAAAAGGCTTTATGAGCGTATCTGAAGCTATTTGGAAGAGTTTAGAATTTAAAATAAATATTACAATGGAAGGGAAACAACATAACATGCATCGCAATGATTTTAAATTGTCTTACCTCCCGCTTAAATATCCTTGTATAATTTTGCCAATGATTTATACGCTTTCTTGTTGGGGAGGTTATTTTTCTTTACCAAGATTTAAAAGTTTTATGAAGATAACAAGACTGATTTCCATACAGTGACGCTGAATTAGGTTCGTACTAGAGAAAACGATCGTTGTAAAGCAGTTAACGACGCTCTTCTTAAATATGATGCTTTAAAAAAAAAAAAATACAAAAAGATTTCTCAACGATGCCTCTTTCGCATTTCTGGGAATCTTTTTCAAGAAAAGTTTTGTTCAGAGAGAGAGAGAGAATCTGATTACAGTTTTGTGGGGTAAAAATAAAGCAATATCTCTTTGACATTTTCAAAAATTGGTTCAAACCATAAATGCAGGCGCTCTCTGTAGCTTAGAACAAACGAGTGTGAGAGTGGAGGCTAGGACAGCTGGAGATTCTTTGTTTGCCTTGAATCGCAGAGTGGTTATGTTCTGTATAAAACGTCAATAAATTGCATCGGAGAATGGCACAAGCTCGAAGTAAAGGACGTTGCTCAGCCCCCCACTCTTCTCCTCTAGCTGTCGCCTGGCCTGATGATGTATGGATGTGGCTCTTTGGAGATAAGTGTAAAGGTTTCTTTCATTTCGGCCTCCTTGGATGCAAGTGATGGAAGAAGAGGTAGGATGAAGGCAACTAGGGTGAAAGAAGAAGATTGAACGAAAGAGAAAGACAAAAAAAAATTTTTTGAGCGAAATGGGAATGGAATGAGTTGGAAAAAGAAACAAATAAATACGAAAGTAAAAGGGTATTAGAGGGTGTTAATACTAATCCGTATAATTAAAATGTATTCGTTCGTTCGTTCGGTACGAATGCGAATAGCAATCAACTATAGAATCACACGCGTACACAGCGAGTATTGGCTAAACACACATAGGAAGAAACGATCGCTAATATGAGTAAACAAACTTTATTCTAATTGTGAAGATACTTTGCAACTAGAATAATCAGAACAATTCCTTTCTTTGTTGACCACAACTTTCCATAATAGAATAATTCAATTAACAAAGCACATCATGATTGCTGTTCGTTATTCATACACAAAATATATCAAATATCAAAACTGACATCATTAGATATAAAATAAAAAAATTCTGCTTTCATACTTATCATATTTCTAATATTCAAGCAGAAAAAAGCTGTATACGAATATTTTTATGTTTTCCGATATAAACTTAAAGCTTCTCTAGAAATTTAGAATTATATTATATTTTATAAAATTAGATATTTAGTTTTATTTAAAAACCCTCCGTAGCTCAGTCGGTATAGACGAAGTCCATTGGTCGGAAAGACCTGGGTTCGATTCCCGTCAGTGACGTGAGGAACCTTTATCTGGTTCTGCTAGAACCAGATAAAGGTTCATTATCTGGTATCGCTTTATCCTGGTGCTGCTAAAGTAAGCACCAGGATAAAGCGATACCCTTTCTAGTCACATGGCCAGTTTGTGGACCTTCGTTATAGTTGCATTGCATCTGCGTCACAAAGACATATGCTTCCACAATAGCAATATCTATCGTGAAGTGCGCGCGCACACACACACACACACATATACCTCATTTGCCTAGTTATTAAACCGAAAAAATCACAATGACCTCTAAATAACATTTGTATGCAGTTGTACTGCATCATAGGTCAAAAATGTATGAAAAGCTCATTGTAGACATTTTTAATCACTCTGAACATAAAGATTAGTTAAAATAATCAGCTGTAAAATACTCCCAGTTGTATGGAAGAAATAGTCTGTTGGGAGAATTTACCTATTCCAAACACCTTTCCTGTCCGACAAGAAAAAAACCCTGGTAAGTTTGTAGCAATGTTTTGAAGTGTACTTTAAACAACTCAAAGAAAAAGAAGAAGATCTTTTGGTGTAATGAAACTCTCTCTCTCTCTCTCTCTCTCTCTCTCTCTCTCTCTCTCTATTACTCATTAGCAGTCAAAAATTCATTTTTTACATGTAGCTAACACGTATATAAAATTCTAGTTATACTGAAATCTATACGTATTTCAACTATACATAAATTTAAAAAGCCCCATTTTTATAAATTAAAGAGAAATATAGTTGAATTTGAACAAAGAAAATAAAAAAATTTGACGTAAAAAAGGTTTCTTATTAAGAATGAAATAAGACTGAAATAAAATATAAAATAATAACAATATGAAGGAATGATAACGTTATTAAGAATACTTAATAATAAGACATCGATAACTCAAGAACTTTCTTAAGAATTTTTCAGGCGATTTAAATTTGCATCACCAAGGGTTAGGAATTACGGCCATGTGTTTATATTTTATTTAATTAATCTATTAGTTGGTTTGATTTGCGTTAAATATCAGTGTATTTAGAACAGACTGGGTTTGTTCGAAACCTCGATGACTTAGCGCATGTTTTTGAATTTCGATATCAAAGAAACTGCCCATTCGCATGAATTTAAACAAACAGTTAAAGAGACAACCTTCAATATAACAAAATCTACACCATTGCGTTAGAAGAAAAGGATAGAATATGGTTGGACAGATGGACTTTTATATTATAGCAATTTACTTTCCCCAAAAAATATCCTTTAAGGTAGGCGATATACCCCCCCCTCCTCCCTATTCCTGAAAAAATTTACTAGAGCTTCACAAACATCGTGTATTTTGTAATTATTTATTGAAGACGTGCATAATATAATCTGCCACCTGGTAGACGCAAGCAGAATGCTGTTACCATAGGAACATGGAAGCATAACAATGATCTTCGAACTGACAAGAATACTTTATTATTACACAGATATGCGATACTTGGCACAGCCACCAATTTTCCTATAAATCTCTTCCGGTGTTATTTTTTCCTTGTTCCCAAAGGTGAAAAATTTATCCCAGTGTCTTATTTTGAATCTTCTGAATTCATTCACATTGATGCGAAGTTATGGATGAAAGAAAACTGGGTATCCGTTGCTGAGATCGGTCGGATCCCCCTCTAGCACGCGAAGAACCTTCACAAGGGCTCTTTTCAATTAAAGATGATTTAACTGTTCTCATAGAAGACGGTAGATTTTTTTTCCTCGCGAAAAATAGGGATTTTCATTCCGCAAAACAAGAAAATTGGTCAGAAGAATACACGCAATAAACAGACACAATCTACTTGCTTCATAAAACTTAAATGAAGTTTCATAAAATGATTTGCAGGCTTCGAGATGTGGTAGAGGCGTTCGGATGGGAGCATAAAGGGTTAGGGGGGGGCATCTGTAATTATAATTAGGGAAACAGGAGGGGATTAGAAAATATCATATTATGATTGCAAAGATATCTTTAGATATCTCTTTGAAGATTCCAAGCCAAGAAAGAAGGCAAAGCAGTTTCTTATAACCATTTTTAAATTTTTATCTCTCTTCCTTGCAATGGAAATGCAACATCTTCGAATATTTTGAAAAATCATAAGAATTCTCTCGAAGACCTGCTGAACATAAACAAAATTATTTCGAAATGGGGGGGGGGAGACACAAGTTATGATACTTTGCAATAATAAAAGTCCAAAACTCCATGGGAAAATGTGACGTCATTTTAAGGATGATCATAAAAATTCAGAAGCAGAGCATTTTTAAAGGGGACAACATTTCACAAAAGGACAGTGATAAAATAAAACTTATTTTAATGAATTAATCGTTTACTTTATTATGTATACTAATAATTAACTAAAACAACAAGTTCTCAGTTTCATCATTTACTTCAAAGATATGGAGAGACCCTTGACAACTTTCTGGATATAAAGAAGCGTTCTGGTCTTAATGGAATTTTAAATGCAATCTGGTACCTCTTAACTTCTCTCAAAATCTGAATCCCGGAACAAGAAAAAAAAAAAAATCAAAATCGTATTGCTACTCGATCCCTTACTACTTCAGTTGCTCCAACTTATATCCTTTCAAAAAACAAAAGAATGGAGAAATCTATCGATAGTTGGCTTCGTACTTACATTGGAAGTCCTTCATTTCATATGCATTTAGTCAATCTTAAAGGGATCTTCTCGTTACACGCCTGTGGATGTGCAGTGGAAAGATTTAGTGAAATCCAAGCTCCTGACAATCCCGAAAGGTTCCCTTAGCAACATCCGTCCTAAGGTCCTTTCTCTATCTTTCGGAATTCAGTGCCTATTTTTCTTTCCCACCGTTTATTGCTGGGTTTATTACAGCATTCCTTCAAATGCATGAATCTCCTGCTGTCTTAAATTCTCTTTAAGGGATTTATTTTGAGGGATGAAAACCCAACTTTCCTGGAAGAAACGCACTGCTAATCCCATATGAGGCTGCTAACTCTGACTTTCGCGTCCTAGAAAAATAGGATTCGAACTGGATCTTGCCATCTAAGGACATCAACCAACGAACATTGTTAACTACGGTAACTGTTGTATTAAATGCTAAATTCCGTGCATCTTCAGGATGGATAGAAAGCACCCTCATAATTAAGTAAAATATAATAAACATCCACAGTTATCCATAATCTCTTACCTCTCTATCCGAAATCCTTCTTACCATGAGATGGAAAGAAGGATTTTATTTCAGCAATTAGAGACCCTTTCTCCTTGCTCATGTACAGAAAAGGTTGGCAATGTTTATGTTTTACAAGCCGGTCAGCTTTAATCCGACTAAAACACACCTCGCAAAAAAGTTTCTTCACCTACCAAGTGTTTCCTGAATAAACGCATCGCATCAATTCACTAGCCATCAAAGAGCTTACTTTTCGCTCCCACAAATTCTCTCCCTCTCTCTCTCTCTCTTTCTCTCTCTCGGAACCTTCTATATGGATATTGTGAATCTTCCATACTTGATTCTATTTGGAATTGAAAAACAGATTTGGTATTGGTACTTACATTGATGCTGTATGGATGTGAAAGGTGGACCCTGAGAAAGAGTGAAAGAAGGAAGATAGATGCTTTTGAATTATGGGTTTGGAGACGCTTACTAAGAATACTATGGACTGCAAAGCAAACCAATAAATCAGTGATAGACAGAATAAAGCCAGATTGCTCCCTCGAAGCTATGATCATCAAGCAAAAATTGTCATACTTCGGACATTATGCGAGTAAATGACAGTCTGGAGAAGATGATGATGCTTGCTAAAGTTGATGGAAGCAGGAGAAGAGGAAGACCAAGAATTAGATGGGTGGATGGCGTTAAAGAAGCAACTGGAGTGCTCTTGGAGGTTCTGAAAGACATGGTCAGGGACAGATCGGAATTGAGAGTGGTGTCGCCAGGAGTCGGAAACGACTCGATGGAACATAACACATACACACACACACACGGAAACTCTTCAACTGGAGTTGTGTCTACAGTTCTCATACTTTTCTCAATCATCGTTAAGAGCAGCATCTTATTGTATTCATACAAGATTCAACTCAAGCTTTCATTTCAAATCCAGAACCGACGTTTCTTTATCATCTCTCTCTCTCTCTCTCTCTCTCTGCCACCTGTCCAATCTCTATTCTTTGAAACCATCTAGAATTTAATACCATCTAGAGTTATATATATGAAAGTGAAAATATTTGTATATTTTTATGTAAAGTGGTCATGTATCTGCACCTCAATAACAGACGATTTCTCACTTGAATACACAGACATCACAGTCTTCACAGAATCATTTGAGCGAATTCGAATTCTTCTTCTAAATTTTCATGTTCCGCTTCTCTTCTGCCCAAGGGCGAGTTGAGTTCGCTAGTTAGCTTTTATAGATTTGTAACGCATCATGCTTGCTATTTCTCTGCTGCATTCCCTAAGAGCGATGTGTATGTTATCTTTGTAGATTTGTGTGTGTGTGTGTGTGTGTGTGTGTGTGTGTGTGTGTGTGTGTGTGTGTGTGTGTGTGTGTGTGTGTGTGTGTGTGTGTGTGTGTGTGTGTGTGTGTGTGTGTGTGTGTTCATGCTTTTGAAAGGGGGAGAATTCTTCCACCTTTATATCACACCAGCTAATCCACCTTCAGTTGAAAAGTCCTTATGAAAGTTCTTCACTTGGTTGGGATCAAATGACATGATCGTAACTGACTGAGCAACAAAGGCTTATAGATGTGCATCGTGGCCAAATATTGCTTAAGCAAAAAAGAAACAAAAAAAATGAACAATATATAAAAAATTATTTACAAAACGGACAAAAAGTTTAGCGGGCCAACAGTGCTAATGCACTATAGGCCCTTTCGTGGATGAGAGACATATAAAAACAAAGTTATGTGGCGTTCTTATTGGAAGAATCGGAATCCAGATATTCTCAAATTAATAGAAACGTCGTATACAGTGCCAACTACCACCATTATGCAACAGTAGTAGCTGGCATCATTGGTATTTGGTACAACAGTGCAAAAGATTGCACAGCTAACCACGATTCATGTTTCTCTGGCTTCTCCAGTATAGGAAAGCTTAGAGTAGCCAGAGATAGACTACCATCCAGATAATCACCAGCAAAATACAGAAGTCTCTTATTATAAGTCTAAATTTATCTCCAGTAAATGAAAGCTAAAATACTGTTGAAAATAATTTCTCAAACGAAGAGCAGTCAGTGCTATGAGGGATAGAGCCCGTCAGAGACTTTATCGTTGTTATTATTATTATTAATAATGGATGACACTGCTCTTCTACACTGAGCTTGAATCTTGAATGCATATCTTTGGGAACAATTAAATGTTATTATAAATCTCGTCGGAGATTATGGAAATAAGCTGCTGTTTTGTTCAACTTAAAATTAACAAAACTGTTGACATCAAAGTAAAATTCAAGAAAAATCTTAAAAATATCGTTCCATTAAAATGAAGGTCACAAATTTCTATTATGCATACCGTATTTTGACACATCCTACTTATCAGTATGAAAAAAAAAAATTATCGCGATTACGATATAGCCAATCAAGAGTTTTAAATTAGTTACAAGGCATACTAAGATCATGTGTTACAACAAATGAGTGGTAAGACCCTTTTGTCTAATTTACAGGAAAGAAGATAAAATTTACAAAATCCTGTTCAACTAATAGCCTATTCATTGCATTATAAAGGCCAAGAAAGTAGAATGAGCAAGAAGCCGAAATTAATAATAATAATAATAATAAATTAGCACGATAATTGATTTATTGACTTTATCATTGAAATTATAGTAAAACGACTGGTAACAACAATGGAATTTACATCTGAAAATTTAACAATATATTCGACTTTAATTTTTTTTTTCTCTTAATTCAAAATGAATAATAAATTTCCATTTCCACCAATTCAAAGAGCGCCGAAATGCAACTCTCTTAGCCTATCAACAGGGTTGTAATGTTAGAAAATTACATAGTGATGCATCGAAAATGGGAACAATAAGAGGGTACATTCGTGTAGGACCCGCTTGAAAATAATGCCACGAAGATCATTATAATGATGATGTGGACTCGTATATCACAGTACCGAATCTTAATCGGCTTATGAGGCGTTTACTATAAGGAATGCGACTGATTATCATCCAACCCATTTTTCGAAAACTGATGTCAAATGAATAAAACATAAATGTTCTATTTACAAAATACCCGGATGTCCTATTGTAAGAAGATCCGGGTATTTGGAGACCAATGGACAACCCTCCTCCTTTGCTATTCTAATGACCTGTTCATAAATATATTAAGTTCTATTTCCTGAGAAATCCAATCTGTGGCTAAAACTTTTTATACGCATGCGCAAGTCCCAGGATTGTCCAACTTATATTTATTATGATAAACAAGCAACTCGGATGTTGACCACCCTTTCAATCTAGAATTACGTAGCTTGGCACGCACCCGCTCGGGGGATAACTGTTGTGTTGTCAGCTAAAGGAAGATTATGACAACACTGACAATACCGGAAATTGGAGCAATTTTTTCTGTTAATACAAGTAGCGACCACTGTCGGAAGAGGTCTTGCATTATGCTGCAATAGTTGGGAAAATGCTTTCGCTATAAGCAGACGAAGAGTGGACAGTGTGTTCCTGTAATATTGGTAGCATTGTGATAATTAATCCTTGTGGAAATATCACGGGAAAAAAATAAAAATAAAGAATTAAAAAATAAATGAGTTGCTGGGTTATGATTTTGTAAAATACTTGTTGCACACTTACACTTTCCATCTCTTTTAGGGAGAATGCTTTTCTCTGTTCTGCCCGGTTTCATAATCTTAACACCAAGTGCAAATTTTTCAAATAGAAAGAACAGTCCTTATAGTCTTCATAAGGACTGGCTTCAAATAGAACAAATAACCAAGATATTAGTTCATTATTGAGTATCTAAATATTTACATGGTGTATAAGAATTTTATGAAATTTTTTGCGAGTATTTGTATTTAGTATTTTATTTTTATTTTTTTAAAAATATATTTCATATAAAACGTAAATATAGATAAAATTTAAAGCAATTCTAAAGAAACAGAACCGATCGAAACTTTTTCAGTATTCCAGTTGCTCTCATTTTGCGAACTCTTTTTTTAGAAAGAATTTCCACAATTCTCTTTTCTGTTGGTTCTATACTAGTCTGAAATACGAATTTTTTGCTTAGCATAGCGATAACTGTGATCAATTTAACGATTGATGAAGAGCACGCTATACTTTCTAAAAGTAAAGAGCGTACAAAATGATAAATTATAAAGAAAATTACTATTTCTATAAGAGAAAAAAATGACGGCTATATTTTATAATTAATTTTGAAAACTTTTTGGAAATTCAATAAGCTAACTTCGTGAAAAAATATAATTTTAAGGATAACAGCAAAAAAAAAAAAAAGTTTCCTGAAATGATTCTGAATGTATTTTTTTACTGTTCCATTATTAATGGTCTTAATGTCTCGTTGATCTGATATTTATCTTTCATTGGATAATTATTTCCAAATGAATAGTATCCCGTGCTCTCAATCAACTAAACAGACTAAATTATAAAATCTGAAGGTCCATAGTTCTGCTTGAACCTTCAAGTAAATTCAAAAACTGATTGTTCTTCAGCGTTCTACGAAGAAAAGCATTGTAAAAAAACGTGACATTGTTTGCAGCATAAACACCCAACTACTTAATATAGTTCTTATAAGGACTGGCTTAAAGGGGCGAAGCAAGAATGCTTTTCATCTTCCCCGTTATCTGTAGAGCACAGTGTAGGGATAAAGTGTTATTGAGCCATTAAAGCTCTGATCATGGCAGGAGGGTAACAGCAATGGCCGAGCCTCAGTTAGAACTTCATTGGCTACAGCATTGCCATCCATTACCCTCCAAGGGTATTGGATTGAATGAATCAATCACCGCATTTCACGGTTGATTGATTCATAACTACTTAATACACTATCGATAATATAAACGATAATAACTTATTATCGTTTATATTATCGATTACCGATAATAACGAACTTATTATCGAAACGATAATAATAATAATAATAATAATAATAATAATAATTCTTGGGCATAATCATTAGATGGCGTGAGTGATGCATCATACTCTCATTACAAGATTAATGTTTTTAATTTTTTTTTCTTTGGTCTAATTACAGCAAAGGACTAACGTAACTCTCTTCTGGTATTTCTCCACTTGGCAAGAATATCAATATATTATTTAGATACAAGCGTAATATTTAGGAAATATTTGCAAGTATTATAATCAAATCCAATAAACGCGATTCGTTGTCATGACAACGCCATCTATGATTCTACTGTTGTGCAGCCACTGTTTGCCTTACTAATGTTTGGATATTAGCATCCACTGTAACTATATGAGCTGCAAGCTTTGTAAACGACTTGGAAAAAAAAAAAAAGGGGGGGGGGGAGGAGATTTAACGTACAATTCTCTTTATTTATGGTGACAAGAGAGGTAGATAAGTGAATCATGGGTAAACAGAATACCTCATTCTACTCTAGGTAACGTCAGAAAGCTTTAATACGAACACGTGTAGAAAGGCAATGTGAAGGAAAGTGAATGGTTTGGAGGTAAATTGTTAAGATGGGAGGAGATGCTTAAGTTTTGTCAGGAAATACAACGCGCAAAACGGAAATATCCCGATGAAAAATGAAGGAAAGAAGGTTTTGTTATTTTCCCTATATTGTTTGCTCTTTTACGAACGGCCGGGGGGGGGGGGGGAGTTGATTGACAGCAAAAGAGGGGAAATCATTTGAGCAAACGTAACTTTTTTTTTTGAGAGAGAGATAATTTTGGAGGTCGTTTCTCAGGTAAGTTTCCCATTAATCCAGTTGGATAAGAAAATAAAGCTATTCATCATTATCATAGAACGGGTCTGGATAATCCACGAAATATTGTTCGAGAAAACCTTGATAGAATACTTCGTCTGATTCGAAACTTCTACGAGAATGAAACACACTATGAAAAACCAAGAAAACACTCCTTCAATTAAAAAAAAAAAAAACATATGGCAGTTCAAATAAACATGGACTCATGAACTTTAAATCCGGTCTCTGTCAAGAGATGAAAGACGTAATAGACTGACGGAGATATGTCCGTACGCATTCTTCTCCTCCAAAAGAACCAAATGATGCGGAATTCTGCATATCTTGTAAATAAACAGACAACCTATTTCTGCACAGACGATGACTTAATATGAACACAACAATGAATGCATTGTTTTGAGAAACAAACACCGAGCCAATTCATTAGCTGTGTTTATGGTTCGTTATCTGACCATTGTTTGTTCGCCGATCATTTATTTCTCTGTGTTCTGTTGCTAACCCATTTTTCTTATAAGGATGATTGGCGGCAACGTTCTTTTTTGCACTTTTTCTTCTCCATCCACACACACACACACACACATGTGAAATACTGGGCCACACTCTGGCATACTTCAATAAAGAAAAAACTCGGCGTGGCTAGAACTAATTTCTTGCTCCCAACTTTCTGTAAAGCTGAGCAGTTTTGACGGAAGTGTATGAGAAAGAAAAAAAAGGAAGAAAAAAAAAAAAGGTCGAAGAGAATCGAAATCAGATAATTCTGGCCTCGGCGCTACACACAAGACTTCGAATCCTTTGTTCGTGAGGACTGCAGACAGGCAGACGGGAAGACAGCGTCCCCCCGCTAAGACACGAAAGAAGGTCCTGTCAATAGGGAACCACTGAAGATTGATATCCGTGCCCAGCTTAAGTGATATCCAGCTTTCACGTCAAATCCAAGGCTCTCTCGCGTTCTCTTCAGCCCCCTTCTTTCTTGCATCGACGCCAAGGGCTTCGATCCTTCTCGCGCCCGCGTTTTCTGTGTGCGTGTGTGTGTGTATATATGTGTGCAGCGCTGCTGCTGCTGGTTCGTGCTCCTACACCAGCGCACGCCTTGTTTGCCGTGGCCTTCCCCCAGATCGAAGCGCCCTTCTTGCGCTCTGTACAGGCGAGCACCTCTTGCTGGCTGCACTCCCCCTAAATCCTAGGGCACACACGGTTGAACGCCACTCCCAATTTTGTGGAAATCCCCGGCGCTTACCCGAAAACCTCACAGTCCGTGTTGGACGCAATATTTCCCATCTACATTCTGCTGGTATTCCATCTGCGTGGTCCGATCATCACTGACGGAGAAAAGCAATTTCAGACGTGGCACAAACTTAAATAACTTTTTAATCTTTCGTCCAGCGTCGCTATAATGTACTCTCCTGTACTCTATCGAAAAGACGTATATTAAAATGCATGAGCCCACTGCTGGACCTCCTTGTTTGGTGTCCTAAGCCACGGTATAAGATGGATGGTTTGGCACGAGCGGGCCGACATATATATTGGAGAGGTGTTTGAAAAAGACTGAAAACCTTTGATCGCTCGCGGATGAAAAACGTTCACCAATAGCGCAATAAACTTCGCTATGAGAAGTCTTTCTCCACCGTATGACAAAATTCGAGATATTTCAAAAGAGGAAACGCTTTCACAAAACGTCTTCCCACTGAAGAGGTGACAGTTTTTATGTGAAAAGTCATCTTGCATTCCAACAGTGTTTAAAAAGCTATCTGCGGAAATTTGCATCGCAAATGTTTTATTTTGGCCAAAAGAATTTTCGTCACATAGTTAAAAAAAAGTAAAAGAAACGCCAGAAGATATTTATTACAAAAATGTCTGCAATAGAGTAGCGTTTCCTACTGTAACAAAGATAGAAAGTAACTATTTAAAAAAAAATATTTGTTTATGATTAAACAATGACAAATCAGTTCTGACTGTTGTTCAGTTCAATTGTTGCAAGAATCCCGTCATTTGTCACATGTTAACAATGCTTGCAAAGAACCACGTGTGATACATGTTGTTATAAAAATGTATATTTCTGAAGTGATATTTTTTTTTTTTTTTTCAAAAAAATAGAAACTAAGTCAAGTCTCTCACTTTATATTGCATGATTTAAACGTCGTTATCTGTAAATTATATATATATATATACATTTCAGTTATTCTCGTTTTCAACAATTTATCAGGGACACAATATGTCGTGTTTTCATTTTATTTTTCCGTATATCATCGGTTAGGGAAGCATTATCAAATAGAACAAGCAATAACAATGAAATAATCAGATTAGAAATGTACTTTTTTGTTTAAAAAAAAAATCTGTTTTTAATTAAAATGTTTCTACGAACCCATTCCCGGAAGTAAGAATGTCAGGTCTCTTCAATCCCCGTCATTATCAAGGTTCGAATTGAGAAGAAGGACATGCATTGAATGAAAGGTGAGGGAGAAAGAAGGGAGATAATCCGTATATGGAACACTTAACGCAGGTCATAAATTCTCGTCGTTACATAAAAAAGAAAACTCAGTGCTTCAAGTTAAGTAATTTTTATTCGCCTGCTAAAAGCGTTTCTTAAAAAAAAAAAAAAAAAAAATACAAAACCCATTATTATATCTTCCTATGTTAGGTTAGCGTAAAGTTAGTAACACTACAAATTAAATATAATTGTCCACGTAGCGAAAGCTGTTCGCAGCAGCAACATATTCGTGATTCGTGACTACACCCGGCACTTTCATTCATAGAACTCAACTCTGCGTGGTTTTGTTTGACCAACGAGCTGCCAACTTCAACACAGTGAAACAGAATATTGCAAGGGAGGTAGTATGTTGCTATGTGCTAAACGATTTCATTTTTAAAATGTTATTTATTTGGCGACAATGGCGAAGAATTAAATATTCGCCAGTCACTATATTAACGCATGAAAGCGATAGAACCACGGTGGTTAGAATTTAATTGTTCGGAGATTAAAAGGGGGGGGGGGTTCAACGCGATCTCAATTTCTACTCTTTTCGTATTAAATATCGAAGAGAATGCGGAACTAAATCTTTAGTTCCGCATTCTCATTTATATAAATATAAATATAAAATAAACATAAGTTTATTTTATATTTATTGTTTTACTGAGAAGTCCTCATAAAAGGATTTATCGGTGAAATTATAATGACAAACTGTCCTTATAATTCCACTTTTAATTTTTCATTATAATATAACTTTCAGTAAATGATCTTATAATACATTTTACACCAATTTCTTCTTCCACAGGGGGAGTCCTTAATTAAAAGTTTCATCAAATAGATTTTTAAAATATTTATTGGCCCTTATAATACATTTTTTTCACTGACTGTCCTTATAATTTGTAATTATAATAATTAAATTACAATTACGTTTTTACCAAATATCCTTATTATTTTTTCTTATAATACATTTCTCACCAATTTATTGTTTCACCGAGGAATCAAATAAAATGTAACTAGTAAAGAATTTTTAAAAATCCAAAAATAAAAAAAATAAAAAATAAATTTAAAACTATAAATATGATCATTTTAAACTCTAAATGTGAACCTCTAAACTGTTTTAATTATCCAAAAATATTAAAACACATGAAAATTATTTAAATTAGCCTTAATAAGAATGTTAGCGACTAAATGATAATTTGTCCGATTCTGCGGTGATAAGATAGCACAACATAAAATAAATAATAATACGTATCTTCATAAAACATGCATAGATTTCTGGGATTCTATGCAGATTCAGGTTGTAAACAATATTAGAATGTTGATGATAAAAGCATATAAGGCTGACGACAATTGCATCAATTTATACCGGCAGAATTTTCAAACAATAATCTCCTTCTTAGAGCAATAATGTTTAGCGCTGATAACAATTCTTTATTCGAAAGTGATCCATTTCGTGTGCATTTATTGGGAAAACGCTCTCGTTCTTGTAAAATGGAAATAATTTCATGATAAAAAAAAAAATAAAAATAAATAAATGTGAAATATACTAAAAGTGGATTTCATATTAGTTTTACAACTACGCTATAATTTTTAACACATCAAATTTTGAATTTAAAAAAAATTCGGCTTGCAAAACATATAGGTTGTAGATTTTTAACCCCAAAAAAACTATGATTTAATAGAAAAATGGAAAGTTTGGGTTTTTTTTACAATTTAGAAAATTACAAAACTTTGATATTCGATAATCAGAATTGATAATCACTTAGATTTTATGTAATGCACAAAAAAAGGGGGGGGGGATAAAATAAGCAAAAGAAAAATGCAGTTATCTCAATTATTATCCCATTTAGAAGATTCCATTCTTCCAATCGTGCACACAAACCGCCTACTCTTCCTCTTCTTTCTTTTTTTTTTTCTTTTTTTATCGTGACTTAAACTCTCTGTGTTATTCATAGACCCGTTTTATTTCGCGGTTTCTTTCTTGCACCAAGTACAAACACAAACATTCAATGAAGCTGTGCCTCGAGTAGTTTTTTTTAGGCTTTTCCAAATGTTGTACAAAAAAACAAAGACCTATTCATTCTTTCATAGCTTCAAACCTTCAGTTGCCCTTTAATATTGAATTTGGGTACCAAATTTGTAATCGATAGAATCCTCCTAGTAGAGTGTTGTACATTCACTCACTCCTGGAGGGCTGGCGCATGTGTGTGTGTGTGTGTGTGTGTGTTATAGCATAGTTCGCTTTTCCTGTAACGTTCGACTATCGCATAACGGGTAGGGAGTGATATCTTACGGGAGAATATTGAGCAACCGCTCACTTTCAATCACATTATCGTTAAGGTGATCAGGGTTGCTTACTCCAGGTTCTTTTCTAACTTTTGACTGGAAACGCTGATCTGAAGGAAATCAGGCGTGTTTTCCGTGGTTGCAAATAAGCACCTGGCTCATGCTTTCCACTTTATAGATGGGGTATTCTGAAGTGTGTTGCCTCTTGTTACCGGATTTATATAAAAGGTATAAATGCCTAGATATTACAAATTCCTTCAGGCTACTTTTGACACATTTTTTTCCCTACTGTGGTCAATGACTTCTAGAAAAAGTTAGAAACTAGAAGGGAAGTATAAAAAGTATTCATTTTATAGTGAATGAATATTTCTTTCCTTCTTTTTTTTTCTTTTGCTTTGCGGCAATGACCAAACACCTTTCATTAATGATCATATTATGCTATAAAATTCGCGAAAACCATCAAGGAAGATTATTAATGCTTGCACTCTTACTATTGGTGAAAGAACTAAAAACAGCGATGGGGTGGGGACTATGCTCCCTCGAGCGCGCTTCTAATAAACTCCTAAAAAAAAAAACAGTAAGGTAGTTAGAAATTTTCCTCACCTTCTTTTTTTTTATTTAGCATAAAGAAAGTAAAAGACACTTAAAAAAAGTTTTTCTTTTTTTTACGGTGTGTTTACAACGCTAAAGGGGAAAAAAAAAGATGAGTAGCAAAACAGATATTTATCGAGACATTTCGCACGGTTTAGACTTTTTTTTTTTTTAACTCATTCAGTAACAGGCAAGCTGATGCTAAAGCTTCCAAGGGAACTACAAGAAAGGAAAAGTGAAATTTGCTGTTAAGTGGCTGTCTTGTATAATGCATGCCGAGTAATAAATGCATTCTGAAGATACGCAAACAACAGAGGATGCACACACACGCACACACACAGCGGATTCATTGCTATTCTAAAACGACCACGAAATGCAAAATTAGTGAAGACATTAAGCTCTTTACTGTGATTAAATGACGCATGATAAACAGAATGACAGAAAGCATTCGCAACTTGAAATGATCTGTTTCAGGATTTGTTTATGATAATAACAAGGGTAAAATGTCTTAACGATTTTTCAAATACGGGATATTTTATTGACTTAGATATAAATACAGATAAGAAAAGTCGCTTTTTATTGAAACCGAAAGTACATTAGTCATCGAGATTCGGTCATTGAGCTACAAAATGAAGGTTAATTGGGTTAGATAGCCAAGATAGCAATTTTATGAAATGAAAAAAAAAAAAAAAAAATGTAAAATAGAAATACCAGGTAGACGATTCTTTTTTTTTTATTTTAATTTTAACAGATAATCCTCTCTCGCACGCGCGCGCACACATACCTCAATCCAATCACTTTCTTTCTTTCTTTTTCTTTTTTTTATTGGTATTTTCATGTAGACTTCTGCTGAACTGGCCACCTTTAAACATGGAAAGACATGAGCAAATTTACCGAGCCAACTTCTGGTCCTTCTGCTTCATTTTATCTACTCAGCGCTTTAATTAAGCAACTATTATTTACAACTGTCTTATCTTAGCTAGGCGAAATTCCATTTATTTTATTTTTTGGGGGGTTAAAACTCTTGAATGACCAGCTATAGAAAGTGTAGAAAAACATAACTTTCGGTGTATTGACAATGACATTTTACGTTTCGAAATTCTGATAATGAGATTATGTTTAATCATATTTGTGGCCATCAACACACAAACATGGTAATTCTGTTAAATTAGTCCTCAATAATATTAAAATATTTCCACACTAGACAAAGAAAAAAAAACTTAATTTTTAATGGTGGAAGCCATTAAAGACAGATAGTGTGTGTGTGTGTGTGCGCATCCCTCTGAAAATGGCAACAACATATAACTAGATTTGACTAAATAGATTAGGGACAAAGACTTTTATCTTTAGGATAAAAGTCTCCATCAATAGGATTTTATTTACGAAACAAAATATTTTAAGTCTATCCAATCATTTTTCGAATTTCCCACAATCTGGATAATGATGATGATGAATCTGCCATTTTGAATTATGAGATCTTCTTTGCAGTGGAAAGATGTCACATTTCAACTTTCTGCACTGTCCTGAAAAAATTTTAGAGGTAATCATAGATGTATTTAGTCGTTTATTATTGTGCAGATTTTGCAGCACGACTCATTGTTTTGTGTTTGTTCTGCTTCTGACAAACTATACTTCTTATAGAATTAATTATTATTAAGAAAAAAAAAAAAGACCACTTGCATGCAATCAAAAAGGCTATGGGTTACCAACCAAGTTTCATTTCAGCTACACCAAATAACCACTAATACTTGAATTATGAAAAATTTCTTTCATTTAAAAAAAAAAAATAGATGCATTGAAAAATACTCGAACTATCTGTTATCTTCCTTAGAGATACTAAAAGCAAAAAGTACTCTGTTGTCCTCCTGGTTGCAGGCGCAAGCCCATTGTTAAATTTCGGCTTGTTCGCTGAACTCACAGATGTTACCGAAGCGCATATGTGTAACATACCTAGTTATGTAACAATGGATTGATTGTCACGTGGTGATTCCATTGTTGCATCAGTACGTTCATTGTTAATTAAGTGTAGCCTTTATGATCAAATCAAGGATACCGAAGGCACTAAACATCCTAATTTTTCTGATTGTCACAGCACACGAGTGATAATCACATTTCTTAGATCAGAGATATATTGCGTGAACTAATACTTCAACAAATAAAAACAGAAAGCGGTTGCCAAGCACCAAACATCTATCCCAGAAAGGATCAGAACTCAGATCCTCTTTAGATTATAGTCCTTATAAGGACTGGCTTAAAGGGGTGAAGCAAGAATGCTTTTCATCTTCCCCGTTATCTGTAGAGGACAGTGTAGGGATAAGGTGTTATTGAGCTATTAAAGCTCTGATCATGGCAGGAGGGTAACAGCAATAGACGAGCCTCAGAACTTCATTGGCTATAGCATTGCCATTGCCATGATTAATACCCTCCAAGGGTATTAATCACCACCAAACATCTCCGCACCATTAACCATGGAACATAAATTTAATTAAAATACATATAAATAATTTTTTGGCGCATGAAAGATTTATAGATTAAATATGACTTTTTTGAAAATCTTAAAATAAGTTTTGTAAATTTATTTTTAATAACTAATACATTTGTTTATTAATAATATTATTAGATTTATTAGAAATAATGAAATATTTTAATCGAAACCTTTCAAGAAATCTTTTACGTATTGTTTTATCAACCTGATATTTTCACTTCGGGAAATATCATTTTCGCTATCACCGAAATATTCGTAGATCATGGAATAGAAGTTTACTTGAACATGTAAACTAAAACTCTCACCATCAGTTTAAGTCGTGAGAGTTTCAGCAAATCGCCTTTCTGTAAACAGATTTCTGACGTTAGCCCTGCTTATTGATTAAAAGTTCAAATGCAGTTATAAACCCCAAAGTAACAGAATGGTTATAGTTTATGACAGTTTACCGAAGCAAGCGCCATCTATAGTTACAATAGTTTATTTTTCCCCTCTCTCTCTCTCTCTCTCTTTTCTAGTGATGAGCACACATTTTGGCGTCGCACTCAAATCTCTTGTGTAAAGATAAAAATCAATCGCAGGAAATCTAGCACTGCATGTACGAACATCTGGATATTTTAGATATTTATATAGAATGACCACCCACAAAGCAATGCCATCCCCCCACCGGATCATTAGATTAGCACTCAACAGTCTCCTACTCAAGACTAGCAAACCCTGTCAATGAGCGACAAAAACACAGTACAGATGCCAAAGGTCATCTCAACGGGTTATTTATTTTGGCAAAAAAATGAGAAGGAAAAGAAAAATGTCATCTTCGTTAGCACCTACATCAAAGATTACGATAACAAAAAAACAAGATAATCTTGAACTTGTTCTCTATTCTGTAGTTGGTAACCTATTAAATACGAAAAGTACAACCCATTCAAAACTTTAAGTATTTAGAAGATATGAAGTTTAATACACTGTATTAACAAAATAGTTAAAAATATTTTAATACTCAAATATTTTACAAAATTTAAATTTAAAAAGTTTGAAATAATCAATTTGTCATTCTTATTAATAAGAAATTTATAATTTTAACTTATCTATCATCTAGAAAGAATACCGGTGGTGAAACCAAGTCATCTACACTACAGAATAAATACACTACTAAACTTGTATTTACCTGATTTTTTTTTCATTATGATGTATTAGGGATATTATATTATCTAGAATGTCAAAATTGATTTTATATTGTACATCGCCGATAAAAAGATCGCATTCCCTTCATTTTTCAACTGATTGTGAGCATTAAACTTGCTAAGTCGTGGGAAAAACCGAGTTCACAGACAAAGATGACATTTTTAGCACTAGCTGACTATTTCCCAGTATATCCATTTGTTGTGTTGCCTATTTGTATCGCTTCAAACAGTCGTGCCCATTATTCATATCGGAAAGTGTTATATTTAGAATATTCGATAGTAATGTAGCTCTGCAACCTCTGCGAATGAGCAAACCTCTGTTCTAATTGATAATCAATGGCGGATGTAACCAATTAATTACTTTGTCAAATGCGTTTGGTTAATGATCTTTCAGCGTTGGAGTTGCAAATACGCCCCACCAGCAGTTTCACAAGCAAAATCATAAATCGTTAATTATAATGAGCGTTGGTCCTTACACAACACAGTAATTTCACATTCACAAACCGCATGGCAGAACTTCGTACAGCACTCTTGGAAAATCACCAGCACTGTGGAACATAACAGGAATACTTTAGAATCACATTAACGGGATGTATGAAAATGGGTTATCAATGTGTGTGTGTGTGTGTAGAGGGGGGGGGAAGAGACGGATTTGAGTGCGTTGTTCTCTCAATGCCAGAAAAATGCTAAAAGAGAAGTTTTAACTCCGTTTGTAATCTTCAATAAAGATTTTAAAAATCTTGGATCACTGCTTTATAATTTGACTACTGTAAGAAAGATGTTATGTGGAATCGATGGATTAGACTCATTCCGGACCAAGTATTTGCGACTATAGTGAAAAAAAGTGATAGATAATTCATTAGAGGTGTTTGTAGAATGTGAGGCATGCACAAAAGGAATGCAAAATCCAATAATTAAAGCAATCATTGAACATAGCCGTCGGCCTACTTTAAAACAATGGATTTTTCACTATATTTTCCTAAAACTAATTATATGTCCATAATTCTTTTTTTTTTTCTCTTCTCTCTAGGATAATATATTTTTTGTGTGATAAATTACACTCTCTATCCAGCTCACTGCAGCTCTGCACCAAAAGTGGAATCCGTGTAATGATTCTCGAATGAGACCACCCTTTGTTTTCACCACAACAAATATTTCTCCCTGCGATAGAGGAATCCCTCCCTTCTACAAACAGAGGCCAATGTTTTGTCATAAGTGTGGGACAGGTACCTATAGCATTCCACAACTGCCTAGGAAGCTCTGGGGTTATTCAGTAGCAGCAGACTGGAGCAATGAACAAATATCTGGGGACACAAGACAGCATGCTTACGCTCATTGCGGTAGTTCATCTGGCAGGAGAGAATGATGGAAGCGCCCTTGTTGTTAGACAGAGGAATGAGCAAGGGGGGCGGGTAGGGGGAGATACAAACGAAAGGGAGGAGGGGGGGGATGTGAGATGCGAAATGAACTCCGCGCTTGTGATCGCTGCACAATGCGACAGCTTCATACCTTGCTGCATCTATCTCACCCGCAGAGAGTAAATTTATAACTGGGAGTTCAAACCCTGGAATACAAAAGGCACGCGCAATATGATATCCTTCTATTGATCTGGCGCAAGACTTCTTTTCGTACAGGCGGGAGAAAGACATCTGTTTAATTTCAGTCAACCACGATATTCAGCCTACTTCACTGCAGGCTTCTTCTTTTTTTTTCTTTATTTTTTTATCCTTTTTTTTTTTTTTTTCGTATTTCATCATCAACAACGCACTAACCCCTCACCGCAGAAAGATGCTGGCGACACTCCCTTCTGATGTGCTGGCCTCCCGCTGCGATCAATTTCTCCTGACAGTCGAGGAGGACCTGACACACGCCGCTCTTTGGCGATCCGAAACCTATCAGTCGCCAGAGCTGGTCAGGAGTAGATGAAGGTTCCTTGACATTATCCTTCTTGTCACGATTGCAATAACTCCATCAAGGACGTTCGACAGCTGCATGTTGTTAATGAGCTACTGATTGCTGAATTCCTAACTTGGTATTGCTTGTGTTTCTCCATCATCAGACAGGGTTAGGAGGAGGATCTCCTGAAAATTCAACTTCAGAAGAGTCCAGTGGTGACACGCTGATGTCAGAATTACCCCATGGTTCCAGTATACGCACATGACAGTATATGATGTCCACAATTATCAATATTGTATTCTACAAACATAAACTTTCCATATATATAAACAATAACATTCGCTATGTAATTTAGTAACTATATTAAAACGTAATGTGAGTTTATATAATATACCATTTTTGTTACTATTACTTATTTTATTTTTATTCTATTCTTTATTTGTTATTTTCATTTATTCATTATTATTGTATTTATATATTTATTAATTAAAATAATTTAACTATTTTTAAAATATTAAATTATATTTAGTTTCATAATATACTTTTTACCACACCTAAAATAAGTCTCCATCAAATTTCTACAAAAAATGGAATGAAAATGATTGCGTGTTTACATTTGAAAGTTAACTGTTATGTTTGATTTACAAGCTGAGTGAACAAATTCACTTTCATTAGAAATCTCAAAAAATTTCAAGACCGCATTTATTTTTTTAGAAAATAAATCAATTAGGTACATGTTTGGGAACATTATTGTATTGCATTGAAAATATCAAATCTGATTGTTCTGCATATTAAACCAGGATGTTGTTACAGAGTGCCACCACTTCGTGATGAGTTGCATTGCAATATTTATTCCTGAATCAGTCTGTGCAATAAGCTGCATGTAGAAGTCAATAAAGCCAAATCATGAACCTACATTGGTATATGGAAGTTAGGAACCGTATCTAAACTCACAGTTTTCTTACAAGGGCTGCAAAAGTATACTTCGGTGAATGAAGCTCCATCTTGAGCACCCGTACAAAAACCGTCTTAAAAGGTTTTTGTAGTATTTTTTTTTAGAGGAAACTGCACACTATACCTAGTCAGACTAGGGGTGCATATCTCTGAAATATGTTACAGCATAAATGCTTCTGCTCTTTTCGTAGGTATATTTTAATTGATAAACTTACTATGGATACATCTCTGTTTACTCTTATAAACGATAAATGGATTTTTGTAACAAGCTTTTTCAGAAAAAGAAAATCCTGGTCACACTCTAAAAATGTAAAGAGTAGATATGAATTTCTAGCAAATATATGTGGACTTTTAAACTTCTGTGCAAAATACAACAAAAATTCAGAACCCTACATCGTACCAAATATAATTTGGACGTCTAATACTACTTTATATAAATACACGTCCAGATTTTAAGAAAATTTCAAAGATGTATTTATCATATAAAATTTCTTTTGCATGACAATGCATCGATGGTTACTATGTTACCATCGATGCATTGATGGTAACATAGTATGGATTAACTATGTTACCATCGATGCATTGATGGTAGCATAGTATGAATTAACTATGTACTTAACAAATTATATAAAAAAACGAAGTGCATGAAATTTATATACACGAGGCGGATATCTTCAGTAAAAACATCAATAAAAAAGAGAATTTGGCATATTCAACAATACATTTCACTACTACCGGATGTGACGAAGCAATTTAAATCAATGAAAAATATCCCTACATCCACATTCACAGATTTTCATAATCGCCCCTTAATATGCCCCCCTTGATGGAAATGGAATATGATAATCTAACACAATTAATTTTCCGTTATTATTAATAGTTTCCAATTAACATTTTTTTTCAAAATTAATTCGTTATCTGTCAGGTATTCCAAAGCACCTCACTGCATCCATCTAAATATTTTGGATCTTCCCTTTTTCTGCCCTTTTTGCTTCAAACACCTGTTTTGCTAAACTTGCCTCTTTTCCATTCTATTTCTTGGTCCATACCCTTCTAGGTTAGCTCTTCTCACACATTTCTGAATGATAATAAAGATGTTAAAATAAAAAAGTACTTTTTTTTTATTTTTACATCTTCATTTTGCTCAGAATCCGCTAAATTTTGCTCAGAACTCTCATATCTGTGGCCTCTAGTCTTTGCTCATCTGTTGAAACAGATAAGCAAAGTCAAAACTTGTAGATTGCTAGCTTAGCTGTTTGGATGAAGTTTTTACGATCCGTATTTTTTTTTTTATGTTGCTTCCATCCACAAAAGGCTATTTGCAAGCCTATAGTACATTTTGTACCGTGGGTGGGCTAAGGATTTTTTCTATTTTTATCAATTTTATATTTTTTTTCGGTGGAGGAAACCTGCTCTAGAGACCAACTCTCTCCAATACTACCCGCTCATCAACCAGCAGAGACTGCTGGTTGAAGAGCGGGTACACTCAGTCAACCAAGCTTGCAATATAAATTTATTCAACTGATTTTAGCCTTTCTTATTCCCATATCTAAGTCTATATTTAATTTTTCCTCCTCGCTCAAAAGTGTGTCCGAATAACTGAAATATTTCGCTTCGCTATTGAGAATTCAGTTAATCTCTTGTGGTTCTTACATATTTTCATTTGTTTGGGGATAGGGGGAGAGGTAATGTGGGATTTCATACCAAATTTGTTACAGCTGTTATATAATTTCTTAAAGAAAAGGAGCAGATTTCTTTGGAATATAACAGCATAAGGTGAATAAGAGTGGAGATGTGCACTCTTGTCTTACACCTGAATTTTACATCAAACTATCCTCCTGTACTTCCTTCAGTTTTAACAGGTGAGTTATAATTATATATGATGTGCAGAGTATCACTCTGTTCAATTTACCCCATGTAATTGTATCGTTTTGAACGGATTTTGGCACCTTTTCGTATGCTTTTTCCAGATCTACAAAAGGTAAATAGAGATCCTTGTAATACTCTCATGATTTATCAAATATTTATATGAAAAATCTGAATCCTCACAATCCCTATTAGACTTGAATATAGCTTGTTCTCCTTTCCCAGTTTCCTTCCACAATATAGACCTCACCAAGAACAGACCTCACCAAGAACCTTCCAGTTCTTTCTGTCTTTAGCAATGTCCATCATCTTATGTCAAGCCATTGTAGACCATTCATCCATCTTGTTCTTTGGCGACTTTTCCTTTTCTCTCTTTCTCTTGGTAGCCACTCAATGCTTAATTTTTCCTGTCTTTTGTTTGTTCATCTGCTAATATGGCCTGCTCATCTCCATTTACATGCTTTATAATACTTTACAATGTATTATAAAGCATATAAATACTTTACAATGGAAGTTCACAGTTTCGTAAGGTCATACTGAATATGTCCAATGATGTTTTAACTATAGAAAAAATTCCACTAATGGCATAAATTAATATTATTATTACGTAAAAAAATAATAACAGAGATGATATCAATACGTATAGGCAATCAATTGCTATCACAACTATACAAAATGTTCATATCGATTATATTAAATAGGACCTCAAGGATTTAGGATGATGCGCAGTCATATGGAGGATTCAGAGCAAGATGCTCTACAATATCCACACTATTAACCAAGTAATAGAAAAAGCAAATGAATATAATCTTCTTGCATATTTAGTGTTTGTAGATTTTGAAAAAGACTTTGATTCTATATATCATTCATAAATAATAAACAGCTTAAAGCAATAAACCATCCCCAACAAAGTATATCCGATTATCAAGAACTGAATATCAAAACTCAACAGCCAGTGTAAAGCTAGAACCTCAGGGAAAGGAATTTCGTATTGGGAGAGGAATAAAGCAACGAGATCCTATATCGCCCAAATTGTTTTCCGCTACGATAGAGGAAGTCTTTAAGAATGTCTCATGGGAAAACTATGGAATTAGCATCATTGGAAAAAATCTGATTTACATTTTGCAGATGACGTTGTTCTTTTAGCAATAAATTAATAAAAAATAAAATACAATAAAGCTCAGGAAATGCAGAATGATCTTGACAGAGAAAGCAGGAGAAAAGATTTGAAATTTGACATACCTAAAACAAAACTGATTGCAAATTTGTATAAATTTTGGTGAGTTTTCTATGAAAATACTGAAATATGTTCCACGCTGCATTCTTCCATATATAACAGTGGTCTATCACTTGTTACGTCATTTAATAATTTTTCAAACATCGAAAATATTCCGTTTTAGCATCACCTTTGTCATCTCAGATTCATTTTAGAATGCTGTTTCCTCCATTTCTAGGGCTTTTATAATATAGCCTCGAGAACAGTTGCTAACCTTCTGGATATGTATATTTTATATTTTTTGTTTAGCTCCTCCTTTTAGCTTTCTTACAATCCTCTTTGCATTCTCGAAGAGTACATGCTAATTAATCGGCAAGAATTGTTTTTATAATTTCTTCTTTTCCTTCTCTTTCTTATTAACATCTTGAGTTTACCATCTTGTTCTTATATCGCATTGTTTTCCCAGTTAACCACTAAGGTGGTATTTCCATATTTCAGCATGCACTTCACATCAAAATACTATTCGTCCTTGATATCTTTCAGAACCCAAACAGATTTTTTTTTCTTTCTCAATGAGACACTCATGTTTATGAAACTGACCACCCTCTCAGAGGGTGGTCAGTTTCTCTTTCAAATCCCTGGACAATTTCGCATCTTAGGCCAATTTGAAAAATCTCATATAATGCAACAATAACGCAGTTAAATTTTTTTTTTTTAAATTTTTGAATATTTTTATGCTAGAATTTGATAGCAGTTATAAATATTTCGTGTCCCTGGCAGAAATTAATCTCATTAGCTTTCTCCCCTCCAAATTTCCCCCAGTTTTTTCAAAAATGTTCCATAAATATGAACTTCATTTTCTAGTGTGCTGTTTATGTCTGCAACAAGATCAACTATTCCATTTTTTTATATGTGTTATTATTTCTAATGATAAGAAGAATTCCTGAAACCCCTCCCCCCATTAAACTGATATACCTTCATATCAGTTTAATGGGGGGAGTTCAATGTCCAATTTCAATGTCCAATTTATTGTAAAATTTGTCCATATCTCTCTACTTGAAATTGTCAGCCATTCACGGCATTTATTCGTATTTAGCTATCCCCTCCTTTCTCTGACCCCAGTTTATATATATATATATATATATCTGACGCCCATGACAGGGTAGTACATTAGTTTCTTCAGGGTAGTACATTACTACCCTGAAGAAACAAAGATTTTTTTTCTATTAATTTTATAATTCATTTTACATAGGAAACCCTGCTGTATAGACCAAAGATGGAACTTTTTCATACCCTTCAGACCTCCAATAATCGGGACGGTAGTCTCACACCGGACGATGAAAATTCATCTCCCACCTAAAGACAATCACAAACATTCATGTCCACGGTGGGATTCGAACCAGCAGGCGTTGGTTCATCATCATCAGTTGCATCAGTCTTCGGGCAGGTTGCTCAGCAGCAATTTCCTCCATTCCGCTCTGTCATTGGCTTTCTTCTTAACCTCCTGGTAATAACTCCTCAAACCCGTGCTGTCTTTGACTTGGTCAAGAAAGCTTTTCCTTGGTCTGCCTCTTCTTCTTCCCCCCTCTATTTTGCCTTCAGTTATTCTTTTCACAAGTCCATCATGTCGAAGTATATGTCCAAACCACCTATCCCTTCTAATTTTGATCGATTTAATTAGAGTTCTTGTTTCGTTTATCTCTCTCAGGACCTGTTCGTTTGATTTTTTTTCTGTCCATTTTATTTTGTTCATGCGACGCCAGCACCACATTTCTAAAGCCTCCAATCTTCTTATATCTTCTCTGCCTAGAATCCAGGTTTCACATCCATACAGTGCAATGCTCCATATCAATGTCTCTACTATTCTTTTTTCAATTGTAGGTTGAGGTTTCCTGTTGAAATGCTTTTCATCTTAGAGAATTTGGCTTTTGCGTTGTTTATTCTTGATCTTATGTCTTCTCTTGTTCTGCCATCTTCTGTTATTAGGCTTCCTAAATATTTAAAGCTTTTCACTTGTTTTATTTGTTCCCCGCTGATGTCTATATGCTCTGTATTGATTGGGATTTTGCCTGTAACAATGATTTTAGTCTTATCTGTGTTGATTTTCATTTTATATTTTTCAAGGTTATTATTTAATAATTCTAGCATTGTTTTTAACGTTCTTCTGTTTTCTGCTACAAGGGCTATGTCATCAGCAAATCTTATACACATGACTTGTTCACCATTTATCTTTATGTCACTATTTATTTTATCTTTAGTTTCCTGAATGGCCTTTTCAATATATAAATTAAATAAAAGTGGTGAAAGTAAAGTATACATCCTTGTCTTACTCCACTCGTTATATTTATTATTTTCTCCTTATCATTGATTTTAATCCGTCCATTTTGATTTTTGTAAATTTGATATTATTTTCCTATCCCTCAAATCTATGCCGATATTAGTTAGACAATTTAAGAGTATTTGCTGGTTTGCTTTATCAAACGCTTTCTCTAAATCAAGGAAGCAAATGTATTTTGACCAAGGTCTAATCTTCTCTCTATTATTGTTCTTAAACAGAGCATTGCCTCTCTCTTGTTCCTTTATTCTTTCTGAATCCAAATTGGTCTTCATCCAATAGACAATCTGGACAATTTATTCATCCAATAGATGAATAAATTCTATTTTGAATAATTTTTAGCAGAATTAGGAAAACATAGGAAACCCTCTGTATAGACCAAAGATGGAACTTTTTCATGCCCTTCAGGCGTTGGTTGGAGAGCGGATATGCTAACCACTCCGTCGACAATTATCTGAGTAAATCTTCTTATAATTATTATTAAAACAATGGTTTAGTTGATTTTGCCTTCTGAAACACTATTTATGTCGACATGGTCTCTTTGTAATTCCTCTGCTAGTTATTATGAATAAATGTGATGTTTCGCGCACTTATTTTCAATTCTTTTAAAGTTAAAATTGTTTCAGTAGATGAATTTTTACTGTTCGCCTATTCCCTATCCAAAACGGGGATGAGCAGGAGGGGGAGAAGCTTATTAACAGTGTGACGTCTAAACGGTATGATATTTTGCTGTGTTGGATGTGTTTTAAGCCAATATAATTTCATCCGCTAAATCCCAAACTGCCAGCCCATCCTTTTATACCGAGTAGATACCACGTGATACCTCTTCTACTCGGTATCACGTGGATACCTACTAACCCTGCGCCATCTTGCGAAGTGACGATTGGGCAGTGGTTAGGGGAGGCAGACACTGTTTTCCTTAAGACATAGCAAAAAAAAAAAAAAAAATTTTTTTTGATTAAATAACTTTTTGTATATTTTGAATTATGACACAAATTAAAATTTTGACATAAATGTTATTATAGCAAAAAAATCAAGGTAAAGTATATTAATAAAGTGAGAAATATTATTAAAAGCGTAATGCATAATATGTATTATCAATCGCTTTTCCCTCATAGCTAAAGTCTGGATCCTCCCCTTAGAAGTTCTGATCGAATTCTTCAATTACGATCTATGTGGAGGCCTCCTCCCAGGTTGTTAACCTTTGACTTTTAAGCAACCCCATCCAGCTTTATATAATGTTTATTGATTTTTTAGCGTTTATAAAAAGGCAAACTAATAGTAAAAAAAAAAATGGAAACATTTTGAAAGAAGATTTCAAGGATCATCTAGATTCAGTCTTGTAATATGAGATGAGAAATCTGGGTAAACGGGCTTTCTCAAAAATATATTTTGAGGGATGTCTTTTCACCCTGAAACACTTTTTTATCTGCCCTACGTACACCTGCCATCATCTAATAAGTCTCTTAACGATGCACATTAATATATATCGGGAAGTGTGATGGCCTCAATTACAAATTAGCCTGTTTGAAAGGTCCCAAGTGTCACCGACAAGTTGCGCTATTTCGAATCTTCTAGATAAAGCACAACTTTTGCGAATTGCAGCAGTGGATTCCTTCTGCAAGCAATAATACAACCAGAACACTTCCAGAACTACAGTGGAGGTAACAAAATGGCTGTTCTATTAGTGTCTATGCTATTATGGTACAACACGTGATACTTTCCAATTTTTTGTATTCATACTCCGAATCGGTCAGTCACATCTTGCATTTCCTTCCGGGTTTCATTACTACGTGAATCTTTTTTTTTTTTTTTTTTTTTTTAGCTGCAAGAAATACGAAATTCGCCAACAGTAAAATATGATGAGCAATTTCGTGCAACGCGTTATTTTTATTTATTTATTTTCGGATCCAAGTCGAGTTCTGTTTATTCGTCCGATCACCCCCTATGCGGGAAAGAGTCTGCTATCATGGAAATATTATTTTGTCAATGTTTTCAGTTAACCTCCTTTTGTGGCTCCATTTATTTCAATTGCCATCATTCCAAGTGGTTGGAGTGTGCTGAAATCAACACGCGTCCTTAAATCCTTTGATGACGCAATAGATCTTAATCAGCTCCGTTCAGTGGCTGCTCGTGTGTCGTCTCCAGCCATAAAAGAACTTCCACGTGGTTATTGGGTGACCGTTTCTGCAATGTGGAATAAGGGACGAGCGTTTCCCTCCTTTTATCGCACTCACTTCTCTTTCTTGCCAAAAAGAAAGAAAGAAAAAAAAAAAAAAAAAAACTCGTTCCGCCCTTTTTTTTTCCTCGAAAACTACCGTTGAAGTTATAATCAGTTCCGCAACCATCCCCCCCCCCCCCACCCCAAAGTAACAGACTAGACAGAATGTGTAATGCTTCCATAGACTGTCTGACTTAATAGCTCACATTCAATAATATTTTACGTAATTATACATAAAAGGAATTTAGGGAGGAAATTAAAAGGCGATAACAGTTAAGAAAGAGTCCCCTCACACCCCAATGGAGGTCAATAAATACATCTTTGTCATTCGTTTATATATATATTTATTTATTTATGCAGCTCCCAACCCATGAAACGTTTATATAACCCGATAGTACATTTGTAGCGTGAGTGGACTAAGGAATTCGTTTTCTGTATTTTATTAATTTTAGATTTTTTATATTATAAAGAAATTCTTCTTCAGAAACTAAGGTTAAACTTTTATTTAATGTAAATTAACTTTCAATAATTGAAGTATTAATGTTACACCATAAGATGAAATTCATCTCTCAACTAAAATATGTTTGTCCAATATTTATGAATACATACATACAGACAGAGGAGAGGAATCGACCGTGCGACCCTTGGAGAGCAATGGATGGCAATGCTGTAGCCAATGAAGTTCTAACTGAGGCTCGGCTATTGCTGTTACCCTCTTGCCATGATCAGAGCTTTAATAGCTCAATAACACCTTATCCCTACACTGTCCTCTACAGATAACGGGGAATATGAAAAGCATTCTTGCTTCGTCCCTTTAAGCCAGTCCTTATAAGGACTATGAAGGGAGTTATGTTTAAAACGTAATACGTTAGTGGATAGCGTAAAAAAAAAATGAAATAAAGAAAGATACATTTAGTGGTTGTGTAATTACTGTAATTTGTTTAGGAAAGGAAAACAGTTGTGTACATCTACGTTATGAGAATGCTGAATATAACAAACTATGGATTTTCGTTTCTTACTACTCAATCTAGGGGAAAAAATAAAAATGTTACTATCATTTTTTTTTCCTGTCCGTCGATATGAAAGAAACTGATATATATATATATATATATATAGAATAAAATGAAGCTAAGATTCGTCAAGTTACGCAATGCACTATAAACAAACCTTCTGAAAATAAACATTCGCAAAATAAAAATCGTAAATGAATCAATTTAATCTTTCGCTTATAGTTTTAATCACTTTCGTTCCATTTTTATTTCAAGCCTTCTTCCCCCCCCCCCCATCTCAACATACGCCTATTTTTACGCAACATTCCCTTCATTTCAATACCGATCCTTATTACCATTTGCCTTCCTTCTCATTCCATCCTAACTCTTTCTCTTTGGGAATTCGCATTTCTACTTCATACTAGGCTTAATTACTGTTCCGCACATCTGAATTTTCAGTTTGGCTGGCAGCTGCTGTTACCCATCCCCTTACCCCCCCCCCCCCCACATCTGTAGTCATCGTTTTGCATTCAGTCCATTCCACTGAGATCCAAGAGAGAGAATAAGTGGCAATTATATTAAAAAAAAAAAAATGAAATAAAAAAGGTACAACAAAGCAGGCGGCGGAAATATTTATTACCACGCAAGAAAAGAAAAAAAAAAAAAACATTTCGTTTTTAATTAAAGATCGATTATAAATATAGTTTGTACAAAACACACTTTACTTATCAGCTGGGAACATTTTCTACGTTAAATTTGACAATAAGAAATGTCATCCAACAATGAAGCTTAGTGCCTAACATCCACTTTATTATAAATCAACAAAATTTACATTGTTTGAATATTTGTTGCTTGGATGACTATTGCGCCATCACTTTAAATATGTAATAAACATTAACATTGAATTGTTTTTGTAATCGTATAAACTAATAACGACCCAATAACCGAAGTTACAAAATGCAGATAACAAGATGTATGCCTACTCCCATCAAACACCATTCACACACCTTAAATTCTCTACTAATCAAAACAGCTTCTTTGAAGAGAAAGAAAAAAATCCCATCAGTGAATTCTGAACTGAGATCCATGACTTGACTAGTATATGGTGAATAGTTATGGGCAAAGCTGAATGGAGAAAGTTGTGACGTCATCATTTGCAGTTGTTCATGCCAGAGAAAAGATACGGTAGTTTGAGAGGGGAAAAACAGTGTCACAGACATCCCCCATTCTTTACAATATCCTGTTATCCCGTACTAATTCTTACTGTCCCATCAGTTTTACAGGTCGAGGCCAGAAGAAACACAGAAACAGAGAGGTAGGGTGGGAGGGGGGGGGTCGGAGAGCATGAGAAAAAAAAATCGTGTCGGGGGGTGATAATAAATAAACGCAGGGGAACACTGAAGACGGGAAACGCAGAAGTTCTGCATCAGAGGTCATCAAAGACGACGTTCTGTGGCCTGTGACCCCGCCTCCCTCTCTTCGCGCCCGCCATACGCCACTCTGACCCAAAACTCATTTAACATGTCTGTGACAGAGTCAGTAATGTCTCTATACTTTTATTACGAACCCAGTTGCTACCCTTATGTAGATCTTCAAGATAGCAGTCAAATGAAGGCCTATTAATCATTCATTTAGTGCAAAACGGTTACACCAGATGGCATTTTATACCACCTACACACACACACACACACACACACACACACACACACACACACACACACACACACAGTTGCTTTTTATTAATAGAAAACTAAAAGGCTTTTCAATTCTCATTTTTTTTATTTTGCACCGAAAGAAAAAAATAGAGGATGCAGTTCGCTCTTTGCTTTGTTTAGTTTCCAAGTCATTAATTCGACGACGAAAACAAAAAAAGCAGAACCCCTTTCTGAAGTTAGCAAACTGACCAAAATTAAAAGAAATTCGACATTCTTTCCGAATCTACAATGCTTTAAAAACATACCGCACACACGCACAAAAATCTGCATTTTTTTCCCGGTTTTTCTGTCAGAATGTACAACCACGTTGGTTTAAAATGCTGTTTTTCATTCTTTCATGAATCTATAAATATTTACTAGATGAGCCATAGACGCCTGTGATAAATGACCACTCCGCAGAGAGGCAGTCGCGTGTTCAGCGCTGGCGAAGATCCACACAAAGTTGTCTTCGTTTCCTTTTTTCTTCCCTCCCCCCTCCTTTTTTTTTATTTTTTTCTTTTGGTTATTTTAGCCTTCGTATCGGAAACGTGCAGCAAAGACTCACCAGCTTTCTCTGGACAGAAAAAAAAAAAAAAAAAAAAAAAAAAACCTGCACTTGCTTTAAAGAAATGCAATACATGTTTTTTTTTTCCCCTCGATATTTTGCTTTTTTTCAGTTTAAAGTGTGGACAGAGGTTAAACTGTGGAACGTCATTTATAAGAATATCTGAAAACTAATCATTATTTCTTCGGATAAAACCATCAGAGAAATCCTTATATTTTTTAAAAAATGTCAAAACATATAAATGAGATAAAGTTTTTTTAGATACGGAAGTTTTCAAAATGTTCAGGTCGAATAGCAATTTTCTGAATGAATTTTTCCACCGAAAGCTGTTTAATTTAATTTCAGTTTCTATTTCTGTTGTTTCTAACAAATATTTTGAGTTATTAACTGCATCGAACATCGAATTTCCAAATAACTCAGAATGTACTAAAATGCTTCATTTGTTTAAACAATCAATTTTTACCGGATATCGATACATTAATGCAACATCACAAATTCGCAATGTGCACTCACATTATTGTTATTTCCTATAAAATTAAGTGAGAATTAATGTACTGTATAATGAATATTTTTTCAAATAATATAATAATAAACAAATAAACAAAAAATATATCTAAATTCTGCTAAATTATTTCTTTTTTCTTATTATTTTAATTATCTTTCCTTTTTTTTTTTTTTTAATTTGGTTTGTTTTGCACTGAAATACACGATTATCACCTTAAGAATCACAATTCCATTTCTCGAAAATGCTATGCGCGCCATCTAGGGAAGAAAAAGGCTTCATCAGAAACATATTTCAATCAATTTTCCCAGCTAAACGTTTTAAAAAAAGGTTAATGTTGATTTTTATTTTTCAGATTATGTTATCGATGATAAATGTTTTGTTCTAAAATGCTAACATGATTTCTATGTTTAGCAATACAAACATAATGAAAGGTTACAAAATTTTCCATAGCAATCATCAATGTTTTTAATATAGGAATTTTTAATATGTTTTTTAGTATGTGAAGTTCATTTTTTGGTAGGACTGTAACATCCGGGATAATAGCAAACATATAAACATTTCTGATTGGTGGAAATGGAAATACAAATCTTAAGTCAGCTAACATTTGATTGGATAATTTTGTAAATAAATAAATTGTGCTCATTTCATTCTAACCGAAATGATTCTGTTATTAAAGTGAATTTCAAAGAGCCCAGTGAGGAATATTACATAAATTTGCACAATACGAATTCTCGCTTGCAGAAGACATATTTTCTCGGAAAAAACCCTAATGAGTTTGCATCCAGAGAAGCAGTAGAACAGAATTTTGAACTGAAAAGAGCAATAATCACTGCGGTGGTGATTGACTTGAGTAGAATCATGTTTTTTACTGTATTTTTTCATAAAAAATTTATGTGATTATACTTTTAATTAAACTTAATTTCCGTTATTGGAAATTAATAACCATGTCAGAATTATTAGACCATGTATACTTCTATATTTAAATAAAAAATAAATAAAGAAAAATTAAATAAAATTATTTAAAACCTGATATTGCTTTATTATTATTGTTGTTGTTGTATTTGGTCTATTAGTAATACTACGAACACTGTTGTTCAACAGTTTATTAGTAAGCAAAGGAGTTTTAGACAACTAAAGAAAATTTTCCCTTAAAATGACTCCTTTGACATGAGGAGTGTTACGTATGACATTTAACAATCACGCTTCTTGTTTCCGAGATTTCTATTAGATGTTCTGGCATAAAATATAAATCTATTTTTCTGTCTCTCATGTTGTACTATTTCATTCTATGCATGTTACTATTTTCTCATGCTATAAAAAATATTGCAATGAATACGTTTTTCAATATTTCTACAGCAAATTGCTTCACTTCTCCCTTCCTTTAATATAAGAATAGGATGTTTTCCTATACAATTTTTACATTTAAAAATTACCATCGCTGAAATACAACCGTTTTTTATTTTACGAAAGGGTATAAAATTTATTTTCAAAAAATTAAAAATCGAGTATGTTCAAAACAAAAAATAAATAAATAAAATTAAATTAAAAAAAAAACCTCTTCTTAAACCAACAATACAGACTTTTTAATCTTTAAAAGAATCAAAATCACACGATATGGCATTGTTTATTCACCATTATGAATACGCAACATATTGAGGAGCATCTCTGTAACCTAGTTGGTAGAAATGACACTCTCCCAGACTCGAAAGTCGTATAGGATGCAGTTAACCTGTACAAGAGGCTTTTCGATTGAAGGTGACTCAATCTAATACAGCAACATTTGGCAGAATCATGTGATTTTGCTAAATCCAGGAAAAATATAAGTAACAAGGAATGTTTTTTTTTTTTTTTAATGAAAAAAAATTGTTTCCTTCTCTTGTAAAAGAGACAAATTGGCCCGAGAACATCCGCATTGAGAGGAACTGCACACAAAGAAATCAAGATGAACAGTTTCATCAGTTTTATGAAAGTGAAGTTTATTTGGATAACAGACCACAGGACCTAATCAGTAAATTACAAAATAATTATTCTATATATATTTTAGAATTACGAAATGCAACTGTCATCGTTGGAGGAACACATGACAGATGAATAACCGAAAATAATAATCAATTATTATAATTCCTGATATTTCATCAATCGGGGCATTTCCCCCTATTCATCTACAGTTTCCTTTTCATTTAGTCGACTTTCTTCACTAAAAAAAGGAACTGGTTTAAATAATTCGGAGAATGCATCTGTTCTTCCATTTGACGAAAGGCTTCCCGCCCTTTTTAATTTAGCAAAGAGCTGAATCAGTCGAAAAGGGCAATGAGATCCCAGCAAACTAATAGAAGTGTATTTGCGCGCAAGTGTCCCTTGTACCCAAACTCCTCGAGCTTCTGCTACCAATGCTATCCTTTCACACTGATTGCCGAAGGGTTCCAAAGCTCGCTCGCTCTCTCATCTCCACTGAAGAATTGCAGTGACGGAAGAGGAACAAAATGGGAGAAGCTTTTATTCGTATCTAGCTTGCTTCATTAAGGTTAGCATTTCCAGCTGCGAACGATTTCTCAGGAATAAAGTGCTTTTCATTTACACATTGACAGAGCTGTGGGGTGGCTTGAACTGGCAATAAACTGCTTAGCAGTTTGGTGTCTCAATCTGTACCACCAGCCGGCTAACAATTACTCTTCATCAACGAGTTCTCTTTTAATTAGCACTTCGTCACATTGGAATGCAGTTAATACTTTGGCACAGAATCCTATTGAAGCTTAGTTTTTTTTTTTTTTTTTAAGTATTTCGTTTTCACTCTACTGCAGATTACATTGCAAGTTTTGCATGATAATTGGAAGTGTTTGTTTGCAAGTTCTAATTTAAAAGACTAAACTGAAAGGAAGAAAAGGGGAAAAAATGGAATCAGTGCAATGTGTAGAATAGATTCTAGAATGTATTGGTCACTCACTCTCTCTCCAAAATATCATAGATTCATCAACGAAGAAATCAAAAAACGGAAAACGTTAGATTCAGATTCCATCATCAAATTTCTTTATTTGTAATCACACTGTAATTGAAACGTCTTCTCTGCGGTTGATCAATAGCTAAAGTTTTGGACAGAAATTCCTATTTTTATTTCTTGTTTATTTTTGTTCGACATCATTGACCCTTTGCGTCCCGGAAAATGCAACTATCGACAGTTCTGTGCACATTTTAACGACACTCCCGCCCCACTGCGGCCGTTTGGAGAATTAATAGCCTTCCTTGAAAACGGTGAGAACGCCTACTACCGTATAGGCGGGGCGCTTGGAGTGCGACGGTGAATGTCAGCGCTTATACGCTGGTGGGAATTGAGTGGCAGAGCGAGCTCCGACCTCGTGGACACGCCCCCTTGCCGCACCCATCTGCCGTTTTATCTAAGCCGTTGCTTTGAACTTTTGGAAAAAGGTTTTTTTTTTATATATATATATATATATTAAAAAAAAAGAGAACTTTCTCTTTCTCTGCAAATTACCCTTCTTTCTGTCACTCGCCCGCCAAGGACATGGACACGAAAGCAAGCGTGACCTGTCGACACAAAAGAAGCACAACTTTTGGAGCCTCTATGGTTGACCGGTTCTAAAGACTGCACATTCTTTGTATCATTATCTGAATTAAACGAAAAGCCTTGACCCCCGTAGCCGAAGTCAGCCGTTGTTTGCTAAATGAATGGCTATTTCTGTAAGGAACACACATACATTCACAGACCTCTCCCGTGTGTCGAGTCAACACAATAGTATGGACTCGGAACTCAGGGGTGATTACCTTTGAACCTCCTTTCTGTCGTGTAAAGCCAATATGTTTCTCAGAGCGCACAGAACAGGATATTGCTGTTAATGGTACAGACCACCTAGTGTTTATATCACGCCCGACAATAGATACGATCAGTTATTGCAAAATGATCAACACTGTGCTCATGAATCAAATACAGGACTCCGGGAAAAAAAAAAAAATCTACTTGTGTCCAGAGCAATCATTTATACTTTTCATCGGAAATCAGAGTACCAACTATAGACCGATACTGACACGAATGTATGCAAATATTCGCTAAAACATAACTACACACTTGCCTTTATACACGTTGATTTTCAGCGAATAAAAAATATCGTAGAACTTCGCAAACTCCTTCCCTAATTTTGATCTATGCTTTTGTCTTTTTCTGATGAGATTCTTAGCTTAAAATCCTTGTCATCTACTCTAAAGATATTTCTTTTTTCTTAACTGCTACTATATTCTTTCAGAGAATAGGCTGATAAATGATTATGGAGTTAATAGCAGTAAAATAAAATCCGTATTAATGAAATCATTCTCAAATCTTAGGAATAGTTTTACATTTTCTTAAACTTTTCCATTCACAGAAAAATCAGAAACACGTTGACGATATTAGTTACAGGATATGATCATAATATTTAATTTAAATAACATCACATGTCTTGTATAAGATGAATACAAATTACTGAAATACATCGTATCGTCAGTTTACTATTGTATATTCGTGTATAGATACATTATTGATACGTACGTGAATATATAGATACATACATTATTGATACGTACGTGAATATATAGATACATACATTATTGATACGTACGTGAATATATAGATACATACATTATTGATACGTACGTGAATATATAGATACATACATTATTGATACGTACGTGAATATTTAGATACATTCGCGTGAAAGATGAAATTGAATCTACTAAATTGTTTGGATAAACCTAATTCGAGTAAAAACTATGCATTTCTTATGAATGCTGTTCAGTTTTTTATAGTCCTTATAAGGATAAGGACTGGCTTAAAGGGGCGAAGCAAGAATGCTTTTCATCTTCCCCGTTATCTGTAGAGGACAGTGTAGGGATAAGGTGTTATTGAGCTATTAAAGCTCTGATCATGGCAGGAGGGTAACAGCAATAGCCGAGCCTCAGTTAGAACTTCATTGGCTACAGCATTGCCATCCGTTACCCTCCAAGGGTATTGGATTGAATGAATCAATCACCGCATCTCCATCATGCTGACAACGAAGTTTAAATTGCTTGATGATTAAAATAAAATAATGGTAGGATAAGATATTCTGAAATTAAACTTGCAAAAAGCGGGCTAGATTTTAATATTTAATTAAATATTGTTTTGAAGTAAAAGAAATAATATTAAATAATATAGGCTTATAAATGAACACGGATATATTTTGCAATTTCAAAGGACATTTCTAATGAAAATGTGCAACCATTGGAATGTAACTAGCATAAATGAAAGTGCTTAGAATGCAGTACAGAAAATATACAAAGTAAAATTGTTAATAATAATTAAAGTGTACACTTTAGTAATAATAATAATAATAATAATAATAATAATAATAATAATAATAATAATAATAATAATAATAAATACAAATAAAAACTTTATAAGAATTATTTGAAATTATATAAGTTAAAGAAATTTTGCTTTAAACCGGAATTTTTTAAAATTAATTCTGATGTTTTTATTATAAATTTCCTACACCATTTTACAAAATAAATCGACCGTGAGATGCGGTGATTAAAAACCTTGGAGGGTAATGGATGGCGATGCTGTAGCCAATGAAGTTCTAACTGAGGCTCGGATATTGATGATACCCTCCTGCCATGATCAGAGCTTTATTTATATTTATATAGCTCAATAACACCTTATCCTTAGAACGACTAGTCCTTTTAAGGACTAGTCGTTCTAAGGCAGAGAATTGTTTTGCTTTGTATGTAAATTATTTGTATTTTGTATGTATATGTTTGGAGTGATAAGCGAAAATTATTTGGTAGAGAAAGATATCCGACATATAAATGTAAATATAGGCGCTTTCAGTATGTACTTTTAATCATTTAGAAAAGGTACTAGGCCTTCGATTGGAGGATATGAACTGAAACAAAGCATTGAGACATGAAGCAAAAGAGGAAATCTGACCATTTTTTGTTTTTTAAATTTCAGATTAAAGAAAAAGGTTCCTTTAATGCAATATATACCTGCTTGTCAAATAAATATGAAATAATTTTTTTTCTATATGCTAGCAAAATCCAGTTGCATTTCGTGATTATAAATATTGGACATTGATGATGTTACCGATTAAAAAAACATTCCAAGGAAATATATATCTACCGTTTGGATTACCAACTTCCTCTTTTCTTTCTCTTTATGGTGTTATTAAAACAATAGGATAATAAACAAATACAGCATATGAAAATATCAAAAACGGCAAATCGTGAATCTGGTTTGGAAAGATAACAGGGTATACTTTTAGGCCTAACAACGATATTTCATACTAGAAGTGTGGGAAACCGATACATATAATAATTAAAACGATTTTATATGTAATACGAACTGATAGATGTAATTTATAATAGTATATCATATAGTTTCGCTTTAAATACACTCGCGTGCAAATACTTGATTTAACAGCAATGGCGAATTTCTCATTTCTTTGCCCTCCTGATTTTTCTATTTATGACAGTGTGTCCTCGGAGCAGTGTTAGACGTTAGTTGAATAAATAAAAAAAAAGAAAGAAAGAAAACAATATAATCGACAAGGGATTTTAACTTAACTATTTATTATTTACGCTAAATTCAGAAATAAACACACAGAACCAGAAATTCCAAGTTATATCTGAAACTAAACTGTGGCATAGTATTCCACTTGAATAATACTATTCTACAGTACTGAATGATACTAAAATAACATCGAAATGATATTATCAGAAAGATTCTTTATTCCTAAAGATTATTATTTAGTAATTCAGGGTGAAACTGTAATCAGAGCACTTTTGGACTCATCTTTCAGTATCGTTGCTAAGCCTTATTAGCTGAGAGAGAATATGAAAACATGTAGAGATGAAAAGCATCATTGTATCTGTTCTGAATTCGCTGGGTTTTTGGCAGTCAATAACCCAGATTTTAGATGATAATCGACATTAAAAGTATTTCCTTCAAACCAATTATATAAAACAAAAAAAGCCGAATTTCTTTTTCATTCAAGATATAGTCACAGTTGGCATTGTATATCTTAGTCTGTTCCTCATTTTCTGTAATTAACATGCAAATAAGATGGCGAAGAAAAAACCCACTTTCTTAAGGAAATTTAAAAGTGTAGAATACAAAGGCGACTACTACTAAATAGTGTACTATGCTTGAAAAAAAAAAAAAAGAAAAAAAAAGCAATATTCCCAAAATGCTCATGCCCACCCTTTCTATTCTTCTGAAAGCAGAAGGCAGAACAATGAAAATTTGTTTGAAGCTCTTGTCAAGAACAGCCCTGCCTTCTTCGATCACTCATCTCCTTTCCTCAAGACGGTTGCACTTAATTAAGATGAACTTTTTAAACGCTTCAATAGACTGGATGTGTAGATTGATTAGACTCGTCTGGGAACTAATAAATATATAGCCTTATTTCCAAAGTATTGACAGACTCGATTAATCTTGGGCGTTTCTTCTTCATGCATCCATGCTCAGAAAAGAGCAACATTCTTTTCTTGTGTGTGGCAGGCAATGGCATGCTGCTGATCTAACTAAGATCTCGTACAACTTGATTTTAACAGAGACGTGAAGACCACCCCTCAATGATCATTAAAAAAACATTCGCTGTAAGACTGGATCTGTCTGCTTCCTTGTTTTAACAAAAGCAAAAGAAAACTAACTGTTAAGACTGTCTCTCGTGGAAATTTCTGTTTAAATATCTATTTTTTGTTAATATTTACCTAAATGTCATCCAAATGCAACTGCATAACAAAATTCTCAATGGATTTCACTTAAGACTAATAGTAATTTTAAATTCCGATTCCAATATGTAGCTATCAAACTCAGTGTTCGTTTTGGAAGCATAAATAAACAGAAATATACTGTAGCTACAGTAGAAGTACAATAATATACTGCATATTAAGCTCAATGCTTTTGCTTCGACTGGACACAACAATCCATAAGATTATTGTGTCCGGTTCTCAGCATTTCTTAAACTATTTGCATGAAGTTAAGCAAAAATATCAACAAGGAAATTATGGAATAGTTCATAACGTCATTGCACTAATTAATTCATTATTTGCTATTTGATAAGGTTTCGCTTTAAGAAGCAAATGATATTTTAAAACGAAGCCATATTTGCTTAAATAAATATAAATATAAATACTTAAAAGCTAAGATGAAAACAGCCATGATATCAAAGAATAGCATAAAACAATGGTGTATAAAATAATATTATATGTTATATTATATATTATACGTAATATCTTTTCTCAGTTGATTTCAAATATCCGTGATCATATAGAATTTATGGTGCATTTAATTAATACCATATTCAAATTAAAAGATTTTTTCTTTTTCTTAAAAAATGAAATTTTAAATAATATTTAATTACATTTTATTAAAATTGTAATCAATTATTTTAAAAATACGTTTCAATAATATCTCTTATTTGTCGACCACTTACTTTCATTCAGGAAAAACGATTACGAAAACTGATAGTATTATAAAAACGATGTGAACAGTTATTTAATAACTATTAATAAGAAAGAAACGGACCTTCCGTTAAGCAAAAATATATTCCATCACTCTGTTTTAATAGGACATTTAAGACTGTTTATAAAACAGTACTTGAACGAACTTATAAAACTCAGATCACCAGTCACAACAGTAAACACACGATTTATACTGTAAATACAATCCTGAATTAATACTTCCTTAAAATATTAAAGACACTCATACAGAAATGACATAAAATTTCAAAATGATAGGATCAAGCACAAATTCTGAAGAAAGAATAAAAATTTTAAATATTACCCCATCTAACACCTATTTATTTCCTAAAGAAAAGAGATAGCACTTTTATTAGTACTAACTTTTCTGAAGTCAGCAGGTAGTTGAGTGCATTCCCATGATATGCTAACACAAGAAGTAAGCGAAAAATTAGGAACATTGACGAATGTTTGTCCTATGAATGATTATGCCGAGTTGCGGAATTAAAAAGTCGAGCTTTTTGCCAAAAAGAAAAAATACAAATCATCCTTGTCTGCGCTAACTTTGACTAACTCTGGAATCTAAAATCAAACCTATAATGGGCTTCCTTCTTTGAACCTAGCGGTATGATAACATGAATATTTTAATAATAACTAAAATAATAATAATAATAACGTATTCCTTATGAAAATTTTCAGTATTTAAATATATTCTATTTTTCTTCTGATATCTAAATAAAAATGGCAATATCTAATAACACCATTTCAGTTATTAAAATTTAAGCCTATAACTTTTTCTACTGATAAATTGATTTCAGGCTGAACAAAAACATAAATCCAAGCCTGTGCGTTTATGAAAGATGCATGTAATACAATGTAATACAATATTACGTTCTCTTTTTGACTCACGCTTTGGATTTCGACTTCTGTCCATAATATGACAACAAAAACAGTTTTTGAATACTTTTACTAGCGAAAATCTATGAAAGTTTATTATTCATCTGTAAGGAAATACAGCTGCGTGTATAAAACTGAAAACTTATTTGAAAAAGACACCAAGCTTCTTCCCAGGCAACAAAAATAGGAAGAACATAGACTATTAAGCATGAATCCAAATAACGTATTCTGTCTTATCAGTCCAGCCTAGGGGAGGGTGGGAGGACTGATAACTAATGAATCGAATTACCACATCTGCCGTCTATAAAGTATGAAACTTTGACCTTCCCAACAGTAAATATACTACGTGAGGTGATGATAGCGCTACTTTTGAAACCCATACTGTAGTGACTGGTGCAACGTCTGTATATTCCCGGCACCTCCAAGGAGGCCAAATTCTGACCAATTCGTAACTTCGCTGTTATCACAAGTTGTTATGCGCAAGTTGTCACGCACACGTGCGAAAATAGAAAGCTGTTGTTCTTGTTGGTCTTTTACGCTACCGAGCCTCGAAAACCTGAAAGGGAGTGATATAACAAAAGAGAATAGAGAAACTCCCACTTCCAACAGACGGCGTTCCTATATTCTGGCTGGCCGTGCCTCCCACGGATCAAGGAACCGCAGCTATTGTCATAATGCTTATTTAACCACCCTCCGGGGAGCTATCTGGTCCCAAAACGCAGCTAATAATGTCAAAGCCATTTATGGAGTCACTCATCAAGGTTTTGTTCCCATGTAGGCAGCAGTTGATCCATGCCCTGCCAAGCTACTTACTGAACCAAGTGTGGAAAGTACCTGATAATGTGTTATTTAGAGTTACGACCATATTACAATGCTGTTACATGTTGGCACACATTCTGAACACATAAAATATCATTAACCAGCTATCCTCAACCAATCAAAATTTAATATATCATTAGAATATTCTTTTCGTAAGGGTGTATTATTTATAGCATATGTAGTCAAATACAGTGATGAAATATGAACATATAATGCATATAATTCTAATTCATACACTACTACTATTATACATAAACTACAAAATTTTATTTGTATATACTTTTATTAGAAATTTTTTATTCTTATTTTAATAACAAGATATATTAAAACAAGTAAAGATGATAGTCCAAATATCTTTTAAAGATATTCGATGTTTTCATTGTATAGTTTCTTCTTAAAGAATATTGCATAAATAGAAGCGTATGTTTAAATAAACTGACGTTAGGATAAGACAAATCAATCTTCTTTTTTTTTTTTTTACATGTTTAAAAAGTATATCAAATAAATCAACACTTAACAGGCTATGAAAATCATTTCATCATAAATATTAAACTTTTCAAACAAAGCATTAATTAATGTAATATTATATTTTTACTTTAATAATATGATATTTATATAATCTAAATTAAACTTTTATAAACACCTTTGCTAAATTAAAGCATTCAGTTTTTACTTGGTTAACTAAGTATAATAATAACATTATATTATACAGTTTACTATAAAATGAATAAGAGAAAAATAAATAAATGTATACAAAAAATGATAATCATTTGAGTGAGATGCGGCGATTGATTAATTCAATCTAATTCCCTTGGAGGGTAATGGATGGCAATGCTGTAGCCAATGAAGTTCTAACTGAGACTCGGCTATTGCTGTTACCCTCCTGCCATGATCAGAGCTTTAATAGCAGCTCAATAACACCTTTTCCCTACACTGCCCTCTACAGATAACGGGGAAGATGAAAAGCATTCTTGCTTCGCACCTTTAAGCAGTCCTTATTATAAGGACTATAAGGATCATTATTGAAATCCGGAGTGGGATTCAGAGATTAGGTACTTGGCGGGTAGACCTTGGGAGGGTAATGGATGGCAGTGCTGTAGCTAATGAAGTTCTAATCGAAGCTCGGCTATTGTTTACCCTCCTGCCATGATCAGAGCTTTATAGCTCAATAACACCTTATCCTTACACTGTCCTCTACAGATAACGGGGAAGATGAAAAGCATTCTTGCTTCGTCCCTTTAAGCCAGTCCTTATAAGGACTATAAGGATCGTTCTTGAGTATGAGCATCTTCCAATGGTCTGTCTTATATTAATTACTAGAGTATTTCGGAAGGAGAGTTTGTCGTAGCCACATAGTTTCAGCTTAAATGAAAAAAAAAAAATATTATCTTGAGAATATGTTTTGCGACATTTGAAATATATATAAAAAAAACTTTATTTTGTCACGACCTACGATTTTGTGTTATGTATGCAGGTGTTGTAGATTCGTTGTGGATGTTGTGGATTTGTCTTTTACAGATCGTAGCTAATGAAAGAAAACTTTTACAGCCGAAATCAATCTTCAATTTTCGGCAAGCAGAGGCAGTCATGCGTTGGCCACGTTGGTGAAAGGTCAAACGATTTTCCAGATCATCCATTTTTCAGCTGTCCGAACATGGCACCAGTAGGGTGCACAGATGGCAGTTGAAGACATCAGTACAGCTAGAAAACACGTTAGCCTCTACTAACAGTCACCAAAGTCTTCCATCCCTGTCAGCTTCCGAAATCCCCCCTGTTCGCTGTTGTTTGTAAGCGCGTTGATTTTCACAGCGCCAGAAAAGGATTTCTAATCTGGAAAGATCGCCTTCTCACTAAACAGATCGGAGGTGGCACAGATGGTGCTGAACATGATAAGACTGGGCTGCAAATGGTCCTGCCTGTCACCGGGTGAGCCTCTGCGTTTTCTCCCGCCTCGGCATACGAACAGGAACCCGTGAGTCGATCGCGGAAAGCCTTGCGTTCATTTATTATTTACGTCGGGACTAGATCACGAATCGATGCCTCTATCAAGAGATTCATTGGGCTAGGTCAAGAAAAAAAAAAGTCTGTCCTTAATTCTTTTTTCCTTTTTTTTTTTATACAGCATTACAACGCATTTCGATACGTCGGGCTAATGACAAGCAGCAGATCCTCCCCTAGGTCCCTGATCCCTTCCAACAGTCGCAACCATCGATAAGTCGAGAGACAGAGACATCTGTCTTCTTCAACTATCTTCATTGTACTGTCTATTGAACGGCCTTCTAAGAGAGGTCGGGGTTTTCGGTCTCATATGTGAAAGCTATTTTCAGATTATCCCTAACAAGAAGTGACAGGGAGAAGGGACAGTCTCACCCAGTTCCTGAGTGCGGATACTTACTACATGTTAGATTTTGCCTGCCTTAATAACCGGATATGGTAGTGAGTGGATGGGAATGTTTGGAATTCCTCTTTGCTCGCCCATAAGTATTAGATATGCAATAGCTTCCATTTTCCACAAAATAATATGATTTGGGATATATGTTTAGAGCATTGTAATACTGCACAAAATTTGAAGCAAGTGGTATTCTATTTCAGAAAAGTATGGGGTTACATACATTGTTTTTATATTTCTTTTTCACACAAATCAACAACATACTGTATTCAACATACTCTATATATAGCGGTGTTAAAAACATTACTATTACTAAGTTATGAAATAGTACATGAAAACTATTTACATTTCAAATGGAAACAAATGGAAAAAGTTTTTTTATATTTTAGAAGATTTATATAAAATTATTTGATATATATATTGTTACAATTTTTTTCTTAAATCTCTTTGGTTTTAGAAAAATTCTTCAAGATCTTATTTCAAACAACAATTGCACCCAAAATAATAATTCATACGAAGAATAGATATAACAATTTAGTTTCAAGTTTTTCTGCACCAAATGTTTTTACGTGTAATGCAAAGAACTATATTTTCTTAATAGAGTAAGTATATGTTTATACAAATAAATTATTATGGCTCCCCACTTCCGATAGAGAAAATGCACCAACTCATATCAACAACAGAGAAAAGAGCATTTGGGAATTTTGTATAATACATTTTCGTTAAATTCCTGCCACACAATCGAGTGTAGTAAAACCACATTTCTGATGAATGATTTTCAATAAAATACTTGGAAACAAATAAAACGAAAACTGTACCTTCCATCTTTACAGCTGGCTTCTCTTATCTTTTCCCAAGTAAAGGTTCTTCATGGGATACAAGATTTGTTCCTGTTCGCGTCTCTGATGAATTGTTTACTATGAATCGATAACTCCAAACTAAACTGAGGAAGGACAAAAGGCTTTAAATAAAAGCTTTCCTGCATCCTAAATAAATCATAATGACGACTGGGACAATGGCTGGCTCTCCGTGGGTCGATAGAGTGGCTGCACATTTTACTGTAGCACTGAAATACTCAGCAACAACTCGATTTTTCTGTACACTTGCTTTGTCTTATTAAAAATCGCTAATTTTCTTTTTCTTTCTTGCTTCGTTAAGATAAAGAACTTCTCCATTTACAAATGCAAGACAGAAGAAAAAAAGGAAACCGAAGAGGCACACAAACTACCAAAAAAAAAAGTTTTGAAACAAAGAACAGTGGAGATTGTTAACTTTCCAAAACAACACACACAAAAAAAAGAGGGACAAACATCCTCTAGCGACTACAGCACCGGTAGGCACAACTTCCCCCCAAATTCAAAATGGCCGTACTTAATTACCCTAAGTTTGTGGCATGACCTCGAATGAGCTGTAGTAGAGCGTTTACGTGTGGTAGTGCTAGAGCCAATCTCACACCCGTATTCACAAAGCGTTGTACCCACCTTTGTTTTTCGAAGAACCTTTGTTTCCAAGCCGAACTTTTAGTCTTTTTTTTTTTTTCGAACAAAAACAACGAGGAAATGTTGTCAATACACGTGTAAAGAATGGTCGTTAACGCTAATGGCTTGCACGTGCGTCTTAGACTCACCCAGCTTAGTTCTCTCTGTCTTCTGCTTGAAAAGAAGCGTGAACTGCAAACGATTTTTTGTTCTTTTTCTTTTTTTTTTTTTTTTTTTTCGTCTATGGTATGTTCCTTATTTCCAATAAAGCCACTGACCCCTGACAAATTTGGGAATGTAACTGTTTATTTTCCTCCTCCAAAAAAAAAAAAAAAAAAAAAAATAATAATAAAAATAAAAATAGTGTGTGTGTGTGTGGGGGGGGAAATAATTGTAGATTGATAATTTTATTCTGCATTGTTTGGCCTTCATTTCATGGAAATAAAAAAAAATAATAATAAATAAATAAGCTAGATTATTATATATAGTAGTTCATAAAAGAGATAATATAAAATAAAATTTGGATAATCTTTGTGGTAATGCTAATGACAGAATTTACCAAGAAAATGACAACTGTTAACCTTTTTGTTAACTATCCATAAAAAAACGACTAGCACAAAAAATTAGTTCAGAGAAAAGAAAGATTGCGAAACTTTTTAAAATAACAGTCATGTGCATGATTATTTAGCAATAGCCGAGCCTCAGTTAAAACTTCATTGGCTACAGCATTGCCATTTGTTACCCTGGAAGTCCTTTTTCTCTTCATTTTTGTTCATAAATATATTTATTAGTCCTTATAAGGACTGGCTTAAAGGGGCGAAGTAAGAATGATTTTTTATCTTCTCTTCCCCGTTATCTGTAGAGGACAGTGTAGGGATAAGGTATTATTGAGCTATTAAAGCTCTGATCATGGCAGGAGGGTAACAGCAATAGCCGAGCTTCCGTTAGAACATCATTGCCATCCAATTACCTCCATGGATATTAATCACCGCCTGTCTAAATCTAACTCTGCACCGCCCTTTGTTCATAAATCTTAGAATTGATCAATAGTAGGAGTATTATTCAAAACTTTATTTGGTGTTAGAATTTGCATTAATATTTATTTGGTTAATAAGTTAAATTATTAAATATATCTATTTGTTTTAATATAATAATAATTGCTTACTTGTTTAATAGAAATATTATCTAAATTAATTTTAAAATTAATTAAAAAGAAGTCGAAAGAGCAGACCGAATTGCAAATTTGTATATTCAAGTATTAATATAATGATTTCTGAGTATAAATGATACAATAATAAATGTATTTCTGATATTTAAATACATAAAACAAAAATATTTATTATTAGAATAAATAATAAAATAAAAGAGAAATATATCTGAAAATATACACAGGCAATGTGAATGTTCCTATTTATATTAGTATAGAAAGTTACACCTAGGCGCACGTTATTGAAAAAGTTGTATTAAATACGTTTTCTAAAAGCCTCGCTAATGTTGGTATGTTAAAATATGATTTTCTTGAAGCCTTCAGTGAGAGCTTGGGCGGAGTTACAAGGCACATGCGCAGATCCATGATACAACACTCGGGGGAGCTTCTGTTAGCCTCATCCATTCTATTTCATTTTAATGTCAGCTTGAGTGATTCTATAAATTAGTTTGTTTTCTTGCTTATAATAATATAAAATTTATTACTCTAATATAAACCATTTGAGCTTTTATATATAGGTTTTCTAGATGTACGCGCCAACACTCTCAGTGTCGGCACATAATTACAATTGCGCTGCATCCATTGACTTGTAGTCAATGTTTGGCAACCTGCATGAAATATAATCGATGCTTGCTGTTTAGAACACAGGTACCATGTCTTTGTACTTAAAGCAACATAAATATATTAATGGCTGTTTTCAATACAGCAACCAATTAATAATATGCACACTTCCACACCATCTGTGCTAGGTTCATGAGAAGCGTAGAGCACATAAATAACTCATTGAATTAATCTTGGCCAATGCATAATAAGACACGCACATGCTGGTGCAAGCGACATTACTCTCCGTGTCAAGAATAGAAGAGGGGATATTCGGAGGATGGAAGAGGCCATGAAAACGCAACAATGCCATCACATTTTAGGTAAGGGAGGGGTCAATATTTTAACACTTTTAACAATACCACTCGAGATAGTAATCGAGTTGTTTTGAATTATGGCTGTTAAACTACGTGTGTTCATCGGCTAGTTTGTCTCTTTTGCGGGATAAAAAAAATCTTATCAATATGAGACCGGTTCATACTTGCTTTCAGTCGTAAATGCATCGTCAATACCGACTGAGCCTGTACGCTTAAATACGAGAATTATTTAAATATTTTTCCTTAAGCGGGTTTCGGTTTACTGTTCTCTGAAAAACCAAAAACGTTATTATGAGTTTTAACTAAACAAAGAAGTAATTTCAACCAAACCAAATAAAATTTGCAAAATCGGAAGTTGATATCATTCTTTCATATCTACTTTTGACTGTTATTTCGGAAAATGGTATATCAGACCACACTGCTCATAGACGAGCAATGGACTCGATTCTAAGACTATACAAAAATATTCAAAGAAGTCTATAGGGTTAATTTTATCTAAACCTTGACCCACCTACGGCATTAATGTGCTATCGGTCTACTTATCCAGCCATTCGACGAAACGTTTCCTAAAATAACTTTCCTAAGTTTGATGTTAAAAACAGGAAGCTAATTTATAGTTTTCTTGTTATTTATCTACATTTAGAACCTTTATTAATCGACACAGATACTTCCCGTTACGCATATTCTTCTCTTCTATACTCTGTAGCCAAAATATTAGAAACAGCCTTACGTTAAAAGGAATAGTTAGTAAACATGTGATGACAACGGCCGTGAGGCCCATATCCTGCTCAGAGCGATAGAAGCCGACGCCCTAGAGAAGGATATTTGCGGAGTATTTCCGTGAAGTCGATGTATCAAGACATTGAAACCTGTTCTCAAGGCAACATAGGTGGGTCATCTGTAATAAAGTGGCTGCTGAGTATATAATTAACCGTATCGGTAGGCTTCGTATCTCTCAAGCTGCATTGAAAATTTGAGTTAAGAAAAAAAATAAAATAAAATGAAAGTGAACTTCCAGTTAAGGAAACTCACCTTTTTTATGAGCTAAGAAACCATAAAGTATGAATGTGTCCAATTTCATATAATCAAAAATTAGTAGTTGAACACCGAATGAACAGGTTTAGGTATACTCTTAGTTTAGCAGTCGAAAGTTGAGGGCTTCGAACAACACGTGGCCAGCGAAATGTTTTTCCAGATCGCTAAGATGCGGTCAACATCTACCAATAAAACTTTTTCGCGGTTTGTATAGAAACGGCGACTGTTTTCGAATTTAGGATTTATGAAACTTAAGAAATAATATGTAATATATACGAGATTTTAAGATAATAAATAGACTCAAATGTACTTATTCTCTCTTTTTACACCTCCTTATATGCGTGTTTCTTCTGGCTGGTTTGTCTGTTTTTGAGGAATAAACAAAAAAACAACTCAAGTTTCTTTGAAGAAAACGCCCCCCCCCTTCCGGTCTGAGATCGGCTAACTCACCTTCCGTTGAAGGTGAGTTAGAGATAAAGGTTTTCTTCCAGCTCTCTACATGGAATTCGAACTTAGGTCTATCCAACCGAACGGCACTGTCGGTTTCTTGATGGGCTGCCACTCTAGCATGCGAGTAAAAAAAAAAAAAAAAAAGTTCCTGACCCAGCTCTCAAGAAAAAAAAAAAGAAAGCCAGTCTAATTAATGATGGACGTCTATGGTGGATTCCTACATTTCGGTATTCATTTCAAAACACGCCACAACAAACACGAATTCAACAGTCAAAACCTTCTTCGAATTCGAGATTTTAGACCTAAATTAAGAGCTAAGTTTCCATCTATCAAGTTGCATTTCGGAAAGCATTTATCGCAGCATGTATCTCTTTGCTTGCACTCATAATCATAGTACATTAACCTTATAACAAGTGTACCGCTTAACATCAACATTGATTCACAATGTACTCACTCGGTTGAGCGATTTCTCGCTACAGTGTTTGAATACAAAGTAGCAGCCATTATCAAGTTGACGAATTTTGTGACGCAGGAACAATACTTCACTGCAGTTTAAGTGTGTCCAAACACACTTCAACAGCAGCGCACACTTATCTGTTAGCAATATCTCCCCCTTGTGTATTTATATATCTGACGTTGTTGTATACAAGATGTTAATCGTGTTCCGAACACAATAGGTCAATGCAGCGTTTACATACAAATATTTTGTTCAGAGTGGTGCACCAGTAGAATTTCTACATTCTTGCAGCTCTGTGCTGTTTATTTCTATATAAATGAAATACTGGAGATCGACGCAAGAATCGGAAACTCATTTTGTTTACATGTGGTATGGCATGAATACACCAAGAAATACTACATGTACATTGCAATGATGCATCAGGAATACTCCAATAGTTACGCCACAATAATGGAAGTTAGAGGACTAACAGTAGTGTACGCAAGTCACTTATCAATACAGAAATGTTCATTAGCACAGCAGACGATGTAAAAATCAGAGTTTTGGAGCGCAGAAAATCTTTTTGAAATGTCGAAAAACCATTTGAAGCATTGGTAATCAGTTTTTTTTTTGTTTTTCACGATTGGTTTTCCGATAACCTATAATTGTTTTGCAATTATTTCATTGCTCTGTCAAAATCTGCTCTGTGTGTGTGTGTGTGTGTGTGTGTGTGTGTGTGTGTGTGTGTGTGTGTGTGTGTGTGTGTGTGTGTGTGTGTGTGTGTGTGTAAGAGGTAAACAAGTAAGATTCATCGACCTGTGCCTACTGACGCTTCACATGTAGTAATCAACGTATCTGGTTAAATAATAAATGTTAAATATTAGTCTGCAGAATCGAGCTTTTATTTAGCTGAGATATAAGAATCATGATTTCCTGTGATTCGAGTCTTTTTCTTTCTGATATTACTGTTTATTTTATTGTTATTATATTTTAAGCAAATCCAATCGAAGAAAGATTGTGAATCGTACTGGAGTACATGGATTGACCAAGGGTTTAACTTGGTAATCCTACTCTAGAGATTGAGCATGGAATCTCTCCAAGTTACTTCAGGCATCCAGTAAGCAGGATGTGGCCTTAATAGAGGAAGATGAAATTCTTTTGCCACCTAAAGATGTTCACAATATCCATACCCATGGAGGAATTCGTACTTCAAGAAATAGTGTGACAAATCGTCAGAATAATTTTGTGACAGGAGTACCCACATTCATCATAACACAAGAAAATTTCTCATCAGTGACTCAGAAATTAAGGCTTTATACATTTAACCATAAGTAAACTTAATTGCCTTGGAGGCGAATTTCAGCTGGATTCATTCCATGTTCATCGTGAACGTCCATCATTATCATCAAGATTTCCCCATGTTTGAGCTTCGTCATCTTCTGTTAATTTTTCGCTATTCCGCGAACAGTTTGTCACCCTCCGTACGAAACGTCCTATTTAAAAGACACCTGCTAAAAAGACACTATTGTGTTCATGCTGATGATAATGATGGACGTTCACGATGAACATGGAATGAATCCAGCTGAAATTCGACTCCAAGGCAATTAAGTTTACTTAAATATAAATCCTTAATTTCTGAGTCAGTGATGTACTTGATTTTATATGACTATAGTTACTACGAAACTGAAAAGTAGAGTAGTTGTGGCTACGAAACTGAAAATAGGTTTAGAGTTAACTGAATCACATTTACTGCTGAATAATATGGCTGCCATATTATTCATCAGTCAGTTCGGGTGATTGCAACATAATTTGGACATTAGGAGTCAACTAATCAAAGTGAAGTCACTATCATCTTTCTGTAACCATTCTTGGGCTACACGAATCCTGTCGCAAGGCACATTATCCGGTTCCAAGTATCCAGCTACTTTCGAGTAATCTACACGAATTAGGACTAGCACTTTCTAGACTCTTTGATATCAAAGGGCCTAGATTCTCTATACAAAATTCTAAATTCCCTATGAAACCTTTCTTCAGTCCTCTGGCAATTAATGATAATGTTTCTTATTCTTCTTTCTCCTCCTCAATTATGCTGAATTTTAATACGAGCTTCGAATTACTCTATCGCTGTATATATATATATATATATATATTTATTATTATTATTTTTTTATTTATTTATTTATTTTTTTTTTTTTCTTCGAAAATCAAAATTAGGTGTTGGCATATCCTATGAGCATATTTATATGCAAAATTGCTTGCATTTTAAAAGAGCCTTTTGCTTATGACTGTCATCGATGGCTAGCAAGTGTATAGGAAACCACTTGCCTAGTATCATTATTCGATGCAAAGAAACGTCCTGATGGAAGAGAGAGTTAGCAACGTTCCTCATCGACAGCACCCAAGTTAGGAGGAACAAATTCAAATGTAAATGTGGAATGTGGAAAGTAGATTCTTTAATTCTTGCATCTCACTGCTGTGTATGCCCATTGCATCTCATCCATAACATCTCTGGTAATTATTACTTTTCAACACCTCCACAAATTAGCATTAATAACAGCTCTAAGAATCTTTCGTGCTTGTTTTGAATATAATTACGTAAGATATCTTGGAAAGAACTATCCTGCATAATAAACGAATTTTGTGGGCCAATAAAATGCAGCATTTTTTTTCGTATCACTTATTTGAAAATCTGTCCTTGAAAAACAAAAATTTTTCGAATCAAGTTGAATGTGAAATGATGGAAAGACAACTTTTTTTTTAAATTATTAATTTCCTTTTTCTCAAGGGAAAGATGCTTTTTTTTTATCTTGGCACTAAGCTTTCACGAATTATCCCATTTTAAGCTCGAACTCATAATTCCGCTCATATTCATCGCCTTTAATATACTTAAGATACAAAGAAACAAATCTTAATCTCATAGGATGCCTTCACATGGATAGCACATACTGCTGAAATAGAGGGATATTTATTTCCAGTGTGTGCGCGCGCGCGCGCGCGTGTGTGTGTGTGTGTGTGTTTCATTAAAAAATAATCGAAATTATTTAAGAGCAATCCAAAGTGCAAGATCGGCTATCAAATTTAAACATTTTTAATTGAGTAAATTGAAAAAAAAAATTACGTTAATGATGAATCTACATCCATAGCAATAAGGTTTATTACTATCCACCGCATCTCCTTTGTCTTTACTCCCGATGGCTTATTACAGTCAACTAATTTGACTTCTTATAATTTTGGTAATGACATACCGCTTAATCATGTCTCTGACGGTCGGTTGTATATGTCAGTGCCTGTACTCTGTACCGATTTGTCAGTTTAGCAAGGGAAAAACCTAAATTTTATGGTGGTAAAACCCCGCTTCACTCTTTTTCAATTAAAAAAATATCCTCATAAATGCCTATTGAATTCTACGAGATTCGAAGTTGGGTTTTTTTTAAGCAATGGTTGAAGTTATTGCTACAAACTCTGTTACGGACGAGCTACATCATACTGAGATTTTTAAATTGTAAATAACACATTCTTTTCATAGGTATGTATACACTTCAGACTTCAATGAGGGTTAATTATTCAGTGCACAAACTCTTCTCCGTCTTCTTTCTTCATAATAATGTTCACATAACATCACTGAGAACCCGAATTATTGGGGTAATGCAATTATCCGCCTACAAAAAGGCAAATTATCGAATAATAACTAATAAAAAAAACACACAATTCATCGAACAACAATTAATCAAAGAGTCAAATCATCAGACAGCAGTTTATTGAAAAGCAATTCATTGAACAACAGATAATGGATAAAGCAAATTATCGAAATACAAATGATTACCATGATTACCTCCTTTAGAAAACGATGTCAAACTGGCCCCTGATCGCCCCTTAAATATTTCAAGGGCTACAGTTATAGAGGTATTCTACACGTATACGTCATTTAGACAGCGGAACATGTCCTCGCAGATGTCCCACAGATGTACTGTGTTCAAATAAATAAGTATTGAGATAATTCGTTTTAGAAAGAGACATACTGACATGTGCATGCTGGTTACTACATGTGCCACATATACTACTAAAGCACACAGATATGCCCTAGAGGCGATTGTATATCTGTTATACTATCAGGTGGAGAAATTACTGACTTAAGTAGGGTTATTTTCATAGAGTGTTATATCACGGGCACATCCACTCATGACCCTCGTGAAAGACGACTGTATCACTCCAAATCAGCGGTAACTAAGATTATCAGCCGATTGTGAATGTTATTATTTGCAGCTGTGCTTTGTTGGCTGAGATAACAGACAAGAAACGCACAAAACACACACCAAGGAAGCTTAACACCAAGGTGATTAAGGGATGGTATGAAAATCTCATCCTATAAGGAAAGATTCTACAGGGGTTCAGGTAAATACTAGGACAATGTGTAATGATTTGCACCTGCACGCAAGTCCAGTATCGGCCATAGTATCCACAGAACACCCGAAGGAAGATCACGAAATCCTCCCCCCTCCCGATCGGATATGAGAATGTAGGGGTGTAGAGGATGACATACCTGGAGAACGCCTTATGTTCAAATGCATTGATGGCAAATGAGTTAATGATGTAGTGCTTATTCTTCTGGTACGAATTTGGAACTCTAGTTGTGGTTGGTTCCTTGCAGAAACAGACATCAGCAGGCATGCAACAGTCCTGAATAATGCATTGCTTCCAAACCTATGCCAGTTACAGGATAGATCCATTTCTCTCAACAACAGTGTACTATTATATCGTACTACAGGTACTTTATGAAAAAATCTGGAAATCTTTACTAGCCTGTACGAGCCTCCTGGTTAACTCGGTTTCATCGATGACCTTTGGTTGGAAAGACCTCAGTTTGAGTCCCATCTAAGATGAGAAGAATATATGGAAGTGACAGGGCTTTTCCTCCCAGAAACTCCAGTTTTTTTTTGTTTTTTTTTCGCAAAACAGACAAACAGACCATTAAAACACACACAAGAAAGGGACATAATACACTGGCCTCATAGCCCGAATTGCTTCGGTCGTAAATCCAAATTAAATCAACTGGTCTGTACAGAATTTCGATCTCAATCTCATTGGAACGTTAAGTGCGGGTCAAATTTTGTTGGCCGAATGCTCTGTATCCGATAAAAGCACATAGACGTTGCTGAGATATGTCATTCAGGTATCTCTGAAATATAGCGATTTCTCAATATTTATTTGAACAGTGTATTTATTTTCTCTGTGTAGCTAAACAGCATGTCTTACTGCATTACCACGACTTGTGATCATATTTTAGTAATTACGCCCTTTTCTGAGAAATTGCTATTTTATTGATCGGGGAACGCACCCCCTTTCTCGTATTGTTATCATTTTATTCGTGCGTAGAATTTTCTCATCTTTATTATTATTATTAAGAATTTTATATGGCACTGCTGTTTAACTACCAACACTCACGAGACTCCAAATAAACAAAAGAGAAGTCGACAAGTTTAATGAACAAGAAATGAAAAATACTTCTTTACTAATTTTAATGACGTTATATTTTGCATTATTTGTCTCGTTAATGTGTCCTTGATTAAAAATATTGCATGAGATAGCATTGAAGAATAAAAAAACCCTGTTAATGGAGACCCTCTTGAGAGTCATTTGAAGGGGAAAAAAAATGAAGGATACCTTGTCAGAAGAACAGGCACGCTAATAAGAAACGCATTCTTAAATACAAAACGAAAATTGTTTCGAGCAGTATTTCTTTTTGTTTTCTTTGTTTTTGTTTCCATTAATAATGAATGTTTGTTTTCTTGCACGTAAGTTATTAAAATAATCTAGAGGAGCAGAGATTTTAAACAGAACATATTACTCAAAAGCTCAAACCGATGAAGAATTTTTTAGCATAGTTGTTTCGTTCGTAAGCAAAAATTCAGAACTATTTCGATTTTGGTTATATTCATTGCCAAAATGTTAGTTGTAAACATAAGCTGTTTATCTTCATAAACAGCTTATGTTTACATAAACAGCTTTATCTTCATAAACAGCTTATGTTTACATAAACAGCTTTATCTTCATAAACAGCTTATGTTTACAACTAACATTTTGGCAATGAATATACCCAAAATCGAAATAGTTCTGAATTTTTTAGTTTCGATACTAAGATATGACGTCAATTTATGGATGATAGAAAATCTTCGCAAATTAGTGGAAGCGAGACATGGGATGCGCAAAAACGATCCAAATAGAACCGATCAACACTGATTTAAACCTATTTCAAAATCCTTTATAGTCCTTATAAGGACTGGCTTAAAGGGGCGAAGCAAGAATGCTTTTCGTCTTCCCCGTTATCTGTAGAGGACAGTGTAGGGATAAGGTGTTATTGAGCTATTATTAAAGCTCCGATCATGACAGGAGGGTAACAGTAATAGCCGAGCTTCAGTTAGAACTTCATTGGCTACAGCATTGCCATCTATTACCCTCCAAGGGTATTAATCACCGCATCTCATGGTCGATTACCACCTTCATTCCTTCCGCCTATAATAATATAATTATTTCAATATATATATATATATTTCAAAATTAGACAATTCGAATATAAACATTCTAATGATATTTTTAAAAGAGGTTTAGCAAAATTAAAGGAAAAATTAGAAAGTATTTATTTATCTTTACAAGTATTAAATAATTTTTAACGATATAATTATATTTACCACATGTTTCTATAAAAATTTAGTAAATACTCTAATAATTATTAACGCATCAGGCTAACGAGATGGTGCCAAGCACTGCCAGTTTATATGGAATATAATAAAGCTATATTCCTTAGAAACAGGAATTACAAGTAATTTTGTGGTGATGAAAGTGTAAAATATGACATATTCATTCACCTTCTTTAAAATATTCTTTAAGAATTTGAAAGACGATTTATTATCTACGTTATTATTAGTTGTTGTGAATTTGTGTTTGTCATTTCTATCCGTTTATTGACACCAACATCAGCAGTTGGCCAGTTGAAAGCCAAATGGATATCGGTTTCAAATAGATGGGTCTAAAGTTGAAATGGAGATAATAACTCTACCAAAGAAGGACATATTCCACAAGCACCGATCTGGAGATTGGCAAGACGAAATAAATTTCCGCTACTGGAAGAAGTTTTACTGGTTGGCAAGTGTTTGTTTTGAAACTTCTTGGGCCAAACAGGATTTTCAGCAATAAAAAAAAAAATGTTGATGGCGAGAACATAAATCACGACCTACTGATAACCATCTCAACCTGTGCACCAGTATGGCACTACCACACTGCATTCCTTTGCTTTGATGAATTGCGAAGTTGACGTGTAAGGTCGGAAAGTGGCCCCTTGAAAGGGGGTTCATGAATAAACATTTGTTTTTCTTATTTATGTAAAATCTATATGTACAATGGAGCTTTAGGCATCCAATTATGGATGGCTGTAATCAAAATGAAAGCATTTAATAACCAGTTTTTCTCCTCTACAGAAATAACATCTGCTATTTCTTTACGGCTGACATATAACTACGTGATCAGACTATCATAATAAAAAGAAGCGAAAGACAAGAACACGTATTATGGAGAAAAGATAATACATTTCGATTCCGCCCAGGAATTCAGTGGTCAAGACACACGAAAACGATTTAATGAACAAGAAGGTGATAAATTGATGACGGAATCTATCAAAGTTCTCTGACCAATTATCAAACACTGCATCAGAACATTTGGTTATGGAAATAAAAGATGAATTATCCCCCTACCTTCTCTGTATGATGTCTTGTAATAGTGTTTTCTAATTGGAGTCTAAAACAGAGTTGTATTTTTTTGCGTTCAGTGAAAACAGTTTGTTGCAGAATCCAAAAACGGCATGTTAATTCATCTTTCCGTATACGCAAAAAATTGGAATTTGTACAAGAATTTTTTTTTTTTCAGGAATAGTAGCAACTGCTGTCATTCGTTCTCTGTTCAACTTCTGAGTCGTACAAGTGGATTACTCTTATAACAGAGGAATGATATTTCCTGATGTTTCTTGTTACATTTTAGGATGCCTCTGTGTGTAATATGTCTGTCTTTGTGTATGCTTTAAGGCTGCTTTTTCTTGCTATTATTTTTTAGGGATTCAAGCTTTTCCTAATTGATCCTCAGATGAAAGGGCTTCTCATCGTTATCATTATTCCTTTCTTCCTTGAAGGATTTGTAACCTCATCTGGCCTGGTTGTCTAAAGGTTAATCGACTACACTAGAATGGTGTTGAATGCAATGTGGATGTCGATTTATAAATTTAGTCTGAATCCAAGCATGTGCAGGAGAACTGATTGCGAGCAAAACATTTAAAAATGGAAGGGGGAAAAAAAGAAGAAGAAGAAAAATCAGTACGCGAATTTTTTTTTTTTTTAATTTTGATTTACTCTTGATAAGATTGGTGTTCCAAAAGAGTGATATTTTGAGATTTCCTCGTCAAATAAGTTTAAGATGCTATACGCTGCGTCCTTAGGAACTGTCTACTATGTCTTGGCCCTATTATCAATTGAACTATGCATTCATACTTTTTTTTGCGTATTATGAATTTTCTATTTTATACAGGGTGTTCGGGATAAATTTGACATATTTATAATTAATTATATTTTTCCGTAAGTTACATGTATTAACACACACTTCTCTTCATTTAAAAGTTTGGACCCTTCTTCATTCATATACAAGATGTCAGAAAGGATGGATAGCTGGAACCCACCTGAATCATGGAAGAGAATAACTTGTATCATGATGATTCGTGCCCGCCATCAAAATAAGGATATTACGACTGCTGCCCAATGCTCCCTGAATACAGTAAAAACAATCAGGCATGAACTAGAGACTTGCAATGGTGACTACGAGGATGTAGCAAGAAGAAAGATCCCTAGCAGACGATCTGATTGCGTTCGTTACAGCAGAATTCCTCGCAAATCTGCAGGAACAGGTGTTGAAGAACCCTGGCATCGGAATTCGGGCTTTGTTCGTGGAGTTGCTAACTGTAGTCAAGCCCTGGATAACAAGGGTAGCCAATGGTAGGCCGTATGTATGGCAGCAGGATTCGGCCCCTTGCCACACCTCTGGGAAAAGTCAAAAATGGTTGTCTGAAAATTTCTACGACTTCACCAGTCCAAATGTTTGGCCTCCAAACTCCCCAGACCTTAACCCCATGGATTATTTTGTATGGGGCGCAGTTGAAAAAGACACCAATCGCACTTCCAGTAATACAAAAGCCCAGTTAATGGATAAAATTAAAAACAGTTTTTGCGGCCCTTCCCAGGGAGACTGTAGCATCAGCTTGTTCGAGGTTCCGAAGCAGAATTGAAGCTGTGATCGATGCTAATGGTGGTTATTTTGAGTAAATCTTGTTGATAGTATTGTAATTAACTCTGCCTGTAATGTTTTTTTGTCAATTCATTAAATTTAATAGATACAAAGAAGATTTTCTTTTTCCTTACGAAACTGTCAAATTTATCCCGAACACCCTGTATAACGAGCAGTTTTTATCGTATGAAAGTGCTTTGAGTTCTTGTTTCGAACGTATCTTGAATTCCGTGTTCTCATATCTAAAAATGTCCAACTCTTTCACAGAACGTGAATGTCAAGCACGTTTTTAACTCTTCATTTTTAAGTGTATGAGTTTGCATTTGACTTTTGTACTTCGACTTTTTTCAAAAATAAATCAGTAAAAGCTTCGGTTATCGCATAACCCACATTACAGCGTAGATTTGCTAAAAATGGCACTCAATATCTACGTGAGTGGAATAATCGTAAATATTTGTTGTGAGTTGGAGATCATATATTGATCATAAACTCGCCCATAAACCTTTTAAACTTATAAAACATTAGTGCCTGTGAGAAGGGGGAGGGGGTGGATAAGGGTTATATCGTTTAAGAACGCTACTTCCGAAACCCGAACAAGCATGACTTTTTTTTTTTTTATTTATTTATAAATTCTTTACTACATAAAGCCATTGACAAACATGAATATCCCAGTCGGATTCAAACTCATAATTTGTAAGTTAGAAAGTGGACAAACCGTTCATTGGACTCACTCCTCCTCCAAAATCAACAAAAATAGTCCGATATACGATGCAAATTTTTAGAGAAATAAGCAATGCTATTTCCATATTTGAATAGCATTCCATAAATAGAATGCTGTTTTGTAAATTCCATCTTACCCTCCCTCCCTCCCTCCCTCCCTCCCCTCAGACTACAAATTGCCGTAAAAATGTATAAAAATAACAAAAATAAAATTAAGTGAAAAATCACTTAATAGTAAAAACTGTCACCTGAAACTGACTTGCTTATTAATTCGTTCTTACTTCGACCTGTATGAGTCAAATTTTATTATTTTTCAACTGTGTGTGTGTATGTGTGTGTGTGTGTGTGTTCAGGCATCAAAAGATCTGCATCACTTAGATGATAACGAGCTCCTTCCTTCTCTTCGAGGTCTTGATGCGCTCTCTAACAGATAACTTTAACTGATCATTACAACGTATAACAAGTAGATATTGTGAGAAGAGCTACATGATATCACTTTAAAATGACTGTTATCAGTAATAAACCATCGCTTAGGAAAATATTCTATTCTGATTATCTATGCTATACTCTCAAAAGCAGTCGAACACACTTTAACATTGATCCAGATAGTTAACGTCAGATGAGTTCTATGAAGTTGGAGAAAGTATAAAAATGAACACTTAACAGGGATGGTGAGCGAAATCCCTAGCGTATTCTCAATGTCATGTGAGAGTGACCATTTTAATCAGGAGCTAGGTAAGTCCTACTGAAAAACTGACCGATTCTGAATGCAAAAGAGTTTTCCTAAAATTAGACGTGGGATGGTGAACAGTCAAGAAACAATTTGGTAAATAAAAAAATTAATAAATAAAACCGACGATCCTTTTTTAAAAGCGGTGATAACGGGATATTGCAAGTCGTGTAATCCAACAACACAAATACACCAAGCTAAGGAACGTTTGGTTGCCCTTTCTAGAAACTGAGTATCCTTTATGCTTTAAGTACTACCAGATTTTTTTTAAATTATTATTGTCAATTGGAGATAAAACCAGGGGACCAAATTTCCAGTTTGACGTCTACCATCACAAACAATCTTTAGCTATCTTAAGCAGTGAACTACGATACTAAATTTGACCTTTTCTTTTCTTATAGCACTGGTCTTTAAACGAAGAAACTGCAATGAATTCGTGGTTATCGTGATAGTTACCGGTTTTCCGATCTCACCAAAGGTTTTCTTTCTTGCAATACTTGTATTAAATTGGAAATATTAATACAAGCATTTTACCACCAGGAGCGACAGCATTTAATGAGCTCATTAAGCACAAATAATTTTTATCCATATTAATTCAAGTATAAGAACAACAGAACGAATAAAAGTCGGACCGTGTGGGGAAATAAACAGCAACAGTTCACAATTTGGTTATAAAAAACATAGTTAGATGAAGTTTACCAGTCGTCAAAAGGAGCAGAATAACCGTCAGGATGGTGAGTACAACTGCGATAAATTCCGCCTTATCTCCGACTGTACACGATCCCCCAGTGGTTTCAAGTTCTCATAAACACTTTTAAGCACCTTCTGGCAATCGAACTGAAGGTCTGCAGTGTTACGCTTTTCTTTGTTTTATTTAAAATTTTTTATTCTCCAGATGGTTTGTTTCTCCTTCATTTTTTTGGCCGTTGTCTTTATTTATTTTAAAAATATCCATCTCTCGGTTCTTGTAATGCAACCGACATTAATTTCCAACCCCGCGTTTAAGAGAAAGAGAGTGAGGTTTAAAAATCTCGGTCTTATTTCTCAGAAAGTAACGAAATGGAAATAAATAACTGTCCTCCGGAGTTCATTTACATTTCCGCTGTGTTAAGAAAGTATCAGTTATCAAGAGAAGAAAGATTTGTAATATTAGGAGAGGGGGAAATTTGTTAGAAAGTAGTTCCGGTAGCAGAGAAGAGAGAAAGTGAAGTTGATGGCCATTTCGTACAAACTCCACTTGTTCATCGGATCACCTGTTTGCTGTCGCAAACTCATCAGTCACACCCATGTCATTATATTCAAGTCAGCAGCCATTTACATCATTGCAGGCTATTAACGACTGATAAATGTTTCATTCTTTTTGCCGCTGCTAAAAACCACTTCACTCTCTTCCTGCTCGAGCCATCTCGTGAGGCAGTTAATTTCAAAAACGGTTGGAAACACGCGAGCCTCTCTATACATGTGGAAGAGCGATTATGAAAATTCTTAAAACCTGTAATTTTCGGACATATTCAAGTAAGCTTTGTAATTCAGAAAAAGCGAACGAGAGAGAGAGAGAGAGAGAGAAATACTCCAAATATCTGATATTTTCTCCGCATACCAAAATAATTCGTACATAAATCATTCCGAAGAGCTGTATCCTTAAACATGAGAATAATCAAAGTGCTTTGGTTTGCAAATTTCACATTTTAGCCCCTTTTTCGGAGAAGGAATTAATTCTTTGCATCAACTGTTTTTCTTTTACTGTAGAAATGGATACCAATCAACCTTCTGGAAAGTTTCGTTTATAATGTAAGAGTAACTTTTAAAACAAAAATTCACACAAGTTTTTGTTTTTTGAAGAAAAATAATATGCGATTACTACCTCTTTTCCAGAGTACACCATATGTATTTATTTATAGCCTTCTTATATTTAGACTAAACAAATGAATGTTTTTGTACAGTGAAACGAATTAAAGCATTCAAATATAAAAATATTAAAATGTATTCAATGGAAACAATTAGAGAATAAAAATATTAAAAACATTTAAGTCTGTATTCAATGGAAATAATTAGAGAAATGAAATTGAGAAGTAGTAGGATCGTTGTAATGGAAAAAACGAATCTAATAAAGTGGGCTGCATCCATTTGAATGGAAATACTTTGTAGGACAAGTGAATTTATCTTCTTGTATTTTATATTATATAACTCGCTTCACTAAACTATTAATATATTACTAATAATTTTGATTATTTCGATAGCAGCATATCCTATGTGATCCTAATTCCCCCCCCGCCCCCCTCAGAGTATGAATGCAGCTAAGACTGAGTGCGTGTTGTGCAATTGTGTCTTCGTTAGCCGATCTTTCTGCTCAATATTTTTTTAAATGACTGCAGCAATGATACAATTCGGGTAAATCAGCAGTTAACAGGACCTTTTGGATACCTTTACAGTTTGGGACATCGTAGATTATCTGGGTTCAAGTGACACGTATTAAGTGGAATGATACCAATCTCCTCTAAGAAGCCCATATCTTTTAAGATAAGTTTCCCACGGCGGCAAGAATACTTATAAATACTATTCCTGTTATCACTAGATTTCGTAAACATTTAATACCCTTATCCCCATTTTTTAAAACATGCTTCGGCTTAATTCTCCACTTTTGTGTTTTACTTACTATGATGCCTTCATGGTAAGTTTGATCGTCGCCGATCATCTATCTGCGATTAAAACTCACGATAACGATTCTGATCCAGAATTAAAATAACACACGCTCAGAAATCTAAGTCGTTGAAAATAGTTTATATTTGAATAAAGTATATGCCTAGATATGCTACACTGATTTCAAGAATAATACAGAGTTTTGTTTTGTTTTGTTTTTAAATCTTTTCATTCAGAACTACTTCAGGTATTATTAAAAGTGCCTGGACTATCTATCTACGCAAACTCCTGATGTGTAACTGAAAGTTAAACACATAAGGCGCATTCAAATAGAAAACAGTAGTCGCCTATATTTTTTAAGTTCAGAATATTTTTCTACAAATTACTATATATAGTAATTTCTAGTAAATTTATTAAATATATAATACATATAGAGATATATACTTAGCCAATTTTCGAAAATTTAATTCAGATTTCATGAAAAAATTAATATAATTTTTTCATGAAAAAATTTATAAATATTTTGAAATATGATTAAACACTGAATACAAAAGAACTGTGTGGAAATTCACAACTGCTTCTGATGCAAGTTTATTTGTTGTTGTTGTTGTTTAAATTGTAATACATAACTTTGCCAACAGGGGCGCCACTAGCTTCGAAAGATTCTTTATGGAAAGGAAACAAACAAAGAAACAAACAAAAATGACCACCATAACTGAATAATCATTTAGTAATAGGTTGTAAAAATTGCTGTTTTTCTTTCAAAGCTTTAATTTTCCATATAATTTCATACAGCAGCAAAACGTTAAAATATTTGCATTGTTTAAAGTATTTGAATGGTTTTTTTTTAAAGGAACTGTCATAGTGTATGAATACACAAGATGCCCGTTTGACTTTTGTATGAAACCAGGAAGGCACTTATTTCGAAATGCTTTCCTCAAAAAAATAAAAAAAAATAAAATAAAGAAAAACAAGAAAAAAGGAGCATTCAGGTAATATATAAAGCAGGGGGAATGGAAAGAGTGAGGTAGAGCCGATCCTTAGACAGAAAAATGAGGCTAGTAAGCGAGACCGCCTGCTTAAAGAAAACCCTTGTACACAAAGAGGCAACGAAAAGAAAGGAGCACTCATACAGAAAAGGCAGCTTAAAGAAATAATAGGAAACGAAACGTGACCAGAATTGCCTTACGGAAATTAGATTCAGAACATCCCACAAAAGAGAAGAGGCGATTTGTCAGCAGAGAGAAAAACACAAGACAGCAAATTACAGAAGTTTCTGCTACCTGGTTGTAGAATGGTAAAGGGAAGAAATAAATCAATTTACAGACAGAAATGTTATTGCTGTTTGATATAACATTATAGGGAACGTGATGTCGAAAGATCTTTCGTCTTTGGTTTGCTCTCTGTTGTACAAAAGAAGCAAAACAAACAAGATAAAAGAAAATATATTACGGTTTTTTTTTTCTCCCCTCCTCCCTCCCTTCCCTGCTGAAACATAATTTCCTAGCGCGCATTACTCCTCTGCCTCTCTACCTGTCTGCTCTACACAGTAATATAACGGATGGCGTAAATGTACGAATTCATAAATCCACTTTTCTCTTCGTCAGTTTTTCTTTTTGTGATGAAATAGTATTTGGATATAGAAGGATCTCAACAGAAACAATTTTCCATTTGATTCGCATTCTCACTAAGAGACAATCAAAAAAAAAAAAAAAAGAATAAGAAAAACAGGGGAAAAAATTGCGAACGCTGGACTGATTCCACACCGTATACGCTGATACATCCGATGAAAATTCACTTTAATCATAAAAGTGATTTGTTTGTTTTAGAGAGAGAGAGAGAGAGAGAGAGAGAGAGAGAGTAAAATGGGAGAATTTTATGCGCATTTTCATTTTTTTTCCCAACTCGAATATTTATGGTTTGCATAAATCCTAATTGTCTTCGCCTGTTTCATTGTTTGTCAATTCCTCGTTACACTTTATAGAAATTAAAATAAAAGAAGTATGTTAAACTACAATATTAAAATATTTTTTTTCATGAATATATTCTTCCGTCTTATAAATTCTAATTATTTTCCTATTTCATATATTAAAATCTACTGGAAAAATCTTCAATAGTTATTATAGTAATATAACATGAATACATGTGATTTATTTGGAAACAGATTAAAAACTGTATCATGAAAGACGTCAAAATTTTGTAAAGGAAATTAGTTTTAATCGTATCTGATAAAGTTATATTTTATGATAACAGTATATGCTGTGAATCTCGAAAATTGATATTTTTATCTATATTTAATATAGATAAATACATTTAATATTTAATAATATTTAATATAGATAATACAGATTTAATATTTAATGTTTAACTTTTCTCCGCCAGAGGGCTAAATGAAACGACTTGCAAAAATGAAACATGAACATCTTAATCGCCTTTTTTAACGCAATCTGAAAAAATTATATATATTTAGGTCATTTATGAATTCTTAGTTGCTGATTGGATATATATTTTCCTTTGAAGCAGGACGTTCACGTGATTTGAGAAAGCGTCTAATGGTAACGCACCTATTCTAGTTACTGAAAATATATAATCATATATTATAATAACTAAGAAAAGCTGGATATTTTCTATATGTTCTAAGTTTGATAAACGCATCTTTTATTTTATAAATGTCCGCCATCATTATATTTAATGAATTTAGCCATTTATTTCCTTTTGGCATGTACACAATACGTACAACTTGAGAGATATAGAAAGCTTAGAAACCTCTTCAGCCCGCCTATGATTTTCAGTCACTCCCTTTGAAGCAGCCAATCACTATTCACTTAATCTGACGTCGTGTATGTTTATCAGTAACATGCACATATTACGTTAAATCGAATGAATATAAATGAGCTTTTTCATTCTTCAATTCAATTCTGATCTACCAACTTTATTTGATAAAAATCAAGGTGTTACTAATATTTATTTTGAAGAAAATTTTTAATGTTTAAAAAAGTTTCTGAAATTTCTAGGAATATATTATTTTCACCAAGTTGTAATATACTCTGATGATCGTATTTCTTGATTATTTGTTTGCTTAAATAAATAATCAAGTATAAACAAAATAAACAGCATTATATATTGCATGTTGACTAACAAAAATTTGGCTAAAATAAGCGATTGAGAACATTTATGGGATCAAGAATCAGCAGAAAATGAATAACGTAATTCTGAGAGTCGTGTATATAATAAGAAACCTACGCATTTCATACGGTAAAGGTTGAGCACAGAACTCTCTTTTCTTACGTAATTTAATCAATATTCGAGGACAAATATTTGCTCTGCGACCTCTCCTATGGGATATACTCGTATGTGTATATATATATAAAGATAAAAAAATAAAACTAGAAACTAAATGAAAGAATAATACATAAAAATTTAAATATATATTTTATTTTAAATGAATAAATCTAAGTACACCTAAATATTTATTTCATAAAAGTCAATATAAAATTAGAATGTTTGATCACAATTTATCAGGATTCAGGATAGTGGTTCAGGATTTGAGACCCGAGGTGATTGATTGATTCATTCAATCCAATACCCTTGGAGGGTAATGGATGGCAATGCTGTAGCCAGTGAAGTTGTAACTGAGGCTCTGCTATTGCTGTTACCCTCCTGCCATGATCAGAGCTTTAAAATAGCTCAATAACACCTTATCCCTACACTGTCCTCTACAAATAACGGGGAAGATGAAAAGCATTCTTGCTTCGCCCCTTTAAGCCAGTCCTTATAAGGACTGAGGACAATTTATCAGATATCAGAGAAGCTAGGAGAATTGACCGTGAGATGCGATGATTGCCATCCATTACCCTCCAAGGGTAATGGATGGCAATGCTGCAGCCAACGAAGTTCTGAGGCTCAGCTATTGCTGTAACCCTCCTGCCATGATCAGAGCTTTAATAGCTCAATAACACCTTATCCCTACACTGTCCTCTACAGATAACGGGGAAGATGAAAAGCATTCTTGCTTCGCCCTTTTAAACCAGTCCTTATAAGGACAATTTATTTGGGGAATCGACCGTGAGATGCAGTGATTAACACCCTTGGAGGGTAATGGGTGGCAATGCTGTACCAATGCAGTTTAACTGAGGTTGGGCTGTTGCTGTTACCCCCCTGGGGCGCAGAGATTCGAGAGTTTGAGTTCGCTCTCTTAAGGTTTTTGTCTTAAAGGAGAAATTTGAGTCCCGGGGAAAGTGTTCTCCGGTGAGGGGCTTTGTCGGTGAATGCTTTTCTTCGGAATATGAGCGGTTCTGCTCGGTGGTGGTGTGTGGGTGGAAGGCCATCACTGAGTGGAGCCAACGCTGAGATGGACGGTCTTTCGCCCACGATTGAGTGGCCTAGGGATCGTCCGAATTTTTAGAGACGGCTTCACCTTTACATATGGATGGCAATGAAGTCCTAACTGAGGCTCGACTATTGCTGTTACCCTCCTGTCGTGATCAGAGCTTTAATAGCTCAATAACACCTTATCCCTACACTGTCCTCTACAGATAACGGAGAAGATGAAAAGCATTCTTGCTTCGCCCCTTTAAGCCAGTCCTTATAAGGATAAGGACAATTTATTTTATTTTATTTTTCTTTTTGTGCTTCTGTTATACAACTCGGTAAGATTTTTTAAAAAAAAAAAAATTATATATTTGGTTTTACCCTTTATCCAAGTATAGGTATCCGGAGAGTTAATCGAAAGACAATTCATCGAAAAGGCAATCCATCGAACGACAATTCACCAAAAATTTTAACTTTTCGAAAATGTTATGATAAAAGTGATCCATTTAGAACAAAAACGGAACTGCGCAGAGTGAGATAGCAATGCTATTTTAATAGGGAATAATTATAAAACAATATGGTTTCTTATTGTCTTTCTTGTCCGATAACTGTTTCATGTCTGTTCATGGGACTGATTTGCCTGTTTCCGGGAGGAAAACCCAAGCCTACGCAGGCTTCATTATTATTATTGTCACTAATAGTAATATGCGACTTCAATACAGCAATTATTATGGGATGAATTTTACTCATCTTACTCTACAAACCAGACAAATTGCCAAGAGAATACATGCAATTTACAAATAAAATAAACTGGCACCATTGCCTTTCTTGCTTCCAGATTCGCTATGTGAAACTTTTACAATAAAATGTCGAACCGTTCCAGATTTCAGTTCAGCTATATTCGGGGCAACAAAGAAATAACGTGTCCAAATTATGCATTACAATAACTCTCTGACTTAGCAGAATTAGTAGAAGTTGTCTGTACAAGAAGCTGTCTACACGGTTCAGTTTTTGTTCTAAATGGATCACTTTTATTATCACATTTTCGAAATGATATTAGCAATTCCGCTTTGGCTGAATCAATTTAATGAAATTTTAGTTAAATTGTTTTTTGGATGAATTGCGTTTTCGATGAATTGTCTTTTGATTAACTGTTTTTCGAAGAATTTTCGTGGAACCCCAAGTGTAAGCAAACAAAGTTTGCCCCTGAAGTACTTTCAGGACTGGGGAAACTCGTGGTGAAGGTGGTATAAGTTCTCATCACTTGCCTTAGTATCTCCCATAATGCAAAGCACATCTCCTTGCGGATATGTATAATACTATGCATTAAGGGAAAGGCCAATCGCAAACTTTGTTTGCTTACACTTGGATTAAGGATGAAACCCAATATATAATTAGTAGCATAGCCAAGTGAAAACAACTTCCGTATATATTTTTTCTTTTTGTGCTTCTGTTATACAACTCGGTAAGATAAGTATGAGAACAGGATAACGAATATCCGAAAGAAAAAATTTCTACCGTTAAGCGATTATCGCGTTAGTTAAAAACGAATTACCGAAATATTATGAAATAAAAATGCTAAAGCTGAGATCAGCTTTGCATATAATGTAGAATTAAATAACTGCGACTTTTAAACAAGGAAGAAAATTAATTGTAACAGGTCTACATTTAGCATGGACATTTAAACGAAGCCAAACTGTATTAAGGCTGCATTGGACAGTTCAGAATTACGTCAGAAATATATTTTTAGGTTACTAGTGGGTTTCTGTCCCTTGCTACGTCAATCCCCGCGCTCGGTCTTCAGTCAATTCACCTGTTTACTGTTTTGGAAACGAATGTTATAAACGACTGCGTTCTCGATTCAATTCTTATTGCTAGCCTATTATTCAGCATCACTATCAGTGGCATAGCAATAGCAATATTTATGATTACATTTATACTTCTTGTTTATTTATTCTTTTTACATATAATTCCTAATCGTAGTTCACCCGTGGTATTAAAATACTGTATCATGGATGAATCCTGTTTTAATTTCGAATAGTATCGTTCTAAGCAAAGTTACATCACATCTAAAGATTTTAGTCGTTTCAAAAAAGTTGAAAACCCCATACTTCTAAAGACAGTTTCGTCACCCATTTATACACGAAATAAAAATAAAATAAACAAGAATGACGCGGTTTTGAGAGAAAAATAATTCTGCCATATTGCAGACGAAAATAATTAATAAACACATCACGGAATTTACAAAAGGATAAATTTGAATAGGAAAGCTAGCGAAGTGAAGATTATTGATAATGACCATTAAGGTTCGAAACGAGAACAAGCTCATTTCTGTTTGTTTTTATCGTAGTGGGGGGGAAAAATAAAATAAAATAAAAACTCTATGTGTATTTTGATTCAAAATGAAAAACTTTCTTTCCTTTAGAATGAAGCATATCTAGTTTAAATGTCTCTCTCCTCATTTTTTTCTTTCTATTAGTGTTATGGATTATGTACTCAATAATTTTATTCTCCAAAAAAGTTTTGTAATATTTGCGCAGCTACTGCTCCCTAGAAGCCTTAATGAATGCCACAAGTGCATCTAAAAACACTATTCGATTTTTAGAAAAAAAGCATGTTTTTTTGCTTTACTAATATGCAATCATCTCTGCTTCCTTGAATTCATATGAAAAACAGACGTTTTTCTAGAAGTTTATGACTAGCGGTTAATTTTCTAAAATACATGGACAAACCCTAACGCTATTTTTTTTTTTTTTTTTTTTGGAAAAAACAGACAACCACCGCCGCATAGTAATTAATAGACTTAGGTCAAAGGTGCTAAGTCATTAACAATGCAGATTGTTTTAAGCCTTTAGCTTTTGCAATTTGTTTCCATCCTTGAATGGAAACGAAGGCTTGCGAAGCTTTGATACGAAGCCAAGATTGATAAAAAATATCACTCAAAACGAGAACATTCTTCACTATCGACTAAGAATATAAATAAAAAAATGCCTTTTTAAAAATCATAGAAATAATGCTACTCACTTTCTCGTCGTCTGTCTTTTCTTGATTTCCTTTTCGCCTTAAAGAAATATGGAATCAATTAATTTGATGATAAATTAAAAAATTACAAAAAATAATTCAATTGCAAAAATTGAATTTTTTTTTTTGCTATATTCTGAAATGTTTTGCTTCCAGTAATAATACAAATACGGAATAATAAATTACAGTTATTTAAATAAAAAGCATGTATTATTTTTAATAAATTTTCAAATGTAATATAAATGCAATAACAATAAATGTTCAAAATTTATATAACTACTAAAACTTATTTATATTTAAATTATATCCAATTTTTCTTAAGAAAATTAAAAAAAGTTCAGAACACTAAAATATTTTTTATATAAATTTCATATAATAAATTGTAGTTGATATGTTTCTATCATTTGAGAGCATATAGGATAACCTAAAGTCCTTTTCAGGACTTCCAATGAAGTTTTAACTGAGGCTCGGCTATTGCAATTACCCAGCCATGACTAGAGCTTTTAGCTCAATAACACTCCACCCACACAGATTTTCTTCATTTAGGTGACGGGATAAAGAGTCAAGGACTCAGTCCATCTCCCAGTTCTTTTAAGAACTTCTACCGTTCGGTTGTTGGGTGATTTCCTTGGAGGGTAATGGATGGCAAAGCTGTCACTAATGAAGTTCTAACTGAGGTTCGGCTATTGCTGTTACCCTCCTGCCGTGATCACAGCTTTATAACACCTTATCCCTACACTGTCCTCTACAGATAACGGGGAATATGAAAAGCATTCTTGCTTCGTCCCTTTAAGCCAGTCCTCTTAAGGCAGCCTGCTATGCAACGTAGGAAAGATTGGATAGCACTGTAGTGAAAAAATCATTCCTCTCAAGAAAAATCAGACAAATTAGGAATAATACCAAACGAACAATTTGGTTTCTGCCGTGTACACAGCACGACGCAACAAATACACCGAATAGTGGAACACATCACACAGGGATACAACTGGAACCTGCACACAGCTGCGGTCTTTGTGGATGTTGCCAAGGCCTTTGGCAAGGTATGGCATCAAGGCCTACTCTAAAAACTCATATAGGCTAACATACCAACAACCCTCATCCGGCTAATAAAATCATACCTCACTAACAGATCCATGCAGATAAAAATAAATGGCACCATCTCAACTAGGCGCAAAATCCTGGCAGGAGTACCACAATGATCCTTGCTGGCTGCCCTACTTTTCACAATCTACGTGGCCGACATCCCACAAAACCCGAGGACTACCATCACAGTCCTATACGCGGATGACACAGCCATAATGACAAGATCTCTCTGCCCACACCTGGCGATCAGTCGTCTCCAGGACACCATCACAAAGCTAGAGAAATGGTTCTCGGACTGGAGGATACAAGTAAACCCCCACAAAAGCTCAGCTATACTCTTCACCAGACGCAAAGCCTTTATCCAAGATGACATTCAACTCCTCGGAAAAATGATACCATGGCAGAGAGAAACCAGATACCTTAGAGTACAGCTAGACAAAAAATAAATTTCAATGGCCACATCAAGCTCATAGGCACAAAGACATCCAGAGCCATAGCCCAACTGTACCTCCTGATCAACCGCAACAGCGAATTAAATACACGCAACAAGTTGCTACTATGTCAGATGGTAATACGACCAGTAATCACATATTCATCCGCACCATGGAGTCACACATCCAAATCCAACATCCTGAAACTACAGAGGATACAAAACAACTGCCTGTGGATGATCCTGGACGCCCCATGGTTCGTCAGAAATATGCAGATCCACAGAGAAACCGGAACTCCAGACATCCTTCACGACCATGCGGAAAAGTTCTTCAGCAAGGCACACTCTCATCCCATACCCACTAATCACACAAGCTTCCAGTTATAGTGAGCACGACTATCACAAACATAAAAGACCCATAATTCACAAAATGAGAGCATAAGGCTTACAACCCCCCCCCCCACACACACACCCATCAAGCTTCTCGATACAGACAAAGGGGAAAACAAAAAGTATTTTATGCTTCACCCAGCAACGTTGTTGTTTGTTGTTGCTGAAATTAGCATATTAGCATAAATTGGAATGGCAGAAAGCACTAATTGCCAAAACTGATTAGTGATTGGCCATAAATACTCATCTTGAAATGTATGAAAACTTTTAAAAAGGAATTAAATCTTAAAACGTTCAAGTAGTTAATAAACCCTAGGTACGAATCATACATGTAGTTTCGTCAAAAGCGTATACAGAATGAGAGAAAAAAGAACCTGCTATAAGTTCAAAATATTTCCAATATCCTGTTCATGTGTAATCCATTTGTTGTTCTAATTTATTTAATAAGAAGCAAGAAGAAGAACACTCTTGTAAGTAAAAAAAAACATCGTTTACCTTGGTAAACTGCTTCCATATAATATATATGTATCTTACACTTTTAAAGGCTATAGAACACTGAAATTTCATTTGAGAAAATTACAAAAAAAAAAAAAAAAAAAGTTACCCGCGAGAATTGTTCTGCTTGCTTCGAGTTATACAAGTCTTCAACACCCGATTTTTGCCAAAGCTGTTCAAACTTTTGGTTCAATATAATCATAGCAGAATGACTGATATGAAGCCAGCTGCTATCTATTGGAATTCAATTTCGTCTTCAATCACTGTCTGTGAGCGGGAGGATCATGAATTGCGGTACACCTGCTCTATCAATGATCTAAAATCAATAATACCGCAGTGAGATCACAACACCTGATGGTCAGTCAGCGACTAATTTGACAAGAAGAGGCAGAAAGAGAGAGAGAGAACGAATATCTTCGATGTTACCTTTACATTCTTAAAGAATTAGCAGTTGAAAAGCTATTACAATCAATTCCTATTTCGACTTGATCCACTCAATTGCTATTAGTAGAATCGTAAACGAATTAAGACGTCATCACCTGCTTCATTTGGAAAATAGCGCAGGTTCGGTGATCTGCTGTTGCCATCTTCATATCTCGCGGCCATTTTTCTCCCTCATCGCTGGTAACGGCCATCACGTGTTCTTTTTCTCACTCTTACATACACAACACATTGAAACAGACGAGCAAGAGAGTCTCCGATCTCCTCCGGGATAGCAATCATCAGCTATGTCTGGATTTTCTTTTTCTTTTCTGTCTATTTTTTAAGTGTTTTGGCTCAGATTTTTTTTAGTCAAAGTTCTTTTTAAACAATAGCAAAAAAAAAAAAAAAGAATTTAGTACATTTAGAGAGTGGTTAATTTTAAAATTCGAAGCTTCTCTCTTTTTCTCAATTAATTAATTTTTGAAGAAAACGAAATGGAATTTCTTAAAAAAAAAATTAAGTCTAGACGTCTAGTCTTTAGTAAATATTGTCTGAATTCATTCTTATGGACGTAATCGAGGGAACAGAACGAGATCAAAGTCATTTCTCGAATAATTGGCAATGCCAGAGAACATTTGACGCTCTAAGTTACTTTGTTTTTTTTTTATTTCAAACTATGCTACTCGGATCTAGCAAAAATCGATTCTCATTTGATATCGCATGATATCAAATGAAACGGATATCATGTGATATCCAACGGATGAAAACGAAACCTAAATGTCATGTGACGATTTCAGTATTAATAAACAAACGAGCAAATTATTCAAGTCTTCAACATGTAAGACAGAAGTAACTTGATTCAAGTCGTGATGATCTATGGAGACAGGCTTAATGATGATGATGTTTTCTGTATGCAGAACATATAATGCATATCTTAAAAGAATACCTCGATGAACCATCGTTATTGCTAAGTGGGAATACTTTGACCTCGTACTGTTTACTCTGTCTAGCGCATGCCGTTCGGATTCTTCAGCGAACTGAACCATAAGAATTTTGCAAAAAATTCGCACCACGGTAATTATACGAGAACATCGATGTGCATGTAGAAGACTGATGTTCCATTCACGTGTTTCACAAAGTAAACTAACATATTTACCATCTTATTGGATAATCTTTTGAGCGCTAATCATTCTAATCCCATTCCTTGTGTAGTTCTTGAAAACGAACAAGATTCCAGAATGCTTTCTCAGTGCATGAATTCCGTTAAATTATTATTATTTAATTTGCACGCAAATTAATGCACGAAAACCGGAATTCCCGGTAAAAAAAAAAAAAAAAAACCTTAGCATCTTAGTATGCGACCAAGTAACCCACTTTCACTGGAAAAATTCAGTAGTAATCACGTGCATCTTACCGACGGGAATTGAACCAACATGCAGTCTTTCTAACCAACATTCAGCGACACTGCCAACTACGCTACCTGGTGGTGAAAAGTTAAAACAATACTTAGCCTTTTTTTGGTTGCATACCTTGCACTGAGTTTTTGATGGGTTTCGTCACATTACTATTAACAATGGATTGTAGTATTCATTAAAAGTGGTTTACATTGACGGCATATGTTTCCTAAAACAATTAACTACAGAATTATAATATTCCCTTATTTTATTCTCGTCTGTACTTTGAAATCGATTTCAGTTTTGCACTAGTACATTTAGATCTATATACTTCACAGATTTCATACAGGTGATATTATGACGTTTATAATATTTTAAAATGAAATTTCCTTAGCTCAAAAAAAAAATAATAATAATAATAAATGCGACAACGAATTTCTGTTCAATCAAAGTCCGTAGAACAGATGGACATTAACGATAATGGTAACGGGATTAACAGAGGGACCGACAGCTTTATAAGATGATCTATTATTAGAATTTGTTTCTTCAAAGATGACTTTCACCCGAATCATTTTAAGCCACTCTACGAGTGAGGTAGTTGGAACCGTGTAGAATGTGAAAAGGGCTCTCGGCACAAAGCAAAGAAGAGTTTTAAGGGTAATGAGCCACACTCTCCACCGTTATCTTTCAACGAATGACGCCGTATGGATTTGGCGACAACCCAAGGAATGCTTCAAAATGCACTCTCGAGAATAAAAGCGTTTCATTAAGGTGAAAAAGCAGAGTTTTCCAGAGTGAAATATGAGATTAAACGCCAAGGAGACTTGGAAGCAAATCTTTGAATTTCTCTAAGTGCAAGGTGATTATGATTAAAACGTATATTTGCAGATCAGAATAAGAGGATAGTACTATGGAAACACAAAAGTAGATCGCAGTCGAATAGAGTGATTTGGGACACATATCAAGTGATTTATAACAGCACACAACTTCTATCTTACTATCCCTAAAAACCATCACACAACCTACGTACCATCTATTTTGCCTGTAATCAAGTAAAAAGCTTCAATTCATTGAAATATGAATAATTGAATCTTTTTTAAAGTAAACGCAAATGAATAAATAGGTTTTTTGGCGTACATTGAATAATATGGTTTTCTATTTGCATTTTTCTTTAACTATATCCAAACACACAATCCTAATCTATGTTTTTATATGTATTTTAGAAGTTACATTCGTTTTTTTCTCCCCCCCATACTTATATATTCATTTATTTAGTTCGTATATATAATATGTGTACCGTTTACAAATAGCGTAAAGTTTTGTTAGGAAATATATTTTATAGAGTACACATATATACATTCGTATATTCTACTTGTGACGTAGCGGAGTTGGCAAGGAGCCATTTCGTTTACAAAAGAGAAACAAGGCACTTGTTTTTTCTGAACAGTCATAAAATTTCTCGATCTGCTCCCTCATAAAATTAAAATTCTATTGGTCTTAAAAAAAACACACGAAACAGGGGTGCATTTGTATGTGCATTGTACGGGTAGCATCCGCCTTTATTTAATATTTAAAAGAGAAGCCACCATCCAGTTACATTTTTGATGGAACACATGTTGGGTGCTATAGATGTTTCGTTCGTTTGCTCGATGTTTCTATAACACGCCCTACACGGAATTCTTCGTCTGAGTGCAGCCTTTTTAAGCTATCCACTCATGCATATCAAATGGCATTGCTTATTTATTTATTTATCGGAACGGTATGCACAAGGATATTTTTATTTCTTTGACAATGTAAAACTCCAAAGGTGTAATTTATTTAGAACTCTTTTTTTTCCTCTTCTTTCTTCTTCTGTTAGATGCGTATGCAATATAACAAACTGTACAAAACTTGTTTTTTGCCCATCTAAGCATTGGTTAATTTGTTTTGCAAGCAATAAAAATGTTGGTGCAAAAGAATGTAAAACGCCTTGGAGCTATCGTCATAGTTAATTCAAATGTGGCTAATGATTGAGTACTAGTTTCTATCTAATTAAGTCTAGGAACAAATGCAACTGCAGTGTTATTCAACGTGGATTTAAATGGCATTGTTATTGTTTATAAGAACTAACAGAAAAGCAGGGGGAAAAAGCAAGACAAATAAATACGTCTGTAACTGCATCATCGCATGAGATATGTGAATTTCCATTGTCAGCTAACGATTGTACAGAAGCCTCCTGTACGGAAGCCTTCATAGTACAAAACTCTTTTATTTTTTTTTTTCAGTTTAGATCAGTTCAGTTTACGTAAAAAGAAATAACAAAATCAGCTCACAAACTTAATGCTTATTTACCTGACAAGGATTACACTGTTCGAAACGAGGATCTTAGGCCTAATAAAATAGAAAGGAAAAACAAATGACTAGTATTAAGGGTTGTTTCTGGATGCTATTTGTACCACTAAGGCGATCATATCTATAGTCCCATTCAATATTTTACTTATGATTTCGACATGGTGAAATGTGATCCGCCATGATCAAACAACTGGGTGTGCTGTATCTTATAACTAACAGTCTGTCATCTCTAGAGGAAGAGTCATCAACCGACAGGAGATCGTCTTGAGGGTGTAGACCAATAGTATTAAAGGACAATCTTCCCATCTTTCTTTGTCCAAATATCGGAAAACTAAGGAGGTTTATATTTTCTAAGGCGAAAGAGAAAATGCTTGCCTGGCTCAACTTAAAGCTTGTAATGAAGGTTATTTCTTGCAACTGTGACAACGTAATATTTAGTCTCGTATCGGAAGACATGGAGAGGAACAAAAACCTTACTTCATCTCCTTTCGAGCCATATTTCACGAGTAGTCCTGACATCCAGAGTTGTCATAGTCCAGGAGAGGGGGATGGGGGGGATGGCATAGGCAATGAAAGAGCTTTATTCGATTGAGAGACGCAGAAGTACTGACCGATCTGCAGTCCAGTTTCGGTCTGCGAACTGTATCGAATATATTTCTTCTCCGAGCAAAGGGGGGGGTTGGGCCTACAGCACGGGCGAACGAAAGCAATGTATAACGTATTGGTTTGAGGGGATCATTTCCGTTTTAGTTTTCATGACAAGTCTAGGGAAAAAAAAAAAAGAAAAAAGACTTTCTTTTTCCCCTTTGGGAGTCCGATTTCGGTGACAGATGAACGAAAGAGATAGATGGCTCTGGTGTCTCATCTTTTTTGCTATTTCTCCTCGCATTTTACATAACATTTCGTCATGTGTCCGATAAGTCGAAGCGGAGTTGGGAAAAATGCCAGGAAATGAAGCTCCAAGGCGAATATTGCCGAGGGTTATCTTTCAGCCCTCGTGTGAATAACCTCTGCGATTGATCACTATGAAGATCTGGCGCGCATCAGCTACTGCGCATCTCAGTGTGAATTTGATGTTAAGCTGAATTTCATTTCCTCTCGAACTGTAGAGCCAAGTGAAATTGCTTTTTTTTTTCTTCTTTCTTTCTTTTTTTTTTTTTTGTACTCTTCGTAGAATGATAACAATGCTCCACGTTGACGCAGTAAAGCGAGCTGACAGCTAAAGCGCAAAAAAAAAAAAAAAAAAAAATCGAATGTGAATTTTTTTAAACTAAATTGAATATTTTCAAATGATGTGAAGAAACGAAAAAGAAAAGGATGCTACAGAGAAATGGAATGATGCAAAAATAAATGCCGCATCAGAGACTGAACAAAATAAATATATGTTGTAATAGACTTTTCCTCCGGTATGTTTATTTTATTTTTTTTACCCCCGATAATTTTCCGACCCCTGAGAAAGTTGACGATCAAAGAGACATCCATTAAGCTGCACGTCTACAGAGAATACTTGCTGTAATGAAGACCCCGGATTTCATTTCCTGCTTGTTTTTCTGTTTGGGCTCTAGCCACGTAGCTTCTCCGTACATAGCCTGATTACTTTAGGAAATCAAAGAGAAGCTAGAGAAACACTAATTTACTAGGCCAGCTTTTTCATCACGGCTGCCTTGGGTTTCCAATATTTAATATATTTCGAGTGATTTATTGCAGACGATATTGTCAGAAAGCAAAGCTGCCGGCATACATTAAGCCTCTCCTAGTCACGGGAATGCATTTTAGCGCGAGAAAGTTTACCAATCGTTCTCTTGTTTGAAAAATGTAATTGAACGTTAATATTTTGTGACCGGGCGAAATATGCTCTGGCCGTTGTGCTTCCATTCTCTCGCAATGAATCAAAAAATAAATTTGAACTTGACTTGTGCACATATATATAGTAAGTAGGTGTGTATGTTTTGATGCAGAACCTGCTTTCCAATTTTTGGTTACAATAGTTTATTCCTTTTTGCATATTTTTCATTTTATATGGAAAATCAAATGATATATCCTAAATTTACAGCAGAAAATAATATTTACTTCCAAAGACAATATATTACTTGGAACAAAATTAACGGTTATCTGAGCTGCATCGCCTTCACTATTGTATGTTTTTCAGTTTAGATTTATGTCTAGTTAGATTGATGTCTATCTCAATCACAAACATTCCACAGCATGTAACAGTGTTTATTTCAAGATATCGCATTTTTTTAAAAAAAAAATCGCCATTTTTTTTCTCCTTTTTGTTTTTGCATATGATTGCAAAATAGATTACGCTAAATAAAATGGTTATACAAAGAAGAAATGATCTTTTTTTGCGTAGTATAATAATGGAAAACAATATGCATTTACAAAGAAACTGGAAACCACAGATTCATTCATTAGAAAATGCTAATATTCTGTATAATAGCCAACTTATTGTAGCAAAAAAAATAAAAGAATAAAAGAATGAAAATGGATATAGCCTAGTAATCACGAGATTTATGATGATGGAGAAAATTTTAAAGTTCATCCGGGAAAAAGAAATAACTGCATGATAAAATTACAAAACTGCTATCATGGTTTTGAAGATATTGGATACATGCTTGCTTGTGATATGCATGAAAATAGTTTTTGTGTTGTACGATTTAAGAAGAGCATATTTAATCAATATTTATGATAAAAATTCGTAAAAAATGAACAGATGTTTAGAAGATAACTTTTTTTCATGAAACAGAGTTGCATGCTGTCTAGTTGAAAAAGCTCTCATTCGAGCAAAACCGGACGTCGACGAGTTATAAACATCCCTCTTAGTTGTGACTATAAAGTTGGCCTCCTTTGTGATATGTAGCAGGTATCACTAATAGCATGCCTTGTTTTCATTTAATACTTCAAAATTAAGGGCGAAAAAAAAGTTGAACCTACAGATCCTTTCATTGTCATAGAGACCACGTGGGCTTTGGATATCACTGAAATGAGTGCTAATCGAATTGTAATATTTTTGTATAATCGCCTACAAGAGAATGAGTAGGTTATATGTCGCCTCATGCTCCAGTTATTATGATGATTGTATCACACACCTGGTTACGAATAGTTCCTTTATTACGTAGATTTTTCCTCAAAGCTGAAAACTTTCCAAACACCAAAATTGTGAACTGTGTTTATGACGTTGAGCCCGATTTCAGTAAAAGGATGACCTGTTTCTCTTTTAGGCATAATGAAGGCATTGTTGCTAGGAAAAGCGCAATGTGAAATTTTGCTACCAATAAGAAGTCAACTAATTTTAATATGCGTATTACGTTAAATCAAATCTTTTCCAATGTGAGGATATTTTCTCAAATCAGAAGCTTTTTTGCCTAAATGAAAAGATTAATACCAAATGAAGAAAATTTAATAAAAATGGAGTTATAAGTATATTACATTTATAAATGAAATAAACTAAAGTATTATAATAATCAAGTGGATATTGAATCCAACATTATTTCAGAGCCGAATATAGAAAGTATATATTTGTATCAAAATAAATTTGCGTAAATTTATTTTGATACAAATAAAGTTGTTGTTTCTAATATTCTGGCCAAACAGCATAAAAACAGTAAAAACACGTTACTAAAAAAACGAAAGTTTCGTATTGAAATTTCACAAATATCTAAAATACTTTAATCCGGATTAGCAGTAATCCAAAGTTTTCATTATGGTAAACCACGTTGTTTTATTCCAGATAGTGGAAATGGAAAAAAGAATGTTCGTGTATTTTCCATTTGCAGTGCTGTTTGTTAAAATATTTATTAATAAATATTCCCTTAAGATTCAAAGATTTAGCGCTTTTATCTGTATTTAAGAACTTTTGAGTTATTTCTTCAGTTCTTTAGCGAATATCCATCTGAGAATCAAGTTTTATTTATTGTTTTTTTTTGTCAAACGAAAATGCTAAAGTAGTATTTTACAATGTTACTTGAATAACATTTCGAGGCTATTGCTCTCAGAAGTAGCCTCGAAGCAGATGAGCACGGAACTGTTTTTGTCTATGACTTTCACAGATGATACTTTTGAATCGTTTTTTTCCGAAACATTGAATTTCTTTCTATAAAATAAAGAAGATAAAATAAATGAGAAATCTCAGTGAACATCGCATTGTTGTTTTACAGAAGTTGTGTGGTATTAAACTAAGTAAAAAGCGAGAGATGATGAAAGATTCTTTTAAGGAGCAGACCATAGTCATGCTTACAGCTTACATATTGACAGAATAAGCAACAATTGTAGCATAAATAAATAAGTAAAAAAATGAACGGCTGTGCGAGATGAACAGTGACGGATCCTATTGACAGACGTGTGTACCAACGGGTCGTCACACCCGATGTTCGCTACAAAGCCTCTTTGCATTTCTTTCTGATCACTGTTTTCAAACCTCCCCCGTTTTTTCGCAGTATCGTCCACTCAGCTACTGTAATCCATTTAATGAGCCCTACCCGGCTTGAATAGCCGTTTATACCTTCGCGCCCCATTTCATTCACTCGTGTCTGTAGGTGGAGTTAGGCGACTGTGCACTATTCGCTATGGGCGGTTCTTTAAAGTGTGTTTGCACAGCGAAAGCCTATTAGGAACGTTTATGAATCCCTTTTATCATTCATGAACCTTCTGTCGTTCAAAGTACGCTAGTTTCCCCCCTAAACTACCAGAGGGCAGATGTTTGAACTTTCGAAAATTCGTTTCCGTGCAGATAAGAGTGGTGACGTAAGTTGACAGTGTAAACTTTAGAAACATGGTCGCCAAGTAATAAGCACAACTGGTGTCCAATATATCATTCAAATCGAATTTTTCATAAATATTTTAGTTATTCTTCGTAAAATCATTTTAAAATATAAAATCATAATTTAAATAAATAGTTTTACTTAAAGTAATGATATTATTTAAATTTTCTTAATTTTAAATAAATAAATTAAGTAAATTTCTAATACACCATCAAAATTTTATAATACTTTTTAATAAGTTATCTTGAATAGGAATACTCATTTTTGGTGGATAAGAATCAATCGACCGTGAGATGCGGTCGATTGGTTCATTAATGCCCTTGGGGGTGATGGATAGCAACGCAAAGCTGTACCAATGAAGTTTAACTGAGGTTCGGCTGTTGCTCTTACCCACTTGGGCGATGAGTTTTTGAGTTCGCTCTCTTAAGGTTTTTGCCTTAAGGGAGCACTTTGAGTCTCCGGGGAAGGTGTTCTCCGGCACGGCCCGCTGAGGGGCTTTGTCGGTGACTTATTTTCCTCGGAATTTGAGCGGTTCTGCTCGGTAATCGAGTTTCACTGAGTAGAACCAACGCTGAGATTTGGACGGTCTTTCGCCCACGAATGAGTGGCCTAGAGATCGTCCGATATTTTTGAGATCGAACCTTTACTTACATAGTCGATTGGTTCATTAATGCCCTTGGGGGTGATGGATAGCAACGCAAGGCTGTACCAATGAAGTTTAACTGAGGTTCGGCTGTTGCTCTTACCCACTTGGGCGATGAGTTTTTGAGTTCGCTCTCTTAGGGTTTTTGCCTTAAGGGAGCACTTTGAGTCTCCGGGGAAGGTGTTCTCTGGCACGGCCCGCTGAGGGGCTTTGTCGGTGACTTATTTTCCTCGGAATTTGAGCGGTTCTGCTCGGTAATCGAGTTTCACTGAGTAGAACCAACGCTGAGATTTGGACGGTCTTTCGCCCACGAATGACTGGCCTAGAGATCGTCCGATATTTTTGAGATTGAACCTTTACTTACATAGTCGATTGGTTCATTAATGCCCTTGGGGGTGATGGATAGCAACGCAAAGCTGTACCAATGAAGTTTAACTGAGGTTCGGCTGTTGCTGCTACCCCTTTGGGCGAGGAGTTTTTGAGTCCGCTCTCTTGAGGTTTTTACCTTAAGGGAGCACTTTGAGTCTCCGGGGAGGGTGTTCTCCGGCACGGCCCGCTGAGGGGCTTTGTCGGTGAATTATTTTCCTCGGAATTTGAGCGGTTCTGCTCGGTAATCGAGTTTCACTGAGTAGAACCAACGCTGAGATTTGGACGGTCTTTCGCCCACGAATGAGTGGCCTAGAGATCGTCCGATATTTTTGAGATTGAACCTTTACTTACATAGTCGATTGGTTCATTAATGCCCTTGGGGGTGATGGATAGCAACGCAAAGCTGTACCAATGAAGTTTAACTGCGGTTCGGCTGTTGCTCTTACCCACTTGGGCGATGAGTTTTTGAGTTCGCTCTCTTAAGGTTTTTGCCTTAAAGGAGCACTTTGAGTCTCCGGGGAAGGTGTTCTCCGGCACGGCCCGCTGAGGGGCTTTGTCGGTGAATTATTTTCCTCGGAATTTGAGCGGTTCTGCTCGGTAATCGAGTTTCACTGAGTAGAACCAACGCTGAGATTTGGACGGTCTTTCGCCCACGAATGAGTGGCCTAGAGATCGTCCGATATTTTTGAGATATCACCTTTACTTACACATTACGGTGATTGATTCATTCAATCCAATACCCTTGGAGGGTAATGGATGGCAATGCTGTAGCTAATGAAGTTCTAACTGAGGTTCGGCTATTGCTGTTACCCTCCTGCCATGATCAGAGCCTTAATTGCTCAATAACACCTTATCTCTACACTGTCCTCTACAGATAACGGGGAATATGAAAAGCATTCTTGCTTCGCCCCTTTAAGCCAGTCCTTATAAGGACTATAAGGACTCATTTTTGGTTCTCCGCATGATATTAAACGCACCATGGTACGTCAGAAATGTCCAACTTCACCGGGATACAAATATCCCCTACATCTATTCTTTCCTGCAGTCTTCAGCAGTGAAGTTCTTCTCAGTGTCCTCTTCACATCCAAATGAATTAGTGCAACAAGCAGCAAATTATGATGAAACAGACTTCTCAAAATATAGGAGACCGAAGGCCATCCTACTTCCAAATGAAGATCTCTGAATCGCACCCACTCAGGCAGAGCTCTTAGCTCATAAACTTTTCCTCACACAGTAATCCTTATCATATAGCAGGGAATAAAAAAGAATTTTGCTTCGCCCTTATAGTCAGCAACGTCTTGCGACTCATTTTTGAGGGTTGATAGGAGATGCGGTGATTGATTCATTCAATCCAATACTCTTGGAGAGTAATGGATGGCAATGCTGTAGCTAATGAAGTTCTAACTGAGGCTCGGCTATTGCTGTTACCCTCCTGCCATGATCGGAGCTTTAATAGCTCATTAACACCTTATCCATACACTGTCCTCTACAGATAACGGGGAATATGAAAAGCATTCTTACTTCGACCTTTAAGCCAGTCCTTATAAGGATAAGGATTCATTTTTGAATAAAATTTAAATTTAAGAAGTGTTTAGTCTTTAATATTTACTTATGTTAGTTTAAGAAAATAAACTTAAGTTAAATGAACAAATTTAAAAATAAACTTAAGTTTAAGAATTTCAGTTTATTTTTGAATTTGAAATGGTCAGCAGTTCGTTTGACCTATGATGTATGCGTACCGCACCATAAGAATACTATTTGCCTAATCCTCTTGAATTGTTATTTTTCTATATTTCTTTACTGGTCATTATGAGTATGACCATATAAATAAACGCGAAGTACAACTTTTATACTCTTTTTATTCTTATCCGTTATTACATCACTCAAAAATTACCATAATCGCCACTTCCAAATATAATGCTTTTAAAGTACCATTATGGAAGTCGTATGTAGTATCTCGATGCATTTAACGTCAGACAAATTTGCGTCAATTCGTTTAAAATGTGCAAAGAAGAATATGAACTAATGAAGCACAATTAACCTCGAAGTTGTTCGCATTGTAACAATGAATGCTTAAATATATCATTCCTGAATATGAATAAAATACACTTCGTTTCACTGCTAACTGAAATATTATGTATTGTACACGAAAACAATACAGAGTAACAAAATGTTTAAGGTGTGCACTGATCATATATTTATTTAAGAAATTAAGACAAACTATTATTACCTTACTCCTTCTCTCTCACAGGCACACACACGAACCCTGGAAACGTACCTGATTTGGTCAGTATATAGAAAAGCGATTTTGTCTTCATTGTACAGTCTTAGATACAACCTTTAATAGAAAATATTCAATAATGCATCGTGTCCGATCATCCAGAGATATTACCCCATTAGAAAGAGCGCCACCACGTGTTTGATTAGAATGTACTCGATTTGTGTGTCAACCACGTAAGATAGGAAATGCACACGAGCAGCCAACTTTCGCCTTATTTAATTATGTTATTGGTTTCGCATTTGCGGTGATATTTGCTCCCTTGGTTGAAGAAAACCAGGCCGAGCAACAAAAGAGCAACTCACATCTAACTGCACAGACGCACGATAAAATATCTAACAGATTACTACAGTGAGTTGGTGACAAGTAGAGATCGGATATGTAATTAATTCTGATTATATCGGTGTACCATTTGCCTGTCTAAAGTCAACTTCATAGCATATTAAGTACAAAACAAATAAAAACCAGTTCCAGCAAAAAAAAAGAAAAAAAAAGTAAAGTTATTACGTGTATCGAGGTAACTGGAAGCGAAGAGGTAATGACTCCCCCAAAAAGTGGTTAAAAAACATATCCGAAGAGAATTTTTTTCTTTTATCAGAGACTAGTTTAATCAATAGTCATTACATCACAGAGAGGTAATGCAGACCACCAGGAAGGCTTTTTGGATTGGTGACCGTTATCGTGGTTGAATGCTAAATGTTGCTTTGAAAAATAAATTGGTACTAATGATCTGGAATTGGGATTTGGTCGACAGTCTTTTATCGTTAAAAGGCTTCAAAATAAGTAAAGTTAAGGCCTAAGTAACTGAGAATGCTACTTTCAGCTTTCAAAACTGACATAATTTCTAGATTATTTTGGATTTATATATATAAATTTACAGTTTAATTTATAAACACTATAGCTTTCATGACATGCACTAATTTGAACAAATTAATACCCATAATGACCTTATTTAATAAGAAAAAGAAAAACCAACTAATGTAGATTAGTATATATGACAATCTATATTAATGTAACATTCCAAACAAGTTATGTTAGTTTAATATCGGTTGTATCAACAAAAGTGAAGAATCAACAGAATGTAACTCTATTACACTCTATGCTTAGCACGTCAACCACAATTTCTCCGTAATCTGTAAATGAGGCTTTACTGCATAGCACCAGAGACCTGCAGGAATGCCACAGTCAGTGGGAGGGAAAGATAAAAGAGCTAAAAAGTAAAGATACCACTCACGTACTTCACAAATGACCTTTTACGTTCCAATCGTGCCGTGCATGTTAAAGGCAAAACCTAGAAGAATATTCCTTTGGAGTAAAAAGGCAAACGACACGTTCGACTGCATCTAGAAGGCTTTTAAAGTACAGAACTGAACTTTGTTTGTTCTGTAAAGCATCCGTCATCTTGACTGTAGTGGCTGTGAAGAAACATTAGACCGACTAACATCGAATTTCGTGAAAGCATTAGAAATAATGCTACATGTCTTAAACAATGCATAACATTACACGAATGCTTTATTTGCGTGGAGGAAACAGATTTAAATTGCACGTCAAGCAAGGTTTAAAACTCTTTCTTCCACAAAAGAAAAATGGAACCGTGAAAAAACTCGAAAATGAGGCGCGCGCACAGAAAGAGAGGATGCAAGTAGGAACAAATAGAAATAAACGCTATAACCATGAATCTTCATAAAACAAATTAATGAATAGTTGAGTCATAGAATTACAAGAGGAGAGAAACTACCTGCTTTACATACGTAATTACCCAATTACACTTATCACAAGAGCTTCATCCGTCAATTACAGTTATGGTAACGATTTGTGAAATTGAACTACCAAATAGCCGCTTAGATTGCAGCAAAATTGTTGCAAAATACATTAGATTGCATAATAAAATCTTGAACCGCAATATTACCAAATTCGTTTTATATACAATTTACAGTTTAACATTGCACAACACTTTATTACCAAAACAACAAAGAAAGAAAAAAACTGTTTGCCTTAAAAATGAAATTATAATGAGGAATTATAATTGGTGTATTTAAATCTTGTATAATATTCTAAGATATTCAAAATTATAGTAAGAGTTTTAAAGAAATTTACCTTAAAATAATAGTTAACAAAATATTTTATGATTATTATCTACAATATCAATATTTCTTGTAAATCAGTTGCAATTAATTCTATAACTTATCTGATATTGAAAACTATACAGAAATCTTAGCACCTGGAGATATAAAATGATGAAATGTGGAAGTTTCAGTTTCGAATGATCAGCTGTCTTACCTTATCGGTAAAATGTTCGCCGAAGAAAATTATAATACGTCTGAGCACTCTATTAGAAAGTGAACCCATACTTTTTATTATAAATAAATTTCGAAAGTTTCTTGAATGTGTATTTTAATGTCACAGTAACTCGAAACAGGATCTCATATTTGAAATTTTCTACCAAAAAAAAAAAAACATTCTACGTTGGATTACAGTTAAAATCATAATTATAAAGAAATGTTAAATTCAGAGACAGCAGTCATTAAAGTCTGTGGTTGTGTACATAAGGGTAGGAAAACCCTAGTGCAGGAGAAACCACAATTTAATATGCGCAAACAAACTCTGCGTAGCGAGACTGGAGCAATTGAAATGACTGATTAAGGTCCGCAGGGTGACGTCCAAGTAATGGAAAAATTCTGCCAATGTTTACACACTGCCTTACCTTCTGTATACTTTTATTACGTGCACCTGATGCCGTAATGGGATTGTCGTTAGCTCGTGTTATAATTAGCCTTAAACAAGTGTAAACTAGGAGTCGTTTTAAGTGATACTCATTGGAAGATTCGCGTCTTCTTACCACAAGTAAACGAAGATAATATCTTGAGGAAAGAAAAAACAGACATAATGAAATATAACGTCTTTTGAAGATAGTTGAGTATTTCTAAAATATCTCAATATTTTAGAAATAGAAAATGGAATTTGATCATGTTTATTTATTTTATTCGTGTGTGGGGGGGTTCTCCCCTTTCCTCGACCGCCCCTTAGGACTGGTTGAGTCCTCCTGATGATGGATTAATTACTATATCCTATGACTAGCCTGCTTTCGGGATGAAAAATCCCAGATAAACCCTGGTGTCCACACCCAAGACTGGCTAACTTGGCTATAGCTGAGAAAGATCCTTAAGCTCTTCACGTCATCGACGGGAATCGAACCTAGGACACGCCTTCCCCAGGGTATATGGTTGCGAAGCGCATAGTCACTAGGCTAACCGCGCGGACATTTGATCACTAAAATGGTGCCGATTATAACCAAGAGGAAAATTTTCGAGCGATCCTTAGAATATGATCTCAAATGAGAGAGAGAGAGAGGGAGATTAGAGTTTCCGAATGTAAATCACTTTTTTTTTCTTTCTACCAGATAACCTGGACAGAACCTCCAACCGACAAAAAGATTATGCCGTTTCAGACTTGATTTTTTTAAACAAGACAGCGTACTAATTTTCAAATATGCAAGTATATATATAACGAAATTAACAGAATTATTTATGATTCTGTTTTCTGTAGAGATTGTTCCCAGTGTTTTCCTAATAATTGATCTCGGACTCTAATTCCGATTGATTTTTCCCCCACAAGTATTTCCTCCTCCGTAACTCAGTCGGTATTGAAGATGCCCTTTGGTTGGAAAGACTGGCTTCGAATCAAGTCTAGAGCTTTTGCTTCGAATCAAGTCTAAAGCTTTTCTAGCCGATCTCATACGAAGGGAAACACAGATTTTTCATCCTGCAAAACAGACAAAACCATAAGAACGCATTCAGTTGATAGTTATAATACAGAAATCCTATAGCTGAATTGCTTTGGCTGTAAATCCAAAACAGCGAACCAATCCTGTCTCATACAATTATTCCAAACTTTCTTTGGCAATGCTTAAAGAGTTCAGTTTTTAGATATCTATTTTTCAGTTTCTTTTTTGATTTAATCTTTTCCAGGTCAAAGGAAACACTCATTGTGCTCTTAAACAAATGCAACGGTAAATCAATACAAACTGTGAAAGGTGAAATTGACACAATGGAGTGAAATGCGCGATAACTAAAGACGTATTGTTTACTGTAGACCCCCCCCCCCCCCATCCCATGCAGCAGATAAGCTGTTCCACCATTAAACAATGAAGGCAATCTACCCATTTCTTTTGCGTGGTTGGGCGTGAAAGCGGTTACAATGACTTTATACCTATCCTTGTAGAAAAGGCTAGTAGTTTCACACTTCTTTCGCTGCTCGTATATCAACCAATCAATAAAATATGCTTGGAAGATGAGTGTCTGTTTTCTAAACAGTATTCCACCATTTATCCTTGTACTTCTTTATGTGCCAATGGATTTTTGAAACTCCTGAAAAAAAAAAAAAGTAATGGAAACTTGAATGTGAGCTTGTTGTAAACGTGGCTTGTTTTTATGTGCTGTATTAAATTTGAATTAAGTATTGGTCGAAATATCGTATGCAGTATCACGTACGACCAAAAAACACTTTTCTACGCATAAGGAATGATAGTTTCTGGGTATTTTCAATTCTGAATATGTTCTTTTTTACCAGGAAAAAAAAACAAGACAAAGAAAAAAAAAAGCACATCCAAAAATAATAAAACTAAACAAAAAAAGTGGGCAGATCTTAAAAATTCCCTGGATGCCATTCTAGTAGCTATTTTTTTCCCTTCCCAAAGACGTGCAAAAAGGCTACATTTTTCTCTGTCTCTTTCTTTTTTGTTCTTCCTTCGCCTCTTCTTGCGTTTTCTAGTTCCTTGGAGTCTTGACAGAAGGCTGCTCACCGGGGAATCAATATATATCCCGAGTCAATGGGGCCCAATGCCGTGTCGACAGATGACTTATAGTATTGTGTGACTAATGTGTCTGCGTAGCTATTAAATGTCAGCAGCAGTTGTAAAATATTGTCTTAATACACTTGCATTAATTCGTTTAGCGGTACTGTAGTTGTCGGAGAGGAAAAGCGAACTATTTATATTGTACTGAACGTGAAAGCTTAAGTATTAACCACACCGAACGCTTCAATACTGAGATAAATGAAAGACTTCCATCACACAGACTTCTACAAGAAGATTGTGCAGGTTAAAAATAGCAGCGGTGCATAATAACCCGAGTTTAATATAAATAGTTGAAGTAAGATGCTAATTTTATGTTATAATGGTAGTGGCTTATGTTTGGGTATAGAGTGTGTCATTTTTTGACATTGCTGAACACTTTAATACGTTCGTAACGGATTATCTCTTTCATTATTCAAAGTTTAATTGACTCGCATTATCATTTGTTTTTTTCTGAAAAACTATTCAGGGCAATTACTAATAATCAAAAAACATCGAATACGAGCCAGACGTACTGAATGACGATATGTAGTAAAATGTCATACAACCTGTGAAATATATAATAATGAAAAATTTGAGCCTCCCTCATATCTTCGTTAGGGACTTTAGTTACACTTCTTGTAAGTAGAGAGAAAAATAATTTGAGTAATTTTTTATGTGGCTTTTGTGTACTTAAAAGGATTAAAATTGCCCCTATGAGATATGGGCTCAAAAATTATATACCGAAATTTTTCTCGCAAGGGAAGTATTTTGAAGCAGAAGCGTGACAAAACTTTTTGACTTTTCCCCCTCGTTTAAATGATGAAGCACTATTATAAATAATGCATACTTGGAATTTATAGACCAAACTGTGGACTTTAAAACCAGTGAAATATTATTATGCATTCCTAGTATGATATATTCTATTAATTGCGTTTAAGAAATTAAATGTAAAATATAATATGATATATTCTATTAATTGCGTTTTATTTTTAAGAAATTAAATGTAACAATATTTGCACATCAGAAGTTTCAGTTAAATTAATTATAAAACAGAAGGGCAAAAACAACGAATATTTAGTTCGATAGCTAATCTAACTTAATTACGTATTAATATTCAACATTCAATATTTATTTAATTGAATAATTCTTTGAATCATTTTTATTATATTTTAATTATTATATAAATAAAAAGGTGCATAAGTCTTAATATAAATTTCTCTTAATACATTAAAATTATCTGAGTTATTTTGAAAGATTTTGAACATTAAAAATAGTTTCATGTAGATAATAAAAAAATGAAACATTCTTAATGCACACTTTATATAACACAGTTTTTACTTCATTTTCTTTAAGTAACCCTTCGCCTCCCTACAATACAATTTTCTAAATGCCAGAGCACACTGCAGCAGCGCACACTTGAGCAGAGTCTATGACATAATAGTATATTACCTGCACGGTAATCATTTTCTCCATAGCAGACAATCTTTCGTTCTGTATCCAAGCGATTATTTGTTACGAAATAACATAAACCAGATGTATCAGATTGGACCATCATGTATCGGTAAAGCAGATGTCGATTATCGAACTGATGCTACTAATCATTAAAGTTCCTCTTATATCCGGAAACATAACAGATTGATCACTAACACATCTCTTAAATATCCCTGACTTTGGTTTTCGTATCGTTACAATCAAAGGGAGTAACAATCGCTGGGACAAAATTTAGTAATAATATCAGCCCTTAAAATAAGTACATGTATATGAGTATGTAATAGCACAGCCTCTCTGCAGGTGCAAATAATTGCTAATCGTCCTTAAATAAATAAATAATAAAGAAAGCTCTGATCATGGCATGAGGGTAACAGCAATAGCCGAGCGTCAGTTAGAACTTCATTGGCTACAAGCATTGCCATCTATTACCTTCTCAGGATGGTACCGAGATCCTCAGATCATATCTCTCATATAATTAATTGCCAATCGTCCTTATAAGGACTGGCTTAAAGGGGCGAAGCAAGAATGCTTTTCATCTTCCCCGTTATCTGTAGAGGACAGTGTAGGGATAAGGTGTTAATGAGCTATTAAAGCTCTGATCATGGCAGGAGGGTAACAGCAATAGCCGAGCCTCAGTTAGAACTTCATTGGCTACAGCACTGCCATCCATTACCCTCCAAGGGTATGGGATTGAATGAATCAATCACCGCATCTCACGGCCGATTGATTTTCAACCACTTCTCACTTCCAACCAATTGCCAATCGTTATTTCCGAAAGATGTAATATAGGTAGTAGCTGAATTAAATTATTTGGTGTAAAAATAACACTCCAATTATTAGAGTTCTAAAGAAGAATTTAAAAAAAAATTATTTTTATTTCTAAATTAAAATCTCTGTATTATGTAAAAATAAATAAAAATATAAAAAATATTTTAAATTAATAAAAGCAAAAAACATTTTAGTTCACGCAGATACTAATGTTGCACTATACGTCTACAAAAATCTTGCATAGGTGCGAGTCCCATGTGTAAAAGTCATGCGTGATATAAGATCCTATTAAACTTTCAAAAGAATCATACAAAAAGTTTCATACATATAGAGCTGTTTGTGAATTAAACGATACTAATTAAAAAATTTAAAAAAAAAAACCACCGAAATATTATTATGTTGACACCTAGATAAAACAAACGTTTTATCTAGACATGATAATAATAATAATAATAATAATAATAATAATAATAATAATAATAATAATAATAATAATAATGTTTGGGTTCTTATATTCTTGATTTAAAATTTTCTTAAAGTAAACTTTTCCTCTTTGACTGTTCAAGAGTTATAATTTATTAGTAACAAACTCGTTTTTCCAAGAAATAAATATTCATCGAAAATTATACGACAATTATTTCGCTTTGTAAAATTTCCCCAAAATTGGACTTTAAAATTGATATTCCAAACAACCATATTCTATCAATTATGATTACCAACAAACCCATCGAAATATCGCAAGCGCACGGAATATTCCACTATCAAAATTAACTACAAATTATCTGAGCATACCTGAGACATAAATATAAACACTTCCGGTGGCATATTATTAAGTACTTAGATAAAGGAAACAAATTATCAGCAATAGAAATTGTGGAAATCATCACGAGATGCACATGATTTCAAATCGCATCTCGTTTATCATTATTATTGTTCTGAAACACTTAAAACAAAACTAACGAGTTGCCAAGAATACTCTGCAATTAAATAAACGGATATCTAGCACGTAAACACGTGATCATTTCAGCGATTAGTTGGAGCACATATTCTACGAATATTGGCATTACTCCACCTACGCGATGTAATATTAATTGCAAAAAAGTGCCCAGATGAAAGCACCCGCCGGTTTTAATTTTAAAACCAATGCCCGAAAGAATTCGGATCTAAAGAAACGAAACATTTAAAAAAAAAAAATAAATAAATAAAGCAATATTTTCCTTTACCGAGATCGCAGAGAAAACATTATAAACATAAATCAATGTTTTTCTCCGCGATCTAGGTATTCGTTATGTAACAGTCTCCACCTCCCACTTCTCGTTGGTTATGAAGCGTACACTTCTTGGCGCTGATTCCAATAGCAGGCAGGCTCCCATCGTGTGTTTGGATATTGGTCGATTATCAGACTCGCTAGTTTTGCGAAACCTTAATTTTAGAAGCGGATAAAATACAGGTATATCAAGCACATTCCTTCAACTACTGTTGCTGAGCACGAAGTGGGATATTTACAATGTATACATATTAACATACATCGCTTACTTAACATGCTGAATGTTTATTTTCAGGTTCTATCGAACTTTGCATGTTTAGCAATAAAAAATTAATTAATCACTGTAAAATTTAAAAAATTCGATTACTATTTCATGTATAATTGTAATTATAATATCTGTAAGTTTTGTCAATGTAATTTCGAGATTAAAGGGAAGGTGCTTTTTGGATGCTAAAAAATACTCTTTAGGACTTCCAGGATAACGAATGGCAATGCTGTAGCCAATGAAGTTTTAACTGAGGCTCGGCTATTGCCGTTACCCAGCAATGACTAGAGCTTTTAGCTCAATAACACCCCGTCTACACAGATTTTCTTCATTCAGATGACGGGATAAAGACTCAAGGACTCAGTCCATCTCCCAGTTCTTTTAAGAACTTTAAGAATGTAATTAACAGTTATGTAATGACTGTGATTATTTTTTCGTAGAGAGACTTTTCCTGAAATTGTTCCATGTCACTACTAAATTAAAACAATATTTAAAAAATGGTGAATCTCATTGGGCGATGGAGTTGCTCTATTTCAATCGAACTCTAAACTAGATCGAAGATAAACTTTTAATTTATATTAAAAGCGAAATTAAATAAACATATAAACATAGCTAGTTTTTCTTTTATATTCTTTCATACACGTTTTATATAAAATGTTGGTTAGTAACGCACAATAAGAACAAAAAAAAAATGTACAGTGAATGAATACACCATTGACAAATGGCAGAATGAATTAATATTCAGAGCAAATCCAAAGCAATTTTATAACCATGTGGGACATGTCACATGCTGAAATTAAAGCATATAATTAAAGTAGTGGGTGTAGTAAGAAATTGCACACATCTTAACATAGTTACATACAGTGATTGCTATTACTGCCGTGTGTTGGCAACTGCATGTATAATTACTATTAATGCGATGTAATATATTACTATTTTATTTAGTGTATGATGTACAACGCCGTGAAGCCCTTATATTACTATTTATGCATGTTTTATTTATCATAAATTATCATTTAGAATACCATGTGTTTTAGATTGAATTCCCTTCATGAATTTAACAAGAAAGTCCAAGAACCACATGGAGGGGGGGGGGGAGAGTATGCTATGGTGAAGAAGTGACTAAAACAAAATAAAATGAAAAAAAAAAAAGATTTATTTGGAAGCAGATCAAGGGAAAACTGCCGAAATTCTTGATAAAGAAGAAGACCAAAACGATTTCGGGTTACATAAGTTCCTCGATTGTTATCAATAAAGATGTTTAGTATTGTCGGTCTAACTTGTATTTAGAGAGAATGTTTTCTGGTTTCTTTCCGCGTATGAAAGATAATCTTAGTGTTTTATAATCTTCAAGTAAATACCAGACTTCAAGTAAATACCGCTACAGATATAAGCACTACGTTAGGAACAACTACGTGTTTACATACTAAGTACAAATTATGTATTTTCTTTTCTATTTCTATTTTTTATACATAAAATTTCTATTTCTTTTCTTATTATTAATATCAAATCTGATCTACTTAAATTTACAAACTACGATAATTTAATATAATTTGCAATACGAATGAATCATTTTTGAGGTAAACGATTTTATTCTTTCGTTTATTTGTGGCTAAGTGAGCCTAAATCAACAATTAAAATATAATACAAGAATTGAAATAAACGCAAATTACCTGAAGTCTAGAACAATTAGCAAAAGTTGTTTTTGTAAATTCAGGTTTAATATAATTTGAAAATGTTTTCATTTATTTTTTCGTCTGTTTCTCCTTCAGTATTGATCGAAGCAGACAGTGACAAAAATACCTTTTCCAAACATGTTAGATTCCTGCTCGTTCCTTTATCTTCGACTAGAAAAATGCAACTATTAATAGTGTGTCGGGGAAGAAAAAAAAACATTCATCTGTCTATCTACCCAAAGGTGTGAAGGGCTTTCTTGGTTCTCCCCTGAGTGCTGTAATCACCAAACAACAGGATGTTGCTCCTTCCACAATGCATTTAAACATGTATTCGATGACTTCACCGCTACTGTGGACCGACAACACAAAAGTTCAACCAAACTCAGGGTCAAACCTCAGCATTCCGCGTTGCGCAAGGTCATTATCTTAGCGTTTCGCTCGAGGCCGAGGTAATTATCAGCGTTCTAATTAACTGGCTTATTCAGGAACCCGGTTTAATTAGAAACCCTCCATTAGGCTTCAAGTCCTGATGTGATGAATTCATGCCGGTGAATGAGTTGCGCCAAGATAAGTCCCTGCACTGGCGCAACGCGCCTGCACCACGTCTGAACCGGCTAATGAACTCAGAAAAGGAAGTTGAAAACGGAACATCATAAGGAACTGTATTCTGTGTCTTGCACATCAACGCTACTGTCTGAAAGTATAGCTTCTACTTGAACGAAACATTTCCACTACTTTCTAGAGTAAAGTAATTAGCCTTCTGTTTCTAAAGCTTCTTGTGTGTGTGTGTGTGTGTGTGTGTGTGTGTGTGTGTGTGTGTGTGTGTGTGTGTGTGTGTGTGTGTGTGTGTGTGTGTGTGTGTGTGTGTGTGTGCGTGCGTGCGTGCGTGTATGTGCTCTTGATTTTCGTACTGGGAGCTATTACCAATTGGGAAGGCTCAGTTCGGTACCGACTCTAGGGAGTAACTGTTACTAATTACTAGAGCTATCCCCCTAACACGATAGCCCTCCCCCCCATTAAATAAATGAAGAGCATTGAAGCAATGAAGATCCTGCTAGCTCCCAGACGGGCCACAGACTAGAGAGTGAATACCAATGACTTGTGAGGGCCTGTGAGATGACTATGAGCGTGGCTTAATACATCGCCCTAGGTAAACCAAACTTTGTACAATCATGGAATTAATAGATAATGCGTTCTTTATTGGCTGTCTCTGCTAGGTAATGGTGGTGACGCAAGGAAGGGTGTTGGTATAAGATTTAATGGAAGGATGCCGGGCTTAGGTAGTAAGCATTACAGAATACCCATTGGCAAAATTCGTATTGAAACTTTCCAAACTTCGACTGTTAGACAAAACAGTTTAAAGTGGTGTGTCCGTTAACTTTTCGAAGCTACTGTTGAGAACTCCGGAAGGTATCAATACAGTTTATAATTAATGATTACTTAGATAGTTAATCATTGAGGTAAGAGACAATTTAAGAAATAGAAAACCGAGATAACAGCTATAACGGCGTGTACTCTCGTGATAATAAGTTTGAAAAGAATCTTGCATTTGGCGAAATGTTTTGCTCTCTTGTAGTCATGGACGAACTCAACCACTGTTTATTTTCCTCTGTCTATTCGTGTTAAGGGGAGGCAGTTTCTAATATCCTCAAGATATATATATCATCTTGTTAGCTTTTGGCCTTAAGGAACGAATTTTAAAGGACCCAAAGATCTCATCAGTGTATTGGAAAAGTAGATTGATGATAGTACAAATAGGGTTCATCGGGAAGGTCGACAAGTCTGTATGCCTACGAAAATTGCGTATAACAACAAGCTCGGTGTTATAAATGAAATGTCCGTATCATACTTAGTTTATCATTTAAAGCTCTAATTAATTTTTACAACTTTAATGCATTGAATTTCGCTTATTTTTAACTTAACGATATAAGAGGAGAACAAATAGCATACTTGAAGACTGTTTGCAGTTTGAAATTTTAAACGCTTTGAAAGTGACGACGTTTTTATTTTATTATCGTCGAACCAAAAGCATTTTCAAATTGCAGGTCCTCATCAGAGATAAAGAAGATCCAGAATAGTAGTGATATGTTCACTTCGGCCGGTTTTCAGGAGAGTGCAAACTGCCGAATGAATTCTTAGATGAGTTACTGCAAAAATGATTAGATTAATGTAGTAGCGATGACTGCATTGTTTTCATTAACATTGTATGTTACTGAGAATAATTCATTGGCTTCTTATTCATCCGAATGTATAGTTTATTTTTATATTCAACCGAAACTATAATTATTTTTATACCACTAGTTATCTGTTTTTATTATTTTATTTTATATAGTTTATATCTTACTTTATTATATTGTATTCTACGTATTATATATTTTTATATAAAATATGTTTTATTATACTTCGTGCGAATTTATATAAATATGAATATTTTCTATTGACCGTGTTGTTATTGGTTGAACTACACGAACTTCGTAAGACATGTTATTCAAAATAACACATTCCATAATTCATTTGTTTAAACTTCATTTTTGTGAAAGAGTAAACTAACAACTTTCAAGAACAGAGTATTATTTACTTTCTTGTTTTTTTTTAGTCTTTATAGTCCTTATAAGGACTGGCTTAAAGGGGCGAAGCAAGAATGCTTTTAATCTTCCTCGTTATCTGTAGAGGACAGTGTAGGTATAAGGTGTTATTGAGCTATTAAATTAAAGCTCTGATCATGGCAGGAGGGTAACAGCAATAGCCGAGCCTCGGTTAGAACTTTATTGGCTACAGCATTGCCATCCATTACCCTCCAAGGGTATTGGATTGAATGAATCAATCACCGCATCTCACGGTCGATTGATTCCCAATCTCACTTTTTGTCATTCCAATGCTATTAAATTTAGTTCTTAAAAGAACTGGGCAATGGACTGAGTCCTTGACTCTTTATCCCGTCATCTGAATGAAATAAATCTGTGTGGATGGAGTGTTATTGAGCTAAAAGCTCTAGTCATGGCTGGGTAACGACAATAGCCGAGCCTCCGTTAAAACTTCATTGGCTACAGCATTGCCATTTGTTACCCTGGAAGTCCTAAAAAGGACTTTTAACCCTATTAAATTTACAAAACTAGGCAAAATTATAAAGTATGTTGATTGATATTAAAAATAGGTGTCTTTTACTTCAGAAGTAAAATAATCCTGAATTCATTATACCAAGAGTTAAAATTGCATTTTTGATCAAGCATTATTAACTTTTAAAAATAAAATATATATTTGTATGCATTTAATTTAAACTATATTAAATATTCACTGAACTTAGATGATGTCGTAGAGAATTTTTTTTTTCACGTCTCCAAAACCTGTGACATTAAATATCCTCGAAGGTGGCAGACCTTAGCCATGAAATAAATGAGTCACGCGCTCCGGAGACACCATGTGGTTTTTAAGCGACGCGATAGATAGTTTTGATTAATAGGTGGGCACTAAAGGCGACCTCGTATGTCAAATTGATCGCTCGTGTCTAATTACGTAGTTTTCAGGTTTTTACGCTATAATTCCTGTGTGTGTGTGTGTGTGTGTGTGTGTGTGTGTGTGTGTGTGTGTGTGTGTGTGTGTGTGTGTGTGTGTGTGTGTGTGATGAAATTACTTTCTGACAGAGCACCGAGGTAATCCGTGGTGACGTTGCTGAAAATGGGGGATCTGGTAACGTACAGAGTCGTTAGGTCAACGTTAATATAACCAATTACCTTCTTCTTCTGAGCCAACAACCAGAAATGTAAATGATATGAAAGCAGAGTGTTTTAAGGATGTGTGTTATTATCGTGACTGATTAATATTATTGTTAGTTATAAAAAGGTATTTTATTATAGGCACATTCAATGCATTGACTTAGCAAAATTGCAATCAGGCGATTGTCAAAACTAGATTAATTCAACTGAATACAAATAATAGTTCAGAATGCGTCATAAGAATACGACAACAATTTAATTAATAGCGTCTAAAAGTGGCAAAATATTTTGTTAATCAACCACCCAATCTCTAAACAATCTTACGATTTGTCATGTTCAAATTCTGTGAACATGTACGTTTTAGTAGCCGAAAAAAATTCACATTTAATCATTAAACTATATTATTCATACAAAATCTGATTTCGTAGGATTGGATGTGGCCTCTTATTCTACCTGACTCTGGTGAATTCTCCTTCAATCTTCCATACTCAAACCCCTCCATCTGCTTTGAGGAGCATTTCCAATTGTGTGCTCTTCAATAACAAACATTGCTACAAAAGTTGAAGCGAAGATTATTCAGGTAATATTGCTTAAGTCTAAATAGCCTTGTCATGGAAACTTTTGCTGATTTGTGCGAAACTGGCAATAATAGGTTTTGCTTGCCTACACCAGGTGGCAGTATAGCTACTATACGTTTCAGTCATATCGTCGATAAACGTTATGCCGCCAAGGAGTGCGCAGGTAGCTCAGCGGTCAGTTGCTGACCACTACTTCAAATGTTATTCCTTACGTCACAAATATGTTGACTGTGGGTTTGTGATAAGAATGATTTGGTATGAAGAATGTTAGTTATGTAACATAACTGTTCTACGAAATCATAACAAAAATTAACGAAGAAGAAGAAGTGGATTTTTTATCCTTGATATTTTAAAAATATTTAAATTATGTTTATAAAGCAAAAATTTAAATTTAAAACTATTTCTGATAAATTTTAATTTCTGGAAATTACTTTTATAAAATAAAAATAAATCTTAGTTATTTTTATGCACCTATATTAATCTAGTATTTGAAAATTTGAAAAGAAAAGAAAGCAAAGAAATATATATATATATAATATATATAATAGGGGGAATGATTAATTCAATCCAATATATATATAATATATATAATAGGGGGATTGATTAATTCAATCCAATACCCTTGGAGGGTAATCGTTGGCAATGCTGTAGCCAATGAAGTTCTAACTGAGACTCGGCTATTGCTGTTACCCTCCTGCCATGATCAGAGCTTTAATAGCTCAATAACACCTTATCCCTACACTGTCCTCTACAGATAACGGGGAATATGAAAAGCATTCTTGCTTCGCCCCTTTAAGCCAGTCCTTATAAGGACTTATAAATATAATAGGGAGAAAAATGCGAGATGAGATGCGGTGATTGATTCATAATATAATATTAATTTAATATTAAATTAATAGTTTTTTAGTTGTTTTTTGCTAAAAGGTTATCATCATTAGAAAAAAGCCAAAATTGAGAGATAAGCTGGAGTATGCCATCATGAAAAGAAGAAATTCAGGCGCAATACGACGCAAATTGAATTCTCGGAATCATTTGATGAAAGATTCTGTATATACTTATGATTCCTGTTTAGCAACTCAACAGTTAAGAAAAGCCATATAATAATTGCATACCTAAAACTATTCTGGTCTTAATAATTTCCCTAATGTGAATTGTAATATATGCAACAAATATTTTAGAGTACGTCATTAGTAAAGAGTGTTAATATGCGAAATGGAAATAGCCCTGTATCACGAAAGTGATGAATATTAGAATAAATGAACAGCTTCCTTGTATTTGTATTATTTCTTATAGAATCCCGAAAGTGATTCGCTCCTCATCCAAATATCGCGAATTCCTTCAAAATGCCTCTTTTCTCAAATTTTCGCCATTTCAGTCAAGGCAGTAGCTGCTCATCTGATTGAGAAAGCGAGTTTTTGATTTAAAAAATGCATTTGCTAAACCTATTCATTACTTTCAGATTGAACACATCTCACTAAATCGAAACATGCGTGTAGTTTGCTTGAGGATGAGGCCGCCGTCGATGAACTCAAGTCAAATAAAACTCTAAGAAATTGAAGAAAGCATTCGAGTCGCGGTAATGTTTATTTTGCAGTGTGATAATGTCACGTAGAACAAGAATAACCATACATCTTGTATATCTTCCATAGACCGAATAATAAATCTTTCAGAAGAAACCATATGATTAATAACCTAATACCAAAGAGTGGAGGGATTCTAATATTAGCGAAGTGTGTGTGTGTGTGTGTGTGTGTGGTAGGGAAAAGAAAAATAGGGGAGTGAGAGCTCTTCATCATGTATTGATGGAAGAGCTCACAGAGGAGAAATGAAGTAGCGGGGGACCAGAAGTGAGAGGAGATCAATTTAAGGGAGTTGAAATGTTTTAAAAATAGGGGGGGGACGCACTCAGAAAACTTATTATTATGCAGAAAAGGTGCCGCTTATAATTCTGAACTTAATATAGATTAAAGGGAAAAAAAAAGAGATACCAAAACAATACAGCTCTGTTTAATCTTTGAAATATTTATTAATTCTTTAAATTAAACCAGTATTAAAACATGCTTTTCATCACCATCCTTTAATTTTCAGTATTATAAGAGAAGAACATGTTTTTAATTGTTAGAAGTACGGTTAAAACAGACGCATTTATTCCAACTGAATTTAACAATACATTTATTCACTGTTGACTTCTTATACTTCAATGCGTACTAAATATCTTTTAACAAACAAAGACTAATGACTTAAGCTTACTTGATAATTTTCAGCACAATTTAATAAATACTGATTTGTAGCTTCAATTATTATTATTAATTTTGCTCTCTTTTGGGCATAATCCTAATCATACAATTTTTTTTCGATGTTACTCTTAGACACCAAATAGCAGTCATACGAATAATTTTATAAAAGCTTTTATTTACAAGGGTTTTTTTCGTCTTCAAGAATTGCATTTGCAAACAGTAATTAGAAATACGGAGACAGAGAGAAAGACTTAATTTGTTTCGCAGCTAACTGAATGAAACAAAGATACATTATTTTGCAGAGTTTAAAACAAACGTGGTTAGCACTTGGCCGTAGCAACGAGTTTTGTATCAGATCAACTCAGGCGTTAGAAACAAAGGATCGGGCTGTAATGTGCTCGGTCAATGTTTATGCGTATAACTTCATTAGGGTTGCTAATTAGTGAACTTCCTCGTGCTTAAGAGAACAATTGTTGTTCATGTAACACAATCATTACACAACCATTCCCTTTACTGCCAATGTATATGACTTTACCGAGATGAATGCTCACATATGTATTTTGTTTCATTTTGCTTTCATTGACTATCTCAATAGTTTAACACAAATAAAAGGCTTTTCTTATCTCCTAATATCGAGTTAAAAGATGCCATTCATATCAATTAGCAAAACTAGCAGACAATATGCATTTGTTGAACGTTTTTGTAATTAATATGCATATTTTCAGTTGATGGAGAAACACTAGAATTCTTCATTAACGTTGTCGCTAAAGAAAAGGTCCGTTTCTAGCTTCATGTTATCGATTTCCACTTTTAATTTAAAACGAAGTTATTTCGTTCTCAAATAATTTGGTTTTAATTTCTGCTGATCTTAAATATATTGAAATTTTTACAGCTATCAAAATATATTTATCTGATGTGAATAAGAAAAAATTGAATAAACCTTAAAAATAAGAAACTTTATAAATTTAAGTCCAAAATTTTTAGAATTTTGGAAGTTTTTTGAATTCAAACAAACGACACCATAATTATAAAGTTATGAGACTGAATTATTCCAGAGTCACAAATGAACTTAACACTAGAGTTCCACTACTACGCCCCCTAGCAAAGAAATTCTTTAAGAAAACATCTACGCATCCAAACCAACTAATACAGCAAGCCGGAAACTATGACGGTAATGACCACTGGAAACATAAAAGACCGAAAGCCACCCTAACACTCAACGACGAGTGACCACTTCTGCTCACTCGGGGCGAGCTGAAATAGCACACAAATCTCTCCCATCACTGCTCCTGAAACTGACACAGGGAATATGAAAAGCGTCAAGTTTTGCCCTCTGCGCCATATATGTCCTGCGTCATCCTGCGTCCTGCTTAACACTAGAGAGCAAGCGGGGGGGCTGTGAGACAGTCCTTTTTAGGACTTCCACGGTAACAAATGGCAATGCTGTAGTCATTGCCGTTACCCAGCCATGACTAGAGCTTTTAGCTCAATAACACCCCATCCACACAGATTTTCTTCATTCAGATGACGGGATAAAGAGTCAAGGACTCAGTCCATCTCCCAGTTCTTTTAAGAACTTAACACTAGAGGAGATCGACCGTGAGATGCAGTGATTAATACCCTTGGAGGGTAATGGATGGCAATGCTGTAACTAATGAAGTTCTGACTGAGGCTTGGCTATTGCTGTTACCCTCCTGCCATGATCAGAGCTTTAATAGCTCAATAACACCTTATCCCCACACTGTCCTCTACAGATAACGGGGAAGATAAAAAGCATTCTTGCTTTCCCCCTTTAAGCCTGTGCTTATAAGGACTTAACACTAGAGATTGAGATTAATTTCCGATTATATATATATATATATATATATATATATATATAATCGGGGAAAAAAAATATGCAAGGATGCAAAGCATTCATTAGAATAATTTTTGCGCAAATTATTCCTGGATCCTGTGTGGACAAATTTTATTTAAATTTAGTATTTGGCATCGATGCAAAACAACAACAACAAGAACACAAATTATTGTGTAACATTCTCCCTAAAGTAAGGATTTGCTTTATCAGCCTTGCGGTTGTCTTAAATTTCACTTTATTTAATTAAATTTCTCAAGAGTGAAACAAATGAACAGAGGTAATAAAAGCGTTCTCAAAATAACCTGAAGAGTTTACCAGAACGGCCTTGAAAAACATGTTACGTCATAGAAATAGGAAGGAAGATTGTTTTGAGAAATAATAGTTGAATTCCCCCCCCCCCCTTTCATGATGCCCGTTAGTCTATAGATCGAGACTATATCAGTCGTTCTTCTTGCTTTTAGGAATCCCATCTGTTCCTCATGTATTGATTTTAGTACCATTGTATATTATTAATATATATCTGTCATTAAGAATAATTACGACATCTCGTAGTAATAGTGACTTTTTTTTGGGGGGGGGGGGGAGTTTCAAGACATGTTCGTGGAGGGTTTCTTGAATAAGTAATACGTGAATTAACCGGCAGTGCAAATGTAAAACCTGAAAATAGGGCTAAGATTTTAAATAACCCAGTAAATGCCAATAACCAAATAATATTAGACAAAATGAGAAAAACTGAACATAAAAGAAAAAAAAAACAATTATAATCAACAGATTACAAAATAAAGTAAACAATGAAAATATAAGACAAGAAACAAAAGTGTTGGATACATGTAAGGGAAGAGATTTTGAAATTAAAGTGGTAGAACATATTGCAGGATGAAAAGTCATCGATGGCCAAAGAAAATCACCCAGTGGCATCCATATGAATGAAGACCGGAAAGAAGATTGAAAGATGACCTACTGGAGATGGTTGGCATCGGGAAGCCCTCAAACCAAAAAGATGGAAATAAAAGAGAGAAACATATAAACAAAAATGGTTATAAAAAGTCTTAGAATTTAATCGCTTCCCTTAGCGTCTTAATCTTCTTAATACTAATTCGGTTTTTGCATCTTGCAGGAAACAAATGCACGGAAGGATTCTAAATATTCCAACAACCAAACACGCTCTAAATATTCAACACATATGCGATGATCAAATATGTAACTATTTTATCCACTAAAGTATCCACTACATACTCGCCTTGTCTCTTAAATACATCGGAATTCAAGGTTGATTTAGTGTTTTAATGTACTTATTGATTTATATGGTTTACATCGCAATTACGCCTCTTGTTTTGGAAGAACCGGGATTTTAACTCCTTCTACTCCCAAGATCCGATAAAAAATTATAAAGCGATTTTCAAACTAAATATGAGACATGTCTCAGAGTTTTTTAGAACTCAGAAATTCCATATGAATGACAGAATAGCTAAGAACACACAGATCTTCCTTGCTTGATCACAATATTTATTTTCAGATTAAGGTAATGAAATTTCTGCGATCGTAAAATAAATTTAAGCATGCAAAGAAAGATAGATTAGGGTATCATGAGCGGATTTTTTATGACGAATATGAATAAAAATCGCCAAATAAAAAAAAACTGCATGAAGAATATTGGCACGTTGAGTATTGTGATACTTAACATGCCCAAGGATGAAAAAATCATATATATCAAGCGATACATAGTCTATTCAAGCTGTAAGTCAGCAGTTAGAGTTCAAAGAGGTTATAGGAAGATGAGGTAAAATCAGGTGTGAAACTGGGGCGCACATTATCTCCACTGTTATTCATTATCTAATATCAAATTAGAGATGTTAATCTCAGCTCTTTACTTTATTCGGATGATGTTATACTTCTTAATAAATCCTCTACAGGTCTGCAAGATTCCCTGACTAAATTGAATAACTCTTGTAATAGATTTGGTATGAAGGTCGGCAATAACAAGACAAAGACAATGAAAATGAAAAAATTAAACATCAGCTATCCTGGATGGTGAACCTATAGAACAAGTAAAACATTTCAGCTACTTAGGCACGATTTTTACTGAAGATGGTAAATTAAATATGGAAATAGACAACAGAATCAACAAAGATGATATGGCAGGAAGTCAACTGAATAAATTCATATGGAATAAGAGAGAAATTAGTCGGAACACTAAATTAGCTGTATACAAGACAGTGTTCAAACCAGTTTTAACTTATGGATCTGAGAGCTGGGTCAGAAGTAGAACACGTGACCAAAGACTAGAGACCGCAAATATGAGAGTCCTGAGAAAGATTATAGGCATGAACAGATAGCATCAATGGCAATGCCATATTAAAAATGAGAATATTAGGAAAGAACTTGACATTGTCAGCATCCAAGAATGTGTTAGCAGAGCTAATCTCAGTTGGTATGGTCACTTAAACAGAACGGGCGAGGAAAGATGAGCAAACCATGTGTTCTCTGCCAGGTTGGCAGGAAAAAGACCCAGAGGAAGACCGTAGGTCGACTGATACAGTAAAAAGTGCCTTAGAAGACAGAAATCTTGAAACTTTGAACGAGCTGATAATATTGGAATCTTGACGGATAACAGATTAATTGCAGGAAAATTGTTCATCAGAAGTTAGTAATGGTGTGACTTTTTCACGTAGCGTAGCACTATCATAATTATCCTGTATTCCTCCCCCCCCGAGGGCACATGTGAGGAATTTGGTGATGACGATGTATTTTGATAAGGAAATCGAGAAAATAAACTGACTAGATAATATTTCGAAATGTATTCAACATTATCTTAGATTATGGATCTTAAGAAATGCTAACATTCTGTTTGTTATTATAAAGTTTACTTGATGGTAAACAGTCTGTTCACGTGATGTTTAAAATCGAAGCCTGGATAAGTGCGAAATGATAAATATCCAAGAAAGGAAAGAAAGAGACGCAAATGAAATGAAATAAATAAGAGAACGAAGAAGAAGAGTTCATAAGATGGCGAAAAATGATACTGTTCTCCAAAAGTGGGAATATATAAATAGAATAAACGTCATTAATATATCCAAAATGTATACATTTATATCAAATTCTGTTAGTATTCATTGCTCATTATTACCTCGTTCAAATGTAACGCGACTGCATTGAGTCATATTTCGACTGAACAAAAACTCATAAGGAGTTGTTTTCTATTGAACAAAAATATATTTATCTTTAATAAATAAATATAAAGAATATTTATTTAACCCTTCCACAGTAAAAAAAGTTATTAAAATATTTGATTTAAAAATAAATAAAGTCATTTCGCGCAGGAATTAATATTACCATTTTTTGTTTTGTATAAAGATTTTATGAATTTTTACGAGCCTGAGTAATTTAAACATGTCGGTATTACAGAACTGTAATACCTATATCTAAAATAAATTCTGGTTCTTCTACTACTTTTTTTTAAAAAAAAATAATTAGCGGTAATAAATCGATAGCGTTTCAATTTACTGCGCTTTTGATAGGGGATATTTATTGTCGGTTATGAACTACTTAAAGACAAATTTCCTTTACTGAAACGAAACGAAATATTTGATCAAGACATATTTGTAAAGATAATCAGAAGTGGGAACCTTACTAATGAGTTAATCAAGGAGGAGGGAGAGAAGAAAAAAAAAGAAATACGAGTAATATTACCCTACAGCAAAAAAAAAAAAAAAAATCAACAAAATATATTCAAGGTTGTGATTATTAATAACAGGTATTTGTAGAGGCGGGTTACCTTGGAAAACACACATGCACCTTCCATTCATCTCGATTAGGGCTGCCTGCTTTGGCGAAAACCCAAAACTTTGGAAACTTATCTGGAGTGAGAGAAAGAGAGATTGATAAATGTCTTTAATTTACGATGAAGGCAATATTTCGTACGTGTAGTGGGCCAGATTTTGCGCCATGGAAAGAATAATTTCTCTTGATATATTGCACGTTATTAATGAGCATCTTATACTCGAAGTCAGGGAGGTGTGATTTTCGGCGTCAAAGAAACGCTAAAAATGCTGAGGCTTGGAAATGCAGGGTTTCCTCCAATAACTCCCCTGAGTTTCTCCAGTGAGCATTTCTGCCTAAGTGAATGTAATTAACTTGATCCCAGGCGCTCCGTATTCCCTCAATAGCAATCGCTTCACTTATCGCTCATTAAGCCCAATAGCGATTAGCACCATGACGGGGCTCCTTTAATATCTAGCACCATTTAGAAAGGACTGAGTTATTAGTTTTGTTATCACCACCCTGGTGTAAAGGGAGACGGGAGCTTATTACCCAAACTCTTAGTTAATTAAAATCGAATTATTTTTCTAGCATTCTGTTAAAAACACTTCGAGCGTTCATTCTCCTACCACTCTTTTTCTTAGCCAGATATTTCCCTCCTCTCGAAGAAACCGTACGTTGAAAAATGAACCACTCAAGTCAGCCATAGCGGACATTTTTAAAAATCTTTCTTGTCTATTAAAAAATGTCGAGCTCACGTGAAGTATTTGGTATAATAGTCCGAATAAAAAAAAAACCCATTCGATAAGAAATTGCGCCTCAATATAATAAGAATTTAGTCCAAGAATTCTTAAAAATCTATAACTGCCATTACTAACCCACCCCTCCAGACGTTCTTTCCCCGAGAAGTCTTGTTATCCTTTCTTTAACAATTTCGTATTTGTCTTTCTCTTTTCTATGTGTCTATCGTAATATGATAATTTATACATAGTTGAAAATGTACCGAATCTTCTAAGATGTGTATTTTATTATTTGTTTCTTCTTTTCTAATGCACCCATATTTAAATTATAATAATCAGCTTTGAAATTATAATATAACAATTCGCAGTTGGAATCTGGAATTATATTATATATACTGAATAATCAGCTGCGTCAAAATCTATAATATAATTGACAACAATAAACTGTGGTTTACAACCAAATTCAGTTCATTTAATACTAAATAAAATGTATTTTCAGAATTTTCCTACCACGTTTACTTTTCCGAGACAACAGGGACTTAAACTGTCAAGTATCGAATATAAACTGCGTATTTTTGATTTTGTAAATATCAAAAATAGCAATCACTTAGACTAATCATTTATTTATAAATCGGAAATAAGATCTGTTGATCATCGTACTGATCTTCCCATGATATTGCCAACCGAGACGTATAGAATAAAAGTAATGATGGTCAAAAAAAGTAGTGAAATTGGGCTTAGTAATGACACTATTCCTATAGGTCTAAACGACATGCAGAACTAAAGGAATTACTTCGCGAGGCTAAACTTACGTAAAGAACAAACTAAATGATTGGTTCCATATTGAAATGCACATACTGCAATTTAGTTTTGTGTTCATAAAGGATGAACACAAAGAGATGTTCGCCGATTTCATTCACGAAGGAAAACAAATCAGCTATTACACAGATGTAATGGCTCAATGGCTGATTTTTTGGCACCGGCACTCAACCAGAAGAATGGAGGCTGTTCATTGACTGCAAATATATGAAATAGGTGCAGATTTTATTTGCATATAGCACACATTTGATAGTATCATCAAGACCTGGACAAGGCATCCTTTAATTTCTATATTTAGTATGATCATTCGAGAAAGAATCTAAATAAAAAAGAGCTGGGAAGAGAATACATTCCTATCTCACGCCTTTCTGTAAAATTATGGGAATAGCCGTCTATGAATGAGGATATTTTGGACAGCGATACAGTTGGCTCTTCCTTGGAGAAAGGAATCACTGTATCCGTAATGTTAGAGAATGGTTAAAAAAAAAAAAAAAAAGATAGAACCGACGGAAAATTTTACTCGGATCTAAAGCAATGCCTAAAACGGGAATTTGTATGTATTATGTTAGGAACGTGACTGTAAATCTACCTAGGAAATATTTTATAGCCACACTGAAGGTTTCCATTTATCAATAGAAATAATATTTTGCTCTTTTTTTCATTTTTAGGAATTAAAACTATTAGTTAGAGTTCAAAGCATGTACCTGACCAGAGAATTCTGTTAAGTCTTGTTGAGTTAAGGGCCAGCTCAGAGGCGAAAATTATAATAATTCAGCAATATCCTGCACACGCATTTTAACTGCGCTTAGAATTACCCTTTATTCATAAAAATATGTTTATACACACACACACACACACACACACACACACACACACACACACACAACGTATATAAACTGTAAAATTAAAACAATTTTTGTGGTTTGTTTTTCCCTTTTGGTAATATGTTATAATCAAGAATAAATCATATTTTGATTTCAACTAAGCATTGAAAGGTTACGCGTAATACAGACATATTTATAGTGCAGTATTTTTGCATATTCCTGTTAAATTTCATTTGAATGCATTGTTTATTATCTTTTAGACATTGAATTTTCTGAGCTCTGTCTCCGATGAAAGAACATCAGATGCACTGTTTACCACCTTATGTATAAAAAATACAGAGCCCACCAAATCGTTCGATATTATTTGATATTAGGCAATAAATGTTGAAATGTTAGTCTTGACATCTAAACTCGTCTACAGTACACCTACTGAAAAAGAGCCTACAGCTTCACTGGACATGGATGATTATTTCGTTCTTGTCACCTGTTTCGAATCCTTCATTGTTTATAGGAAAAGGCTGAAGAAGAAGGCAAGTTCACAAGTTCGTCCACATTGCACTTCTCTCAAACGCTGCAGTCTTGCCCAGCTGGATATTTTCCAACACGCTATTGATTTTGCATTTGATGCAAGCTCTGTTTTAACTAATAGCTCAAACTCTCTGGCTCACCCGCTATCATCCGGTAAAATGCGAGTTCGGTGATACCATTTAGTGTTAAAATATCCATAAGGACGAATAAATAAATAGAAAAATTGTATTAATGCATATCTATTTGGAAGAAAAACGGAATGCATTCCAATATTTACGATTCTTTAGAAAGAGAGAGAGAATTGATGTTTTTATAGAAGTATTCATGTATAAATTACATCTGAAAATTGTAAATTTTGCTTTTAAGTGAAATTAAAGACACCCAATATACATTATTATTAAAAGAAATATTTGATTTAAATGAACTGTTTTAATCTCAATGACACAACCTGAGGAAAGAATCATTCCTACAGAAAGTCATGTTTATATATGAAAAAATTATTAAGGTGTGATTTTAAAAAAGGAATTAAAGAAAAAGAAATCATTCTTTTTCATTGCTTCAGTAAATAAATAAATAACAGAAAGCATTACTTAAATAAAATATTAGTTTTTCTTAAAATATAATTTCTATTTTTAAAATTCCATCAACAATTTCACGTCTAACTTAACTCCGAAATCCCCAAATTAAAATTAGTTTCAAGAATCGAATGCAGCTGGTTTAGTATTTGGGCTAATTTCTCTCTCACTTCATATAAATTTATTCGGCTGGCTGTTCAAGTGGCTTGTTTATTATATTATCAATTTCCAAATTTAATTTGCCGCCTTCGCTGAAAGTGTACGTAAATAACTAAAATATCCTGAAGGTTCGTGTTCAACTAAAAGTGCAATTTATGCTTTTCACTCTCCTGATAATTTTCATAGTTGCTCTTTTATTTTTATTGCAAATTTCATACCACATTTGTTTCAGAAGTTAGTCAATGTCGTAAAAGAGTCTTAAAAATTTGTAGTGAACTTATTTATGAGTAAAATTATCATCTGAATAAAGCAAACAGAGCTGAGTTGAACATTTCTAATTTTTATATTAGATGTAATAACACTTTTTTTTTCATGTAATCCATACAGATGACAATAAACATGGAAATAGAGTGTACCTTTGTCTTATGCCTAATTTTATATCAAAATGTTTTCTCTAAATTCTAACCACTGACTTACAATTTAGGTATAGGCTATATATACTGCGTTGTATAAATGCCCAGTTTACACCATATAATCGTAAGGGTTTTGAGCATCTTTTCTCTTGGCACCTTGTCGCACGCTTTTTTTTGTAGTTATTACAAATTTCTTTTATATTTCTGAGTGTTTGACTATTTGTCTTAAAGTGAAAATCTGATCCTGACAACCCTCTATTTGGCCTAAACCCAACTCCGAGATTTCCCTTCACAGTTTTTTTTAGCCTGCTTATAATAAATCTTACCCAGAATACTTAGTACGGAATTCTCACATTCAATTGTATTTTCCATTTTATAGATTGGTACTATGAGAGAACTATTCCAGCCATCAGAAATTCGACCTCTGACCTCCTGAATTATGCGGTGCAGCTACTGCAAAGCTTCCCCTTCAAATATTTCCTCGAATATCATCTATTTCTTTCCATATTTCCATGTACTCATTACTGCATTCCACCGTTCTTTTACTGTTACTCTCGTTGAATAATTTTTCAAATTAATTGGTCCAAAAATCCAGAATTCTATTTTGTATATTTCTTCCCCCCCCCAACATTTAAGCCATTTTTATTCTGCTAAAAACTAAATGGTGATCATTTCCTATTTCATATCCTCTGTATATTTTTCTGTGTACGCATCCTTTAATTAGTGTATTGTCATTTTTAGTGTTAAATATCACAACCACTTCTTCCTTTGTATGATCACTGTTGCTCGAATATAGCATCTTATTTAGCAGAATCTCGCCGTTTTAGTGTCTATAACATATATTGTCGATAACGCCAATTACGTCTACATATAACTGTTTGTAATTCATCTGCTAGCTCTTCATTTTCCATTGGCGTTTCTTTCATTGATGGTTGTGGGCATGTCGAGGTTTAAATTGTTCCTGGAGCTTCCTTTTCACTATTTGCCCAGATTCGCTAACAAAAACAGCAGAGACATTGTTCAACAAGGTGACACCTCAACAGGCAAGACATTTAATCATTTTGCATCATCATAATCATCTGAAGTAAAAGTCAAAATTCACCTTACTCGTTTTAGTCCCCAACAAGGAATGTGGAAAACTGGCCACGGCCAGATCTCCACGTTTCTTGCAGACCTAAGTGGAGATGGCTTCCCAGTTATGCAGTGTTCATCTTTAAGGAATCCTTTCAATAGTTTTAATTAGCAATTTTGTTCGTTTTCGTTTCATATTTCAAAAATCTACTATATTCAAAAATTATTGGAATGCCTCCGTTTATCTCGAATATTGCATACCACTGACAAACCACGTGACACCATCCCAAATGAAGACAACATATGCGTGACGTTTCAAACAATTACTATAATCGTGTCACTGGAAATGAGACTTGGTTAATGTTAACTATCTTCCAGGTGAGGTTTTTATCATAGCAACGTAGTTAGATCATAAAAAAATGCGACTAAGATGTTCATGTATTTAAAAGGAAACGTGGAAATAAATTGCCCCTGGTTTTACTGAGTGGATAGTTCATAATTCGCATACCCCTTAGTAGAATTCGAAACCACGCTCTCCATCCAAAAGAGCTGCAGGTTCTCATCTCGCCGGATGTGAGACCACCGCCTAGCTTCTCGAAGGCCTGAAATGGTTTGGTAAATTCCATGTTTATTCAGTACAGCAAGGTCCACATAAAAACAAATAAATAAATAAAACAAAATTAGAGAAAAACTCTTAGCCCACTCATAGTTCTATGGTGTGATAGGTCTACAACTTTTCCTGAACAGGATGTACACAAAATTTGTTTTAAAAAAAGTCGGACAGATCACATAAACTGACAAAGTGAAGGCAGAGTGATGTAGTGAATTTCGCGTTCCTCCTCTATGCATCAGCGGATTGTCTCATTCTGGAGATAGTAGACCTAAAGTAGGCGTCGACAGCTGTTGATGTGATGTGATGTTCGTGCCAAATCTTTGGTTTATGTGGAAGCATTTCCAATAGTAAAACATCCAACGGTATTTACCTAAACTTATTATGTCATCTTGGATCTTGGATGATTAGATGTTATGGTTCGGGCATGCTTCTGTTTTGGACAAAAAAACTTCTCCCTACCCAACCGTAGTGTCCAGAAAAAAAAACGAACCCTGATAGGATACATTGACATTATTGGACAATTCTGTGTTGATTATGCAGTCCTAGGTCTAGAGACACAACACGTTTGAAGATGATGATAATGCATCACATGTCGTGTCTTGGCTATGAGGTTCCCCCCGACACGAGGAACTTTATCTTTTGTACATTTCCGGTACAAAGTTAAGGGTTCGTGAGGCCAGCAAAGAGTCTTAATGCGAATCTTAGCAAACACTCTTAGAAGAGTAAGAATGTTGAGGGCGAGACCAACACGTTAAGAAACGAAATGATCAAGTCGAGTATTCACTGATATGCTTATTTTCAGAAAGGGGGTTATTTTGAATTACGGCCGAAGCAGCCCAGACTATGAAGGGAATGTATTATGACTGTAACACGCGTGTGTGCTTTTTAGCATGCTATGCACTTTTTTCGCAAGGTTAAAATCACCGAAGCTTTCGGGAGAAAAAGTCCTGATCTTCATATGCGACAGACCGACTAAACTGCAGCAGAGAAAGTCTTTATAAAGGATTCTCATTCCTAGAGACGGGATTCGAACCTTGGAGTATTCCATCAAACTTCAAACTTCAGTTCTCCTGCCACATTAGCCTCACATTTCTTTGTTTCAACAACTTACAAATGATCATCACATGTTTACTTAGATTTTCATTTTCTTTCTTGCGAGCGAGTGTTTTCATGATATTTCTTGCTAATATCATAAAGTAGAAACTTACTCGGTGGCAACGCATATTTTATTTCTTGTAAGTGCGTCAGTGAAAGTTTTCTATGTAGAGGAAATAATGATCAATGAAATGGTCCTGATTTGCATAGTTTGATACGTCATATGCACAAATGTGAGCCAATAAATGAAGTGAATTAACTGCGAATTCAGTTATTGTTCACTATAACTGTTAGGAAGTATCATTTAAAAAAAAATAAAATAAAATTTCTTAGCTTACGTATTGTTGCATATTTTACTCATTTATTTTTCTAGATAGACTGCGTAGTTAATGACTATCCACGTGACTAACAGAATTTTTAGATGCCAAAACTTGCTAATTGGGATTCAGTAGCAACCAAAGGGACATTACACAAACGCCAAAATGACGGGATTTCACTCAGCGCTCTATTAAGAAATGTGGTATAACCTCGGTCAAGATAACAATTTAAACATAACTTTGGACACAAGCAAACTTTTCAATGACAACTTTTTACCGCTATTCTAACGGTGTTTGGAACAGAGACGCAGTGCACAATACTGTATATGAAACGTAACGTTTTTTATGTTTTTTTTAAAGGAATTTATTCAGGTGTGACTCAGAAACAACAGTAAAAATGGTGAATATACTTCTGTTAAACAGAAGTGTAGAATAACTAAAAGATACATGACAACTACGCAAAACATAAGCATTGCAGAAATGATGGAAATTGATCATATACTTCAAGAACATATAAATAAATCGAAATGAAAATTTAGATTAAATCGTGATTTTGAAAAATCATAGAATAAAGATGCATTTGAAATTATAATAAAACATAAGAAAAGAAATTATTTAGACAATTAAAAATATTCTATAAATACACAACGTGGATTATAAGCAATTCTTAAAGCATATAAAATTTCTTTAAAAATTTCAATTACCGTTCAGTATTATTTTCAATTGAAACAAGATCGACCGTGAGATGCGGTGATTAATACCCTTGGAGGGTAATGGATGGCAATGCTGTAGCCAATGAAGTTCTAACTGAGGCTCGGCTATTGCTGTTACTCTCCTGCCATGATCAGAGCTTTAATAGCTCAATAACACCTTATCCCTACACTGTCCTCTACAGATAACGGGGAAGATGAAAAGCATTCTTGCTTCGCCCCTTTAAGCCAGTCCTTATAAGGACTTTAAGTATTATTTTCAAATACTAACGTAATATTGGTTTATCAGGTCACTCGATGCTCTGTGATGTGCTACATCAGTACTCGCCATGTAGTCCTGTTGTATGCTTTTCTGGAGGCTTCAAGTCTCTAAATATTAGTCACTCATCCTCACTCCACACACACACACACCATCCATCAAATCATCTCATTAACGGTCTGCCCCTTCCTCTTTTTCCAGGAACCTCATCTTCTATTACTGTTCTGAGAAGTCCTCTTTCCATTCTTTCAATGTGTCCAAAATATTTTAAAGAAAGTTAATATCCTTAAGGAGCCTTAAAGTTCTACCGATCTTTTCTAACACCCATTCACTTGTACGCCTTTCAGTATATGATATCCTCACACCACATCTCAAAAGCAGCTATCCTTTTCCTATCAGACTTCTTTAGGTTCCAAGTCTCACATCCATAAGTCGCTGTTGGAAAAACAACCTGCGACCAAAATTCTCAACTTTGTTCCCATGGAAATAGAGCCATCCTTCCAGATTTTAGACGAATCTCTGACTGTTGTTTAACAATTCCTAATCTTCTTCTGACGTCTTCTGAACAGCAATTCTTGGATCTCAGGTACTCAAACTTGCTTTCTTCCTAAATTTTTTCTCCATTATGGTGCACTGTTTCTCAACAAAAAAAGTGTTTATTTTGTAGTGTTTATTATTTATTTTTCCTGATAGCCGATATACTTCTTTCTTTCGTGACGGGAACAGAATCAAGGTCGATGAGAGACACACATTGTACTTCCTGAAGTATAATTCCTTCTTCTTTAGCCTCATTCCAACCCCTGCTAGACATAGCTCCCCCCCCCTTAACTTTCCAGTTCTTTTTTTACTTTAGCCAATGTCCACCATTTCATGGCAAACCATTATAGACCATCCCTCCATCTTGTTCTTTGGCTACCTTTCTTTTTCTTGGTACCCACTCACTGCTTACTTTTCATCTTTCGTTTATCAATCTGTGATATGAAAAATACTAGGACCTGCCTTTATCGCAACTATACTTATACTCAGTAGTGAGTTATAAGGGGCTCGCGAGAGTTCTTTGTTAAATTTTTCTCCAATTTGCCAGCTCCTCGTTCTTCTTGTTTACTTTTTTATTTTTTCAAAAAAAATTTTTTTTCTTTGAAACATATTAAATGACAAATATAAATACGGTAACCTAACAAAAATTAGTCTGTTCGGCAGTGTATAGATTATTTGGAATTATTGGTTCAACTCCTCTATTACAAATGGGCCCAAGTTTGAAAATAAAATAAGCGCATGCGCTATCTTTACCCTTCTCCTTTCTGGTAGCCAATCGTATGGTAAAACCAGTAGCCAATCAAATGTTTTATAAAAGATTATAAAAGATTTCATTCTTATTATATTTTGATAGTTAAAAAATGTTTTTCTTATATAACATAAATTAACACAGTTGATTGTGTGCAAATATTTCATGTTTAGATCATAAAATATTTGTTTAAAGATGATAGCCTTTAGAGGTTGATTGTCCTCTCATACTTTTTGATTGGAATTTGTACACAAGCAGTATTAATAAAAGTTTTTGTGTGAAATATGGTTGTTTTTTTTTTTTTTTTGCTCGACGATGCGAGCCCTTTGTTAAAATTTTCATAGCTCACCACTGCTTATACTTCTATACTTACTCTATATAGAGAGTATCTCAAAAATATCCCAAAATTGATGAAATTATTGACATTTTATATATGCAGTCATCGTTTTATTGTAAGTGATTCCACTAAAGTGTGACATTGAATACAGCTTGTGTACTAGCAGCAAAAACAAATAAACACGTAGTATAAGTATCATTATTATTATTATTATTATCACTGACAATATTTTTCAACTAACTCCACGGTCCAGAAACGCTGTTCCTATGACCAGCCCAATTCCATTTAAAAGAAGTCTTTTAGGAATGTTTCATGGGAAAACTATGGAACCTGGTTTCATAACCTGGTGATTATGAAACCAGGTTCCATAGTCCCATAGCGTAAAACCTAGTGGTTGTGCACTATGGAACCTGGTTCTTGTGCACTTCGCAAGAAGCGAAGTGCACAACCACCAGACTAACCGCGCGATCATCTTAATTGAGGGCTTTTCAATCATCTTAATTGAAAAGCCCTGATAAAGGATCTTCGTGTCATAGACCGACATTCGAACCAAGGTCTATCCGACCAAAGGTAATCGTCGATACCGATTGAGCTATTGGGACTCCACCACAGCTTGCTAGAGGAAAGAGAATTCAAATCAAACAACTATGGCGTCGCTAAAAAACCATGTTATCCAGAAAATATAACATAACGATTTTAAGCTTGCTGAAATGAAGTTATTTGCATTTTCAGGTGTTGTGTGAGAGGCAAAGAAGTTCCGTCTGACTTTTCAAAGCACTATAACTTCCATTTTATTGAAGTGCCTACACACACAAGATTTAAAATTAAAGTGAATGCCTTATAATATTACTTTATTTTATATTTTTTGAAAGTAAATAAGTAAATATTGATAAAAATTTCATTCCATGCTATAGAAAAGAAAGAACTTAAAAAAAATCAAAACTTTTCAATGCATTTTCGGACAGATGTCAACTAAGAATGATGTATAAAGTATCCAGCAAGGGAAAAAAAAAAAGAAAGATCAAAACTCCAAGTATTTAAGGGGGAGGGGGAAAAGAACGTAATTTTCCTCAAGGCACGTTCGCTGTTGAGCCCTTAATTACCCGCATATTACACCGAAATCCCGTTCGTTCAGAACGATTTTCGTTCAGAAACTCTCTGGAGGAGGAATCGATCCGAAATGGCTTTCGTCATTACTTCCCCAGCGTACAGCTGCCAGCCTCTCTGGCCATAGCGTAGGCAAGCCCCAAATCACTTTACCATTATCTGACCAAGAGGCCAGTGTCCGCTTGGCTATGCGATATTGGATTGCAAACGCATTTGCAGGCTGACACTTCTGTGTGCTACCAGAAACCCTTAATATCTCGTGACCCCAGCGGCTAAGAATACATCAAGCAAACACCATACAAAAGGCAGGCAAGGCAGCAGTAAGCACGTGCAGGGATACCCATAATAAGGCCCGACGAGATAAAGGGTGATCAACTCACCACCTGAAAGAAAATCCCTGAGACGTTGATGTTGAGAACTTGAACCACAAAGAAAGTACCAGCTCTTCTCATAGCCGCTGCAAATGTATTGATCAAATTAATGTAAAGCATGGATGCGAGCGATATTCGCTTTCTATTTCCCTCCTCTGCTAATGGCAGGTTATACTTCTTCCTTCAGACTCCACGGATTCTTTTAGTTTCCTTGTAACAAAGGGTGGCCGAGGGCGGGAATACTTATAATTGGTCTAAGGTTCCTTCATTTTAATGCATGAGTATTACATTCTTGGCAGTTTTCTTCTATTGCGTGTAATTCATCAGCCTTTACATTCTCAAGAGCAGTGGGACGAGACGTTACCGAAGCAAGCAAGCGCACACACTTTCTCTCTCTCTCTCTCCACATAAACAATGGCGGCCATTCCTAGTATAGAATTAGTTTTAAATGATAATTACATCCGGGGCAGCCGTTAATGTAAGTCTAAAACTATTAAACTCCAGAGGTAATCAATGACTTGAGGCCACTGATAAATATACATGACTGATCGTGTGTATTCGCAGAATAATTGTTAGAAAGGGAGAATGCAGCTGCCTCTCGAACAAACACATGCGCAACGATATGTGTTCGATAAATGGCAGTGAACTAACACGTTCTTACTTTCATATTTCTGTTTTTGTTTATTTTATTTAAACGTCTCCTTCATTCGTTAGACTCAATCGCAGCTTCGTAATAAGGTGAAAGCGACAGTTTCTGTTTTACAGTGGATTCGAGGATGCTTTCGCAAATACATGGTCAGTGGTTTTCTGCCGATGTGGGGAAGAGCCCCTTTAGAGTGACTAGTCATATCTCGTGATTTGATTTACAAAGTCAGAATAGTAGGTTTAATTAGCCTTTAGTCCGTGGTTCTAAATTAAAAACTGCAAAGCATGAACCCTCCAGAACTGTCCTTGATATAGTAATCTCATCTTATCTTCCTTTTCCCTCTTTTACCTTGTGGTGTCGAGGGTTTATTAATCATCGGACCTCAAACCGTTCACAGGATAAGATGTCAGCCCAACGCCCCGGTGTATCCTATGTCTGTAGTGTTGAATTCTCAAAGCTGGTTTGCCTGCTTTGCGGGATGAAAACCCCAGGATAAACTGGGGAGGGGAACCCTACTGGCCACGCCCAAGACCGGCTAACTTGGCTATGGCTGAGGAAGATCCTTAAGCTCCTCACGTCGTCGACGGGAATCGAACCTAGGACACTCCTTCCCCAGGAATATGGTTGCGAAGCGCACAGCCACTAGGCTAACCCGCGGACTTGATATATAGTAATAATAAGTATTATTCTCATGAACTGAAAGGCTCGTCGAGAATTTCTGATATTTTTTTTAAAATTTGAAACCTTATCAAAATGGAACAATAAAAGGCGAATATATGGACGCTTGGGCAAGCGCTCATGTCTTCTATATGGTCCGTGCTAGGGCAACTCGTGAATGCAGGCGAGTGTATTCCATGTACGCTCTCTGGTCAACTTCTTTACGAAACTTTCATAGTTTCTATACTCGGCTTTGAAATAAGGCTGGATTTAATATCCACTTGATTTATATAACTTTTTTTTTCTTTTGTTTACGTGACTCCCACCCACGAAACGTTATAAACCTTGGATATGTCATGAATTTTTTTTCTATTTATATTAATTTTTTGTATTTTTTTAATTAATTTTTTTCCTGGTTTGGAAACCTCACTTTACAGACCCAGCACGGAATCTTTTCAAGCCACTTCAGGCTTCCAATAAACGAGATGGTCTCACACCGGACGGTGAAAATCACCTTCCACCAAAACACAATCACTAACATGCCCGCGCTGCGATTCAAACCCACGAATCCAGATTAACGATTCAACTTCGTTATGATATGCTGAAATTATTTCTGTTCTTTGATTTTTATTCAATTATAATTTTCTTTATTTCAAAAATGAAATATTAGAAACGATAAAACAGATAGATTTCTCAGTAAATTATTCTGGTGGATTAATTATTAATTAATTAAAATGACCATATATATATACAACATTTGCATTTCAGTTCGATTTAAATACATACGAAATTATGCCGCTAGCGACTTATGGATCATCACTAACATCATTAAAACCAATAATTATTTACGTTATTTACGAGTTAAACGACAGATTACGTAAAATCCCATCTTCTCATATTATAACTGCGAATATTTTTTTTAACTTAACGCACAAACACATAAGCATTCTCTTTTTTTTTTTTATCGTGTTTTCTAAAATCGCCCTCGGGTTGTGAATTTATGCTCCTAAGAGATGTATTGCATCTTAGCAATTCTGTATTCAGTAAGCGATCGGCTTGTGTGAGTGAAATCGCCATCCTACATGCCATCCACGCCACGGTCATATACGCTAAAGCGATCTTCACAGAGCGAGAGAATATTAAAATTCATACCATCCACAAGTCTGAAAAATCAGCGCCTATCCACACCATAACTTCAACAACTGTGCGCGTGACACGCTTGTCTACTGTCAAAAGTATGCTTATATATTAGCTGGCATACAATACAGCTCATCCTTATTCTCTTCCAATGGTTCTATGGCGCATATTTAATACAGACTTTAATGTTAAAGCTCTCAAAAAAAAAAAAAAAGTACAGCAAAGAATGTGCTTATCCAAACCTTGCTGTACGTTTTTATTTCATTTAATACAACGTTCAGCCTATCAGGTTATGAAATAGAATACTTTTGATCTTCACCATTCTCTGGATTTCATCACGGCTTAGATTATAAAATAAGGTGGGAACTTGATAAAGAAAACTTGCCTCTGACACTTGCGTTTTCTCGCTTTGTTTGCAAATAATATAAAACCAACAAAGTTTGTTTGTTAGGAACAAAGTACCATTTTTTTCTCTCTTTTTTTTTTTGCAAACAAAATTAAGGAGGGGCGAAAAAAGCCAACGAGCAAATCTCTCCCCCTCCTGAAGTGTTACAACACGTTCGCCAAGTTTTTTCTAACTAAAATTTAGGTCAAACAATGAGCCACTAGGAAAGCACGCACGTGAAAAATCCATTTCGTTTTTCTGATAAGATTCAGGTAGGTTATGAATTTTTTATTGTCTGGCTTAGACATTCATGAGATAGGGGCCCGGGAGATGTGGCGTAATCTTCTAGAGTAACATGGACATATTTTACGGAATCCCAAACATCCTCTTCTTCGTGCATCTGTGCCCCTGTCTCATAGTTGCGTTAAATATATTAAGACCTCACACCGGCCCTGTATATCCACTCATAGTACCGTCCTGGAAACAAACTCTAAGATGAGCTTTCTTGCGAAAAAAAAAAAAAAAACCATCAATTCAGAAAACAAGCCTGTTACTGGTGCGAAGGATATATTATAGTATTACGTTTCTATAGCCGGCGCACACACACACACATAGAAATTCTCCAAAACACCCCTCCACAGCTTCTTTCTCTCTTCCCCTCCCCCGTAGTCAGTAAGGGACTAAATCACATTGCCCACAGGTTGCACATAAAAAAGACAGGGACTAATCTCTATGAGGTCGTCATACGACATTTCCTCCCCTGTTATTATTATGCCGCATAACGCCATCTCTGCGGGAATCATTCTGTTAGAGTCGGAGAGATCTGCGTCTCTTATAGCCAGCTGAATCAACGATAATTTGCTGGTTAAAGTTCACATTTAGTTGGTACAGCTTGGAACTATAGCCAAGAAACCCTGATCTTCTCGACCGAATTGACACAATACTCTAATTGATTTGTGATGTCGAATGCACGATACATCAACTATCAACTAAAAGTTGATATGTCACTAACTTGTAGTACTATGATATGAAATTTTAAATAGTATATAGTAATATTTAGAAAATCCAGACAATTTTTTCATTATTTAAAAACTTAATTAATAAAATTTAAGTAAAATATAAGTTTCATTATTATTTCTAAAAAAATTAAAATTTTTTTGATATTACTTTGATTTCAAACGAAACTTTTTGTTTTGATGGTAGATATGAAAATAATCACAGGCACCTACGGGTCCACAACCTTCCAAGTATTCTTGGATTTCGTAACCATAAGATATGGTGGTTAGCTCTGTGCCTTTGGTCTGTAAATTGGGTGTATTCTACTCTGGTTACGGAACGAAAAACCCGAGTTTCTGTTAATGGAAACCTTGCCACCTCCGTATATTTACACAATGATCTATTGTAAAGATTAAATTTTGTAAAAAAAAGCTAAGATAATCGGTATTTTAAAATTAATAATTTCTTTACATTCATTGTTTCATCTCTTGAAAATTGCGCATAAAAAAAAAACGTGTACGTTTAGTTTATAGAAGCTATACAATTTCGATTTTATTATTAACGCTATCGTTTAGTTCAATTCCCAATCTTCCTTCAACTTTAAACGAGCAAAAAAAAAAAAAAAAAAACCTGTTTTAAATATTTCTGAATCGCTATGGCAACCTGACAAAAGTAGAAAGTCATCTGCGATTTCCATAAAAATTGATTGTGACGTCATCAGTCTGAAATTCAGGTGACTATTGAAATAAGCAAAAATCTTTCCAAAGACGTGTTTCGTTCCAATGTCTGAGCGGAAGACGAAAAAAAAAAAAAAAAGGTGAGGACAGCAGAATTTGGTGAACTATTAACGTCTCATTGCTCTGCGATGTGAAATACTTGGGTATTTCTTGAACGCTCTCATCGACTGGAGATGCCAACGGCCAAGTACTTGCCGACGATGAGATTCGCTGACATCGTCTTTCTTCCTGACTCAGCATTTCACGCATGAATTAGCTGGTTCCGTAGAAGTAGACTTGATGAGCCTCGTCGAGGGGTTCTTAGTCGTTTCTCCTCAAATGCACACCGTCATTGGCACCCTGCCACACTACTGCAAGACAGGTATATCTGCATTCCTGAAGCTAGTGGGATCGCTGATCTTATCGTTTTCTGTGACAGTTAGAAGGAAAGAAAATGATACGTCACGCTCTTGCTAATGGTTTCTGAATGGAACTCGACACTGGTCAGAGGTCAGGAGGCGAAATTAATAGGACTTCTCTCAGCAATGGCACGACTATTAAAGAGAGATGATAATGATAAAAAAAAAAACATTCTTCAAGCATATCAAGACATCAATCTGTGTGAAATAGATTAATCCGCTGTCATCTAGTATTTTCCAATATCTATTACCTTTATAAAAATTGTATAGAATTTTGAATAGGTGTTCTATCAAAAATCAAACTATCACAAAGTAATTTATAATAATAATTAAAATTCGTTTTTTATTTGTTATATTTTTTTATTTCCTTTCTTTTTCTATATAATTAGGAAAAATAAAAATAACGTAAAGATTGTAATAATTATTTACTTCTCACATAATTTACTGAAACAATTAAAGAAAGTCGGAAAACATTTTTTTTTCAATTATTTCTCTTAATATGGGACTAGGAGTGATGAAAAATGGTCTTTCATTTGCGTTAAGCTATTACAATTAGTGCCAAGCCTCCATGAAATTGTGCATTAAAGGGAAAGTGAATCAATAGGTTGCTCCTAGTAATGTTTTTATCAGAAAATATTTTAATACCAATAAGGTTTTTTGTGTCATTCGTAGGATATTAACAAAAGCCGACTTTTTTTTCCTATTAAAATAAATGCAGACGAATAAACAATAATCGAATTCGAGCGATTGCAATGGGGATGCATCGGAACTTGTAATGACGAAGTGATCATAAACATTAATGGAATGCATTAGAAAAAGTGAATGGGAATCGGGAATGCCGAGTTTTATATCAGATTTATGGGTGAATTTTGGTGGAATTCAGAATTTACTGCCTTCGGATTTTGTTCGGGTCTGTAGTTTATCCATAAAGTAAAACTACTTAATAAAACTACTACTACTTATCTTGTACTTTGTGTGTGTGTGTGTGTGTGTGTGTGTGTGTGTGTGCGCGCACTCTTCGACGAGAAACTTAGGACAAATATAAAGAATCAACCGAATCTTTATGAGAATTTTTAAACTTGAATTTTTTTTCTCTTAAATACTTGAAAACGACTTTTTAAAAAATAAATGCAGATTATTTTCGTTTCCAATTTCTCACAAACCAACCAGATCATCTACTGGGTTCGAATCCCAGCTTAAACGACGAATAACGAATTATAACATCGTGCTCGTTAGCTACACGTTGTTTTTTGTTTTAAGGTTTACTATATTTCATTTAAGTTTTTTAAAAAGTTCAAATCTGAAGACTTTGAGAAGAAATTAAGTTGTTTTTTTTATTCCCTGTTTATAAAACATTCTACGGGGAAAAAATTCTGAAGTCATTAATAATTTTATTTTTAATCCATGTATATTTGTAATAAAAAGATCCCGTCTCGTGCTCAGTCTCGAGCGAAACTGACAGTAGGAGTAGGCGGAGCAAACACTCATATTTGTAACATACTCGTTGGCTGAAACTATGAACAGCGAAATGGCGGAACATCACTGACAACCAGGATTCGTCCACTTTACTCAAGTCGGGCATATGGTGATTCTCGGACAACTTAGGTCGTGAGATTTTAGTATGTTGCCAGTTTTTTCTAGTCATATACCAAAAATCTGATATTTCATGGGGAAGAAAGGAAGATCGACATGTAATCAGTTTAGGAGTTGTTTTTTGGAAAAGCTTCTCCCCCCCCCCCAAAAAAAAAGACTCCTTATCTTCTTGATATTCAAAACCATATTTATCTACGTGTTGTCAACTGTATGCAATGTTGGCTGGCTCTTCTACAACACACACAGACAAAAAAAAAAAAAAAAAACACCTAAAAGTACATTTTAGATGATATACAAAATTTATGATACACACAGAGGCACGCAAAGTCGACATTTTTCCTTTTTCTTTCTTTCTTTCTTTAATAAAAGGATGTGTGAACTGCTAAATCATGAGCCAGTTTCAAGAAATCCGGAGGCAGATCCGCCCTGATCAATCCACTTATTCTGCTGTGTTACGCAATATAAGTGTTGTCCCCTCTCCCCCTTATGAAATGTGTCCTAATTCCAATAATCATGTCATCTGTAGATACTAATAAATGTATTTGTAGAATGGCCGCGTTGTTTATTTTTGCGAGTACAAAAAAAAATATTAAAAAAAATAATAATAACAACGTATTCTGCTAGTTTATTCTTCTGCAGCTGTTAATCAGCGTTTATTAGTAATTTAAATATCCTGTGGGTAATATTTGTGTTTGATAATTCTATTATTTATTACATTCAAAACACAATTCAGCACACGTATTCGCATTGTTTAGAAATGGTACGAATAAGAACGCATGCGCACTCTATGACCAAGCGGGTGCAGATAAATGCTTGTTTTGTACATTTATTTCTTTTAAAAGTACTCCTTTTTGTGCATTTTGATTGCGTAATGCCTATCACCACATAAAAGTCATATTTATTAATAAAGACTCATAGTTCACGTTATGTCATTTCCATGACTACAGTTATTTTAAAGAACAACGACTGCCTTATTTCCACTGCTAGAATTCTAGCCGAGGCCATGCTTTAAACCGATGTTCGTACAGTGAGTGAAATTAATTCTCGATGATTCGGGCACACATTCAATTATGCAAATAAAACGAATCACAACAGTGTTGCGACACCTAAATTAGTTATCAAAGCTATTTCCCCTTTTAATGCATTTTCTTAAATCAAAGTATAATAATAAACACATTATGTACTATTGAATCTCTTTGCATGTTCGAAGAACGATAATAAATCAACCCTCTCTCCATGCTGTTTTCCATAAAGCCTTAATGTAGACATTAAGTGTATATTACCCACGCGCGAGTGTGGTTTGTTGACAGCTCCTTAATATATTATCAGAGACAAATTTGGTGACAAATTCTTTTCTAAGGATTCTTTATACACTTCACGTGTGTGACACATTAGGAATTCTGCCGGAATTCCTTGACAAATTAAAAACTTTATGAACGTACTTAATCATGACATGACTTCTATGTTTAAATAGCTCGCTTTTTCTACAACCAGCTTCCGATATTACATTCCTGAGATAGCATCTCAACTGATGTCTATTTGTCATTAGTTTGGGCTGTAAGAAAAATAATTCTTATCATCTACTCGCATACTACATTATTAAATAATTCTCTCACGCGATAATTCTACTCCTTTCTTTCCCCATAAGTTACTCGGCTACAGTATACTGCTTTCATACATGCCTAAGTATGTAACGTAATAATGTTCCAGATAACTGGGTTTGGAATGGGTGTCTTTTTAAATAACCTCTAAACCAGTTTATCATTCCATTATATTTTTCTTCTAACTTCGGTAAGATATGTTATTTTTTGTTATATCTTTTTATTATTGCATACATAACTGCAATGTTTTTACCCTGAAAAATTTGCAAATAATAAATTATAAGGTGAACAGAAAAACTGAATTATGCAGATGAGAAAACTTACACCCATTTAAAAAATAGATAATTCTAATCGGAAATCTTTTACTATATTGCTGGCTTTCCTCCTAATTTTTCATTGGCCGATTGAACTCCTAAATATTAATTCAGATATTATATTATAGAATTATATTTTATATTTTTAAAAATAGTTAATTTTTCAAGTTAATTTAATAATTATAATAAGATTAATACTAAAAAAATATATTTTGAAGTATATTATATTTGATTTTGTAAATACAATTCTTACACCTATTTTCAAAATCTATATTGAAATAATTATTGGATGCTTTCTTGCTAAACTAGCATGAAAGTAGCCAATGAAGTTCTAACTGAGGCTCGGCTATTGCTGTTACCCTCCTGCCATGACCAGAGCTTTAATAGCTCAATAACACCTTATCCCTACACTGGCATCTACAGATAACGGGGAAGATGAAAAGCATTCTTGCTTCGCCCCTTTAAGCCAGTCCTTATAAGGACTAGCATGAAAGCATGAAAGTTACATTTCAAGGGAATCGCCCATTTTTAAGATAGAATGGAATACTGTACTTTGTTTTCTTGCCATAAATAAATATATAATATTCAAAAGTTCAGGTAATTACAGAGGTATTTGAAAATCATTAGGTTCTCAATTTCACTTTATATATACTTTGTTTTCTTGCCATAAATAAATATATAATATTCAAAAGTTCAGGTAATTACAGAGGTATTTGAAAATCATTAGGTTCTCAATTTCACTTTATATACAGAAAAATTGACCGAAAGCACATCTTTGTAATGAAGTGTTCCTTAAAAAAAGTGGACCGTCATCTTGGTCTTTCTTAATGCCTCTTCCTCTACTAAAGGATGAAACTTTATCCAGGAAATATTTCCCACAATTCGAACACTATAAATTACAGACTTCCCTTGAATGGAAATGTATTGATTAGCAATTTATTCCAGTGGTTCAGTACTGACGTTTAAACGGTTCGATAAACAGTTCCTGATGATAGCCTTCTGTTCTATCTGCCTCTCTGACAGTTGTTATTTACATCGGCGGAGAGCTAATAATACCGCATTATTCTTGTCGATGCATCAAAAATCCCAATAAGAACAAAGAATATAGTCTTAAAACTAAAGAAGACTATAAGGATACACGAAGTTGCGTTGGATTATATTGTTTTTTATTAAATAATACCAGAAATTACGCTTATATCTGTTTTTTTTGGGGGGGAAGGAGGGGTTATAAGGCTTCGTAACAGTTTAATAAAATAAAAGGTTGGTGATTCGCCAAATGAACAGATATGAATTCTAAGTGTACCCAATATTTGCAGTTACAGAAGACTTCAATGATAGCTGGATGAAATACTGCGTATTTCATTCAGTTTCACATATTAACGCACAGTGCATGACCGGTCTAATAATAGAGAATGGATATACAATAAATCTCGGCGTGCTTTATTCGTTCTGCAGCTAGATATACATTATAGAAGCTTACAATAATTAAATGATGAACAATGGGTAGTCAGAGAAATAGAAGAAATAACAGCACTGTTCCCAAACTGCTAATAATCTTTTGCTACCAGACATTTTTAATATTCTTTATATCCACTCCATATATGGCGGCTACAAAACTTACAGCAGACATACTGCAAATAAATTCAACTGCCATGGATGCCCGCGTGTTCTCTCCCCATCTTCCATATAATGAAAATTTTCATCATGCAATGTCCTATAACATCTATTAAAAAGTTTATAGACCACTATCATATCACCCCTCTCTTTCTCCTGTTAACCAGATCTGTAATCCACATACTCGCAATCTGTCCTCATAATCTAAATCCCATAATCCGGATATAATCTTTGTAACTCTTCTTGGCACCGATTCCACAGCTTTTTTATCCCCCTTGGAACCCGGGAGACCAAATCTGCGCACAATAATCCAGATGTGGTCTTATCAAAGCCTTATAAAGAGGCAAAATGACTTCCTTATCCTTACATGTCAAGGTTCGCTTCAACATCGCAATCATCCTCTGAGTTGTATTTGCCACTTTTGCTATGTGACCTTTAAACTTCAACTTCCTTTCCACTAATAAGCCAAGATTCCCTTGCCTCCCCAGTTTCTTGTAGTATAACTCCGCTAACATAATATGCCTGCTGGAACTCTAATCATGCTAAAGGGCGTAACTTTATACTTACTAACATTAAACTGACAGCCATTTTCGTTTGCCCAAATGTCCAGTCTATTCAAATCATTTTGTAAGTGCTGAATATCAGTAGCATCCCTGATCGCCCTGCTTATCTTTGCGCCATCGCCAAACAATTGCATATCTGATGTTAGACTCTGCCTGATGTCATTAAGGTATAGATTGAGCAATAATGGCCCAACGACCGAACCCTGAGGTACACCACTGGTCACTTCAAATCTGGCAGATTTACACTCACTGTATACCACTTTTTGATGTCTGTCTGTTAACGATCCCGTGATCCAAGTCAAGATTTTATATTCCAATTCCATATTCTCCAGTTTATGCAACAGTCTTTCGTGTGTATCCTATGAAAATGCCTTAGAAAAATCCAACATTGTTATAGTGTATCCATTCCCTTTATCCAACTCGGCCATTACATTGCTAAAACATGATCTTTCTTTAGTAAACCCATACCTCTCCTTGCAGTCTACCCATTTATTTGTCTACCCATTTCTGTATGCAAGTTCTTACTAACTTTTCTAAAATCCTCACTACCACAACCAGAGATCCTGATAGTTCGGTAGTTAGACACATCAGTTTTTGCACCACCCTCGTACAATGGAACTATCATACTTTCCTTCCATTCCTGTGGTATCCTTTCATTCCTAAGCTAAGCCAAGCCAATTCGGCAGAGCATTCCTTTAGCAAACGTGCTGATATTCCACCTGTCCGTATACTCAAATTCTTATCAAGGTTATGCATCAGCTCTTCAACCTCATTTTCATGCACCTCTTCATTCAATGTAGCAGTAGCACTGTGCACCATGTTGCAAACACTTGGTTGATATATTTTGGAAAAGTGAGCACTCATTATTTGAACAATCTCATTAGCTTCCGACACTCGAGTGCCACCTGCATTCAATAAAGTTATTCTTCCACATTCATTCTTTCTTTTATTTGCGGCATAACAATAAAATTCTTTTGGATTGATTTTAGCTTGCATGGCCAATTTCTTTTCATATTCCGATTTAGCTTTCCTCACAGTACTTGTTACTTTTCTGGCCTGCGCTTTATATATTTCATAACTCCTCTCACGATATTCTTTCCACATCTTCTTCGTTGCTTAATAAGGTTGCCTATCTATTTAGATTTAGATATGGACATTCGTTCTGGCTTAAAGGGGCGAAGCAAGAATGCTTTTTATCATCCCCGTTATCTGTAGAGGACAGTGTGAGGATGGGGTGTTATTGAGCTATATAAATAGAAATAAAGCTCTGATCATGGAAGGAGGGTAACAGCGTTGGCCGAGCCTCAGTTAGAACTTCATTGGCTACAGCATTGCCATATTTAAAGGTATTTCTCTAGAAATTCGGACGATCCCTAGGCCACTCAATCGTGGGCGAAGGACCGTCCATCTCAGCGTTGGCTCCACTCAGTGATGGCCTTCCACCCACACGCCACCACCGAGCCGAACCGCTCATATTCCGAAGAAAAGCATTCACCGACAAGGCCCCTCAGCGGGCCGTGCCGGAGAACACTTTCCCCGGAGACTCAAATTGCTCCCTTAAGGGAGAAACCTTAAGAGAACGAACTCAAAACACTCAGCGGCCCAGGGGGAGTAACAGCAATAGCCGAACCTCAGTTAAACTTCATTGGTATGGCATACCCTCCAAGGGCTAATCTTCCTTAGTCCTTATAAGGACTGGCTTAAAGGGGCGAAGCAAGAATGCTTTTCATATTCCCCGTTATCTGTATCGGACAGTGTAGGGATAAGGTGTTATTGAGCTATTAAAGCTCTGATCATGGCAAGAGGGTAACAGCAAGAGCCGAGCCTCAGTTAGAACTTCATTGGCTACAGCACTGCCATCCATTACCCTCCAAGGGTATTGGATTGAATGAATCAATCCAATATGTTTCGAAATTGGTGTTTATAGTCAAGTGAAGTAAAATAAAAAGATTACTGCAAAATTAAAAGAAAGAACAACAATTTACGTTCATTAATTAAAACTTATAGTTATTTTTAAACTAGAAATCTATTCTAATGAAGGGAATACAAATCCTTTGATGTTTATCTGCCAGTAAGCGAAACTCTAAGAACTAGGACTAAGATCTATGAGTTTCATACCGAAAAACTATCGGCAAATCCAAGTGTAAGTAACCACTTGGTGGTGCAACACCAAGTTGCCTTGGTGTTGCACTACTAACTTACACTTGGATTTGCCGATAGTTTTTCGGTATGAAACTCATAGATCTTAGTCCTAGTTCTTAGAGTTTCGCTTACTGGCAGATAAACATCAAAGGATTTGTATTCCCTTCATTATTATTAAGTTTGCCAGAAAAATAGCCTTTTGGCTTTTATTCTATAGAAATCTATTCTCTGAAGGAATAATTAAAGTTATATTGTTACAATTACGAAAAGTAGCGAATATTGCTAATATGTTCATTCCTGAACGCAAAGAGTTTATGTACGCTTCCTAGAGAAGATTTTCACGAGCATATGCACGGGATTTCGATGTAATATTCTCTATCTCGTTTATTTTCTTCTCTCTCTTTCTGAGTCATAGTTATTCATTTTGATACTCTCGGAATTTTTGGTACTTTAGGTTTGATTGTAGTCAGATGGAATATGTTTTTTGGTTTGTTTGTTTTCCATTGTATTTTATTTCAACCCAAATAAATAAAAGCCAAATCACATCGCACTTCATATTTTGCAACCAGAACCAACAATGTTTTTCTTAGAAATACGTGATGTTGAGAGGTCGCCTGCAATCTTCATTAGTTTGTCGCAGTTGGCCATTCTGCTTGTACCCGAGGATAGAAAAGGTCAAAGGTGCAAGAGGGGGAGAGAGAGTAGCTGTCACGTCCTGAAAGAGGACACGAGTACACCCGAGATTGATCTGTGCTTCGTGAGCCATCGCTAAAGTCTGATGAGAGATGCGAACGTGGACCTCTGGTCGACGACAAGAAAAGAATTGCTGGGCTAAAGGTGGCGTGTAGCGGCACCTTCGCATCTTCCAACCCCCTTATCATCCTCCCGCCTCCTCTCCCCCTCACAAAACATCTCAAGGAAATCTTTACGGCACCTTTGCCAAGGGGGAACGAATGGCAAATCGAATCGCTAATGGCTTTCGATGGTGTTTAGCTTCCTGCGGAGAAACGGGCTTCTCGCCCGAACATGGGAGGTTATGGTGGCTGCCGCTCATCGGCCTGGAAGCCGGAAACCGCAGTAGGTGGGAGATGTGTCCGTTTCCTCGAGATAACTTTACAGCTGAGAGTGGAATTAATCACAGGGAGGTTCACGCCCTGGCAGTACGACCGACTAAGGAAATATATCTTCGTGAAAGCAAAGTTTGGGTCTGACCACACTAGAAACTCTTTCTAGGCGGGCTCCCAGTAAATCAATTAATCGATTTCTACTTAATTATTTGCTCTTATTTCTCTCAGGGTTGCTGAGATGAAGTTCATGATCCGAGGAAGAGAAACAATTCCCAGCAAATAACTTTTCTCTGCTTCTCAGTAATGCTAACTTTTCTTTTCTTTTGTGTGCACTCTTTTGATGTCAGCTTCGATTCGAGAACGATCACGTGTCAACAGTTACGCAGACAGCATAAGAATGCTTATTGAAAGTACACGAGTCTGATGATATAAACATAAAGGAACATTACTTAGAAAATCTTAAAACTTCTTTTTGATGGCCAATCGAAGGAAGTGTACGTAGCTCAGTCGGTTTCGATGAAGCCCTTTGGGTTGGAAAGACGCAGGATCGAATGCCGTCTAGGAAGCGAAGACCCTTGATCAGCGATTTTCAATGGGAGGTGACCTGTACGGTCTCATATGGAGGTAGGATTTTTCCTCTCGAAAAATCGGGTTTTTCGTCCAGAAAACTTAACAGTCAAAATATTACATCAAGATTTCCTTTGTGATGGTACAGAATGCACTTGTGTCGGTATTCCGACTGTTGTATCGCCATACGATAATTACACCCAATCAGAAAAAGATCACGGGTTGTTCGTGATATTGCAGTTCCATCTGAAGGTTTATCAAAACTCAGGTCGCTGAATAGAATAAAGAAAAAATATAGATAGAAATCATTTGCTCAAGCTGAAGGCAAACTAATCGTTTAATTTACTCAGAAACATTATAAATGGTTATTATGGCAAAGGGTGGTCGGAATCTCGTGTTCGATCTAAGGAATCTTTGGAAGATTTCTGACAACTGGAAGCGAGTTATCCAGTATGATGCAGGAGTGACACGATTTTAATACTGGAATTCTCAAGACATAGTAGGCTTTGTAAGACTGACTGCCCTCTCCTAACAATAATTAAGTTTATAAATGCAAGTCAAGTTACTTGGCCGTAAACAATCATCTGACCTAATGCTTTAAAAGGAAAGATTTGGTAATTATATTACAATATATTTTATACAATTACAGAAATAAACGAATTACACCAGTGGTTCTCAAACTTTTTTGTCTGGAGGCACACTAAAATCAATAAATAAATTTCACGGCACCCCTAGTATTATTTGCTTTTTATAGAGAGTAAAGTGCCGATTAATTGATTCTGAAAGACTCGCATATATAACCCATAAATAAATTGATATTACAGATACTAAAGATATGAAGGAAAGCGTGTTTAAAAGAAAACAGATTTTATTTAAACTAAATTGGTTTATTTTCAAACAACCCAAAAACATACAAAACAAAAGCTATTATAAAGGTTCAGATAATAAAATATGAACTTAATGTGAAATATATGCCTGGTGGTGTTTGCATATTTCTTCGATATTAGGCCTTGTTTTTGAGAGACATATTCTCATCTCATTTTCAAGGGCCTTTAGTATTTCTCTCTTCTTTGTTTTAATATTTACGAGTGCAGAAAAACCCAGTTCACACAAATAAGATGTAGAAAATTGCAATAAGGTGTTAAGTGCTTTGAATCCTATATTGGGGTACTCCTTCATAGTTGTTATCCAAAATGAATTCAGACACATTTCTGAATGCTTCAATCACAACGTACGATCGTTACTTATATCAATTAATTCTTCGGCTTCTATAAGACTTAACTCACTCATTGCTGACTCTACAAATGGATTTCGAATCCAATCGTATAAATTGACTGAAATGTCTGGAATATAATGGTTATTTTTTCTTCTAACGATGTTAAATGACTGTAAATAAGCTTTTGCAGATCAGTGTTCTTACATTTTCTGGAGGCAACTTTAAGGAACATTTCTACATTGTTGGTGCTTAATTTTATCTTCCACATTTTTATTTTATCTTTAAAAGCTTTAATTTTATCTGTAGATGTCAAAATATTCTCATTTCTTCCTTGCATGTTGGAGTTCAGCTTGTTCAGATGATCGAATATGTCTGTTAAATAGGCTAGTTTGGAACACCAAAAATCATCTTGTAATAATTTATAGAATTCTGGTTTGTCTTCATTTGGGAAAAACATTAATATTTCTTCTTTAAGTTCAAAAAAAAACGATTCAATACGCAAGCTTTTGAAAGCCATCTTACTTCGTATGAAGAAGAAAATTCTTGTAATGAGATTGCATCTCTTCACATAGTCCTACAAATATTCTAGATTTAAATGGTCTGGCCTTGATATAATTAACCATCTGAATGACTTCTTCTAATACACTTTTTAACTCCAAGCCTATTGTCTTTGCCACCAATGATTCACGATGAATGAAGCAATGAGTCGTTATAATGTTCTCATTTTCTTTTCTAGCAAAGGAAACAAACCCTTTTGTAATTCCAACCATAGAAGGTGCACCATCTGTACATATACCCACACAAGTTTTCCAAGATAGACCATTTGTATTAAAATATGTGTTCATTATATCAAAAACATCTTTTTCCGTCGTAGTTTTTTCGAATTCCTTGCAGCATAGAAATTCTTCGATAATTTTATCATCTTCAATGAATCGAGTAAAAACAAGTAAGTGTGCTTTACCACCGATATCAGTTGACTCATCTAACTGCAAACTGAAAATTTTGATTCGATTATTTTGGTTATAACTGACTTTTCAATATCGACTGACAGATCATTAATATGTCTACTCATAGTATCATTTGATAATGGAATCTTCTTTATTTCTTCTTCTGCCTCAGTACCAAAAATGGTTCTCACAATTGCTGAACAGGCCGGACGAATCAAGGTTTCGCCGATAGTATGAGGATTCATTTCCTTCGCAATTATTTCAGCGACTAAATAACTCGCTTCTTGAACTCGGTCGGAAATTATAAACTTTCTTACAAAACTTTTACTTTGTTTTTCTTGTAATCTTATTAACTCTTTGAAATATTCAAGACTTTTATTCGACAAGTTGTCATGTTTTGTGGAGAAATGTCGCATAATTTGCTAGGAACCATAGCCTCATTTGATAGAACCAAACCACACAAAATACACTTAGGTCTGGGAATTAATTTATCACCACACCACGTAAATCCCATTTTTAGATAGCTCTGTTGATATAAACGAGTTTTTATATTCTTTTTCATTGTTCCCTTTTTACATGAACTTATTCTTTCTGTTTCTGTTGTTTCATTAGTGCTTTTTTGTTGCTGAACGTTAAAAATAGTCAAATCTTCATTAATGCAAGTATCAGTTTTTGATAATTTATTAGTGCGAATTGGTTCGTTAGCTTTGCTACAAGTAGACATTTCTTGATCGTCAGAATCTTCACTTCTTTTTTTAAGGAAAAAATTATTCATGATTTTGAAGGGCATATGTAACTTTAATATTTTATTTTAAAATTTATTTCAAGTAAATAATTTTTTTTCCGGATGGAAAAAGTAAAAACATTTGTTTACGATGTCTCTCGTTATAGTTGGAATATATAACAATAAGAAAAACCTCTACTCACTGAATTTAACGACTTTAATATCGTTTATTCTCACCGATGACAAAAGACTCATGATTTTTGTTTAGGGGAAATGATCATGTATAATACTTGTCACACTGAACAGAGAATATTTTTATTATAAGTTTCTTTCTTATAGATATATCGGATAAGACGGGTTTTTTTTTTTTTTTTTTTTTTTTTTTTTTCAGTAGTGAGTGTATGCACACACATACGCGTGAGCCTGCACGGGATGCATCTGTCGAACTGCAGGGGTTAATTCCATGAGCGACCCAAAGCAAAAAAAAAAAAAAAAAATCCTATTAGTATGGATCCAATTCGGGACGTCATTTTCAGTAAGGTTTTAGATAACGTTAAAACATTTCGCAAAAAAAAAACTTACAATTCTGAAATAAGTCGAACACAATATTCTAATTTTTCCTTGCATTTTTTTGTTAAAATTTCTCAAACAATCAACTTATAAAGTTTGACACAATTATATTTAATTTGTCCCTGAACATTGGTTCCACTGTCTTTCGTGTTTGAGATATTAAATCAAGCAAATAAACCCCGTAATGACTTTTTTTGTTCTCCAAAAGGAGTTGGAGAGAATTCTTTTAACTCTAACTGACTTTTGAAAATTGGTAGGCAGACAAGCTCCACCTTTAGACGAAACTATTGGTTGAGTTCATGACTGCCGATGATTTTTGAAGAACTTTAGGTAACGAGCATGACAAAAAACTATCGGTATCTGGAATTCCTAAACCGTAGACGGCAGCAGGTATCTTTCTCCGAAAGAAATGCTGGCTTTACGGTCTACATGAAATGCACTTAATTTAGATTTGAATTAAATACATCTCACGAATATAAGCAGCTTCAAAAATGTATTTATAAAAATGTCCATTTTTCCGTGCTAATTTTATGAGCTAAAAACATAAGAAACCAGTTGGTCTTAGCGTGATGAAATCTTGTCCTTTAATCCCGGAGAAGTGCTTGGATAAAATTAATGAGCCCAGAATTAATTAAATTTCAGCATAATATAAACTAAAACAATAAAGTTTTCTATCCCTTCGTAGCACATCCGAAAACGGGAATTTTGTTTCGTTACGCGAACTAAGAGGCACAAAAATCAGCCACTGTATTTTAAAAAGGCAAAGTGGATAATTCCATTTTCTTCCCCTTGGGAATTCCTGTCACTCTCGCTGAAGCAGATCCCTGTTTTATGCTTGTCCCCCCCCCCATCTGGTTGTACGTACGGTTCACAATGAACAGCTGTTCAAGAAAAATGGCCTATTTGTCTACACTTGGTGCACAGCTCATGTTTTTATCAGTTGAAGCTGTCACGCGGAGCATGCAAACCCGCCATTATTGCGTCAGTTATGAGGTAGTTCATGAACCACAGACAACTCGCTGAGTGCAATAAAACAAAGTCACGGAAAATGACACAAATGCGGTAGATATGGGGGCATTTATCAGACGATAAATGTAAATTATATCAACATTACTTTGACTCTGTGAAAATCACGTGTTGCTATATTATCTATGTGTGCTCTGAAAGAGAGAGAGAAAATGAAAGAATTACGGAGGTAAAAAGAAAAGTAAAAACCGGAGAAAGGAAATTGTAAACGTGAGGAGAGAGCTGTCTACAGAATTTGTACGACTCAGGAAAGTTATTTATCTCATATCAATCATGGAACGAAGTCATTCTCAATGACTGTACAGTCATCAGCTCAGTGATTTTCAACCTTTTCCATAACACTGCACACCTAAACTAATTATTAAAATTCTGCGGCACACTAAAAATATATTCTTTTAATTTTTTTGATGATCTGGCAAAACATTATGCCAGATCTTTTGATGATCTGGCATAATTTTGATTGATTTACACACACAAGAAGATGGAAGACCAAACATTAATAAATAAATGCGCAAATTACGACATCACTTCTTTCAATTAATTTGTTTTCATAAATCTCGCGGCACACCTGAAGACTTCTCGGGCCCACCGGTTGAAAATCGCTGCGTTAGCTCCTTATAAAGACTGGCTTAAAGGGTTGAAGCAAGAATGCTTTTCATCTTCCCCGTTATCTGTAGAGGACAGTGTAGGGATAAGGTGTTATTGAGCTATTAAAGCTCTGATCATGGCAGGAGAGTAACGGCAATAGCCGAGACTCAGTTAGAACTTCATTGGCTACAGCATTGCCATATGTAAAGGTAAAGCCGTCTCTAAAAATTCGGACGATCCCTAGGCCACTCAAACGTGGGCGAAAGACCGTCCAGCTCAGCGTTGGCTCCACTCAGTGATGGCCTTCCACCCACACACCACCACCGAGCAGAACCGCTCATATTCCGAAAAAAAGCATTCACCGACAAGGCCCCTCAGCGGGCCGTGCTGGAGAACACTTTCCGTGGAGACTCAAATTGCTCCCTTAAGGCAAAAACCTTAAGAAAGCGTACTCATAACTCTCGAATCTCAGCGCCAAGGTGGGTAACAGCAATAGCCGAGCCTCAGTTAAACTTCATTGGCTACAGCATTGTCATTCATTACCTTCCAAGGGTATCAATCACAGGGCATCTGACGGTCGATTCGCTGATATATATTTTATATTGATTGATTGATTCTTATATATATATATCTTCTAATGGTGTATAAATAATATTACAAATATGTTCATTTTTATTGAAATAAATTTAATTATTAATCGGTTTTCTTTTACAATTATTTTATTGCAATAAATTTAATAAATAATTTTAACTAATTCAGTTTCTAGAGTGATCCTTCGTTTATTTTAATTAAATCAGGATTACAGAATAAAAAAATGTTTTAAGAATATCCTGATTATTATAATTGACATATACTAGTACCGGCAATTATATGGATAAATGTATCGATAAATCAAACTTAATAATTAATCAATTCAGAAACTCGACTTCAAATGTTAATAAATTATTTTAATTTCAGTGCAGTTGGATTTCAATTCTACATCGTTGTGACCTCTCTTGGATTCAATAATGATTGCCGATACATTAGCAATAAATAAGAGTGATTTGTCGACTGCATTTGCAGACGTTTGCTTCTGTCAATAGCTTTTGAAAGGTTGCAATTAAAATAACGTATTACCTTAGAAGGTGGTGTTTCGTATCGATTTATTCTGTAAAATTATATAATCGAAGGAAATTGCATAAATCCTTCAATACCGGAGCTTCCTTTTCATTGTAATTCATACTTGACATCAAACTCTACTAACACTGTTCGTATAATTCTTAATTCAAATACAATCAATTGTATTCTTATAATTGATGATTTTTTTATGCATTAAACGGAACCGGAACAGAAAAAAAAAATAAAGGAAAAAGATACAACCAACACAATATCAGTTGGTATATTAATACGCACGTAGGAAGGAAAAGGCCACGCCTGTCCCTGTTCTTATTGGTTATACCTCAGATTTATCCATTTGTGATATGCTGTCTGAAACACGTTGGTTTCCGCTTTCCTGGATTGGTTACGAGAGTAGAGGTTCCACTAAACATAGGCATACAGACATATACTTGGAAAGTAATCAGTCATTTCTTCAGAGAAAGCTACATATAATGCATATTTTTATTCAGAAAAGTACTTCTAGGAAGACCAAATTAATTATTTTCAGTATTTGAGTTAAACTTTGTAATGGTAACCTAATTAGAATTATTTTTATGATAATGAGTTGATTAGTAGGAGCAACAATGAGAATTAGTAAGAACTTAATAACCTTAGCATAGTTCTTAAAGTTCTTAAAAGAACTGGGCGATGGACTTGAGTCCTTGACTCTTTATCCCGTCATCTGAATGAAGATAATCTGTGTGGATTGAGTGTTGTCGAGCTAAAAAGCTCTAGTCATGGCTGGGTAACGGCAATAGCCGAGCCTCAGTTAAAACTTCATTGGCTATAGCATTGCCATTTGTTACCCTGGAAGTCCTAAAAAGGACTTTTTCTCGTCAATCATTTTCTGCCTTAGCATCTCTTAACCTTAGCATCTCTTAATAATGATTTAAATTTAGAAAAAGCATACAAAAACTTTAAGGGTGTATTAAAAAGGTTTGCATTTTTTTTTTATGAAAACAAAAATTCTGAATATTTTTAACTGATTTCAAAATTATGTTAATATTACAAAATTATTTTATATGTTTATTTTGATTATTTTATTTAATAAATTCAAAAAGTAATTTCTTCGTAAAAGATTTGTTCAAGCGAGAGGAGGAGAAAGAATATTAATTCCTCATCTAAATTATTAGTCGAGTATTTTTAAAAATATCTAGATGCTGATGCATTTACGTATGCACTAAAATATTTTCTATATCCGATTTCTATTTTTTTTTTCTTTGCACAGTAATCTCCTAAATTGCGCAGGTGAGAAATTATTAGGGAATAATATAATATGATCTTAGGTCGTCTTTTATGTTTTAAACAGTCTAAAACAGGAGAAAAAAAAGCTGTTACTTAACTGGATGATTTAGAACTGGCTTCCAGTTATATCAGATTTGTAGTTTTTGCTAGACAGATTGGGGTCATCATAGTTAATGACCCCCCCCCCCCTCCCAGCTGTCTAGCGAAAATTGAATTTTAACAATTTATCATTGTCAAAGTTTACAAAAATAGTTAAATTCTGCACAATGTTATGCTTCCTTCTCCACTATGAAATAATATAGTCGATGAGTGACTGAAGGAGAAATTCCAATTACGCCCGCACTCCATTTCAGCCCCGAAAACAGTGGTTACATTGATAATGCACTCTGTCGCCACGGATCTGTTCATCGGTGGTCTAAGGAACATGAAGAATTAGTCATCTGCTGTTGCCACTCAAGTTCCCCACTTAATCCCGTTGAGAATAAGCGGAATGCATCAGAATGTGACACATGAGAAGGGAGTCCACTTTCCCATCAGTGAAAGAAATCAGAGGCATTATTGAGATGGGAGCGTCTTCCGATCATCTCAGATATCCTGCACAGTGCTGACAAATGTCAACTCATGGTGGGATGCTTGGATTATAATTTTCTAGCCAATCGGGGTATCATCTTCCGATACTTTAATTGAACTAAGAATATTTTAGTTTCTTTCATAATAAAGAATTCTTCGTGCGTCGTTGTAATCCTTAAATCACCAGAAAATAAAGACAAATCTCCAAAATTTAGTAACAGTTTTAAGTTGATCGGGTGGTTCGAAATGTAATCAGAATCATATTTCAGGTTGAGGATTTTTAGCTCTTGTATGGCCGAAATAAGGACACACACGCGTTTCTCCAATTGAAAAGACACAAGTTTTCGAATCCCATCATGAACGAGAGGAATATTTATAGGGCATTTCGACTGAAGGTGAGTTAGCTAGTCTCATCTGGAGATGGACGGATCACTGCCATTAAAAAAACAAAGACAAAAACGGACAAGACTTGTATTATACATAATACACTTTATACGAGTGTTATGAGGGGTAGATAATCTGGGAACTATATTTTAAAGGAAAACATTTTTCAATCCATTTCAGGCTTCCAAATAAGTGGGAAAGTGGTATCACACCGAGCGATAAAAATAATCTAGCGCCTGAAAGGACATTAACAAAAATTCCTGTCACGGTGGAATTCTAACCCAAGGGTTTGAAAACAGACAGCCACTCAGCTAAAAAAAAAAAAAAAAAAACTGCTTAGTTACATTTCTCAATATTAGAAGTTCCGGTGATGTTCAATGACCGAATATTTTATTGCTGCAAACGACGAGCATTAACTTGGCATACAAGAAGAAAGTTCGTTGATTTACTGATTTCTAGAATAAGCTTGATAAACCAAATGACAGAAAAATTAGCCTTAATGAAAATGTCTCTTGCCTAACAATTTGAAAATACGACCCGAAACAATGAAATGAGGCAGATTATTTGAAAACGGGAGTTGATTTTGTTAAGGCAGTAACCCAAATTACTGTAAAACTGTGTTTAACGATCGATCTTATTTCTAGTGGCAAACGCTATTTAAGACATAACTTTAAAATATAATAGATTTAAAATAAAAATTATAATTAAATATTTTTGTAATTTTAAAGTTTATTCTTAATAAAAAAATATTTTATTAATTCGGATTACTGAAATACACTGCAATGCAAAGCAAGAGTTATTAATACGCTAAATCACTGAAGTACGAAAAGCACTTCTACATCTTATAGAAAACCTAGTGCAATTCCTAATATCGAATATTCGGAAGTGGGCAGAATATCCCATAAACTCTATGAGCGAATAGCCACGCCATACCATTTATTAGAACATTATGACACCTTTTCGGGAAAAGATAAGGAATATTAATCGTGGATTACTTCCCATGAGGATAAGCAGTAAACACTATTAATTTAGACTATAGTTGATTCTGATATGTAATCAGATAAGAAAAGCAAGATTCCAGTAGAGATAGAAACACGATTATATTCGCGTCATATTATAGACTTGGCAGTTCATTAATCCAGAAAGGGATCTACGCTGTCTGACACTCCTAAAACGCTCATTGTAGTCAAAGTTCTTGTAATACCGCGGCAGAGGGCTTTAATTCCAGTGAGAAGTATCAGACATCTCCGAATATAGTACAGAATATACATTTATGGATACACTTCTGAAATTTCAATGTATGGGAAACTAAAAGAGGACACTGATGGTTCTTTTTCATAAAAGATGCATCGGGGAGAGAGAAAAAAAAATAACACAAAAAAAAAGTATGGTGAATAAATACAATGATAAACATAAACGAGTTATGAAAATAAGGCTAATAGCACTCATAATTCATATTTTCCTGGTTAAAGAATGCTTACGGTTAAACGTAAAAAAATAAATATTTTAATTTCATTAACTTTTTAAAGTGTAAGTTATTTTCTCGAGAATGAACAAAATAGTCTTTATAAGGACTGGCTTAAAGGGACGAAGCAAGAATGCTTTTCATCTTCCCTGTTATCTGTAGATGACAGTGTAGAAATAAGGTGTTATTGAGCTACTAATGCTCTGATCACGGCAAGAGGGTAACAGCAATATAGCCGATCCTCAGTTAAAACTTCATTGGCTACAGCATTGCCATCCATTACCTTCCAAGGGTATATAACCGAGATGAACAAAATTGAATGAAATCATTTTCTTATAAGTGATTTATTTGTAAATATTTTTACTAAATAAATTGAATTATAATTTATAAATTTAAATATTATATTAACTATTAAAAAGAATCTGTTTTCACCTTTATTTTTATTATTTATATAATGTTTTATAGAAAAAATAAATATAACAAATATAAATAAAAGATAAACTATAAAATATTATTAAAATATTAGATAAAATTTTAATACTAAGTTTAAATTAATAAATAAAATAAAAATATAGATATGTTTCGATCTCTTATTACAACATCTGAAAAATTTGGTCTCGTCTTATAGAAGATGGAGTTTTTTTTTAAAAAAATAATAAACATATTATTTTAGGTTTTCTGACACGTTCCTAATAAAATTAACTATTTCGGCTGGTCGTTAACGAAAGACAATTGGGAAAGTTTTCGTATTAAAACCCTTCTGATTTGTCCTTTAAATATTCGCTCTTATTCGTTATTCAAAATATCCGAAGAATTACTGCTTACGTTGAGCAATGAACAAAAACATTCAAAAGTCATGAAATTCTCATTTGCTTAACTATCCATTTATTTAGAAAACGTTTGCAGCGTTACACTTTAAAACTACAATGCACCGATATTTAAAAACAAATATTTGAATGAAGTTTCTTTCCTTGTTATTATGCATAATGCGTTCAGTGCCACATCGCTGAAACATTTCTGATCAACTCGGCGAAACGATGAAAGGAGCGCCCTCTCTGGGGATAAAATTAAACTACTCAAACATTTTTCAGAACAAAAGTTCTAAAAAGACTAAGATATCAAATAATATTAAGCACTTAAATATACGTGCGTTACTATTAATAAAATGGTTATGCTAATAAAAATATCAAAATAAACTAAAATAATAATGAAATCTGTCATCTGATTTTTTTTTGGAATATTTACACTTTATTTTTAGATTTTATCATTATCTGTAGATTAATGAATATATATATCTTATTTCCATGTTGAATTACGTCTTAACAGTAAATGCGAACAATTTCGTTGAATTGAACTTAGGTCTTCCTTCCACTTCATTAATTTACGATATTTTCATATAAACGCATGTGAAATATTGGACATGATTCTGTATTATTCCAGATAATTGTTTAATTAATCTTATTTCCTTTATTTTTTTAATATCGCTAGTCTTCAATTGAGTGTGTTTTCTGGATCGTTTGCGAGCTGCGCGAGAAGAAAACTTCGTTTCGAACCCAGGTTTCTTCAACCAATGAATGAACATCGTTTTTGTAAGCATTCATGGAGCGTAGCATCACGTTAATTTAGTTAATTATCATTTGGAAAATTTCCCCTCAAAATACCTGCATACATTTATCTATGCTACACTTTCGAGCTGTTTTTCCGCAAAATTATTGGACAACAACATGCTGGGGTAAACATAGTGTGTGTGTGTGTGTGTGTGTGTGTGTGTGTGTGTGTGTATGTGTGTGTGTATATATATATATATATATATATATATATAGAGAGAGAGAGAGAGAGAGAGAGAGCACCATTATCATATTATCATAAGCACAGAGCTTGAACCACGGTGGTATTACCTCATCACCGTCCTGCTCTTAGGAACAACAGCAAACATATGCAGGGGACAGTTTTCCCATTTTCTATGCGTCTCATGATTTGTCTCTCAATGAAAATATGCCATTTGTATCTTTCCTATCTTCATGCCATGTAAGATTTAGTTTCATTAAATCTCATCGTATCAGCGCCCTCTGCATCTAATCATTTTATACTTATGCAAGTAGATATATTATTAGGCCGCAAGTTTCAATTCGCATGCTTCTTTTAAGGCATTTTGTTCTTTTAACGTACTTCTTTCCATAGTAATTCCTTTATCTGGTTGGTGTTTCTTTTCTTCGAAAGAGAATGAGAAGGTTACCAAAGTACTCTTTTCATTAGTGTCCAAATTTCAATATATCTTTTTTTTTTTTTTTCGGCCTGTTTGACCGAGTGATTAGCGTAACGCTCACCAACCAACGAGTCGCTGTTTCGAATCCTACTATAGGTATGGATGTTTTTGATTGTTTTACCTTGATTTTTATTGCGTATTATTTATTTTCCTACTTAAAAGCAATTCGCTTCCTTTCCTAAACGCACGCACTCGATGTTGTGGTATAACCTCTTCTCATGGGATTACCGTCCACTTAGCAACGTCTTTCCATTGGAAACTCATGCACATCACTGACTCTTCCCTTCTTCACTGTCGTAATAATGTGAAGAAATCATTCCACTTCAAAAAGACCCACGGTCAGTACAATTTAAAGTTAGTACTCTCTCCATCCACTCCCTGTCATCATTTCTTGGTTCCGTGTCAATAAAGCTCCACCCCCCCTCTCTAATAAACACTCTCTCACGCCTTCTGAAAGTCGACCTCCAGAAATCGTCTTTTACCTTCTGTTTCTCGCTATTTTTTGGCGTGGATTAAGATTTGATTACTTTTATCCGCAGATAAAATAATATCCACTTTATTTCTTCTTCGGCCACTGGCTGCATTACAGCCAGTTTCAATTACCAACCTGCAATCATCATCATCATCCAAGTTCAGGAAGACATGTTTCCTTTCTACTTTGTTTCATGAATACAGAGGATTTGAATATTCTTCTTTGCCATCAATTCAACCACCTTTCTTCTTTTTCCTCGTCCAGTGATGTTTCCTACACTCAGTGTTGTCAATATCTAAATCTTCTACATCCTTTAGGTCCTCTACAATTTCTTTTAAGCTTACTTCATTGAACTCGCTCATCCTTAACATATTTATCGAAGACATGGAACGATGTGTGTGCTTTTCGCTTACAGGGACTGCTCTTACCTTCATCGTTTTGGCCTGGATCCGCATTCAGAGTTCATAGGATGTCCTTCCTATGAACCCTCCCTATTTGTCCGGCATTGAACCTGCTGGTGATCGGGAAGTCTGTCCATCCCTAGGCGGAGTGTGTGATAACATTTTCTCTCATTCCAATGAGTTTTGTGCTATAACTTGATTGTCAACATCGCTTTTATGAAAAAAAAAAAGACTGACCCCCTCACTCGAAGTCGGGATTTGTTTACATGGTTAATCCATTAGTAGCGATACACTAAGAAATAATAGCATGATATTATATTGTTACGTTTAGATACGTAAAATACAGCACTCATCGGATATGTTGTTCTTGCACGCGTGCGTATATAATAATTCTAAGTTCTCTGAAGGGATTTTGTTGAAATTTGGGACTCTCAGCATACTACTATGTCGAACTACTTCACTTTTGATTTAAATCGGATAATTGTAGTGGGAAAAACGATTTGAAATCATACAAAGGGGGGGGGGGGAATAATGAGTTCTTTGGAATTACACACGAAGCAACTAAAGCTGACAGTGAATGTATTATTTATTCTTTGGGGGAGAGGATATTCGTTTTTACAAATGAGAAACACAAGTTAAAACCCACCCACCTCCATAGGAGACGGGCTAATTCATCTTCAGTGGAAAGGCTCTTTCAATAATGGCTGAGTTATGAAAAACATTATTATTATTATTATTATTACTATTATACAAAGTAATAAATGCATTCTGGCTGGATGAAAATTAGCGAAATTAACAATGTAGGATGGCTTCTAAAATGTGTTAGCCTTCTCAATATTCATTTCCGTCTATTTTTAGCGATCATTTTACACAAAATACATCAGTATAGTCTGATTTAGATTTCGAAACGATACAAAAATTTATAAGCTCCAAGCAACAATAAATAAATCGTATACATCACATTATACACCGTTCAAAGGTCAACCGCTGCGATGACTTCCGAACACACACACAAGAAGGATATTGTTAAATATTTTAGGATTGTCTGGATCGCTTCCGTATAAGTTAAGTTCTAAAATGTTCGCAATATCTTCCGTTCACAATGCTATGCATACAGACAAAATGCATCTCACAATTGCTTCTTTAATGTTTATTTAAAGAACGGCCACAAATTCCGATTAAATTATTCTTCTTAAAATCATATACCTGCTGCTATCAGTTACTTATTTCTCTATAGGGAACGATTTCGTCATCGACTGTAATAATTCAATACGAAGCCACTTTACACGAGGTGAGAACGTTCACGTTTTCGAGATACAGAAGAGGGCATTTTAGTCCATCTACGGTAAAGAGGATAAAGGTGAAATTTTAATGAAGAAAGTCCGAGAGCTATGACAGTCTCAGCCTCTGTGCTTAGCACTTGCGGGCCGATCCTAATGCTTCCTTCCCCAAACAACCACTCAGGTGTATTAAAAATTAACCGCCTCGCAATTCGTTCTCTTAATTTTTAATGAACGAACAACATCCAAGAAAACTTTCGTGTGTGTGTTTTTAATCTAAGATCACTTTAAACCCTCGAGTTGTGTTCAAGTCGAAAAACACCTAACGATGACCTTTTACAATACGTAATTGCAGTGGGAAACAATTAAAATACTCATTATTCGTGATATTCTCGCGTTATTCTTGGACACGCTACCAGCGCCACCTTACGAACGTATGTAATTATCATATCGTTACAGAAGACATGTTGAAAACTCAATTTCCCTTTCACTGAAGCAAAAACCGACTTGTTTCACTGCTAATTACAAACGAGATAGATTTCCAGTAAATAAATCTATATGATGTCTCCTAATTTCCGTTGGATTTTGAAATTCATTAAATCTTGCAATGTCTGTGAAGGATTTCAAAATAAGTTCTTAAAATAAATGAATTAAATGATTCTAATTATAATTTTCGATGAATTCGCATTAATTTTAAAAATAAAGCAGATTTTAAAGGAACACCAATTTAAAAAATAAATACTAATCTATAATTTTTGCAACCAAAACATTTAATGTTTACATTTCAATGACTGCAGGAAAAATGATTATCGTTACTTGAACTTTTATTCTACTGGGGATATCTCAACCAGAAATCGAAAATTTCAAATTCGCCACAATCGTCTACCAATAACAAAAATGACGGGTAACCCCTTTCAGTAATGTTATTACGTAAAAGTCCTGTTGGAGATAGATTTCCAAAGATTTAGTAATAAGCATACCCTCTCATTTTTCTGAATCAAATAAAAGTTATCATTATTGGAGTTAAAATTTTACCTATGAAATAAAAAGGTTTTCGAACAACAACAAAAAGAGTTTCAATAGTCAACAATGCTTTATTCTTTATTATCTTTCTTTCTTTTATTTACACACACACACACACACACACACACACACACATATATATATATATATTATTTGAATTTTGCATTCACATCACGTACTCGTGTGGTCATATAACCCGAAATATAATCTGAAAAATTAGGGCTAATTTAAGGATCCCAAAAACAATGAGATTTAAAATTGAGAAATTAAAATGGGAAGTCTTTTCACTTGGTTATACTATAAATTAAAGATACTAAGAAATTATATTCTTTGCTTCATTCTTCCTTCCTCCAAGTGTAAGCAAAGTTTGAAGCAAAGCCTGAAGTAACTTCAGGACTAGACATCAATCCATCAATTAATGCGCGCTAAGCGAAATCGCGTTAAGCGAATGCAATAAACAATAGGAATAATATTAATTAATCCATCGGTTAGCGTAAATTTGGGAAAAAAATCAATATTAGAGAATAAAATCATCAAAGTTAATAAAAATCAATTGCTTATTTTTATTTAATGTCTAAACATTTGATTAAACTACTTGTTTACAAAAAATTAAGATGTTTAAATCGTGCTCGACTTTTTAATATTGTGATGCAATTTGAAAGCTTCCAAGCTTCGTTCCATATCAGCATCAAACAGGATTTCTTAAGCATGCTCAATGGGATTGAAAAATAGCTCAAGTTCTTTTGCAGTTAGCTTCTTAGTCGTAATATTCTCTTCTTTTTTGCACTCCTTATCTTCTTCTTCTTCATATACACATACACGCTGGTCTTCTAGTTGAAGGAGATCATTCTCGCTTAACTGTTCTGAATGGGAATCGAGCAAGTTTCTCACATCTTCATTATTCAGTTCATTAAATCCAATTTCTTTTCCAATTGTGATGATTTCTTCAATTAATGACTTCAATAATGACAAATGTTAGATCTTGGATTTCGCGCACGATAAACTAACAGAGGCTTGAGTTTAAAATGGCCTTCTGCATTGCCTCCTAATAAAAAAAGCGTAACACGATCTTTAGATACTTTGTATCCTGGTTGAGATGTTTCAGTTTTAGCTACGCAAGTTTTTGTTGGCATTCGCTTCCAAAAGAGACCAATTTCACTGACATTGAACATTTGCCGATCGTCATTATCATCCTCCTGATTATCCTTTGCAATTCTTCATGAAACTTGGCCTCAGAATCTTATCAGCACCAGCAGATTCCCCAGTTATTCTTACGTTATGCAGTCCACTTCGATTTTTAAAATGGTCAAACCATCCTAAACTCTCAGTAAAACATTCCTCTTGAAATTTGGTCTCTTTCAATGAGGTAAAAATATCTGAGAGCTTTTGTCTGAATATTCCCTCTACCAAGTGGTATTCTTTTTGGTTATAATCCTCAATCCAGAGTGATAGAAGACGCTCCAATGTGATCTGCATTCTTAAAGATGCAGTAGCAAACTTTTCCTTGTTCTTTGTATTCTTTGCTTTTATTTAATTTAGTTGAAACTGTAGACTCGCTCTATCTCAGGTCTCGCACAATCATTGTATTACTAGCGCCACTTTCATGTCTATTAATGACTTCCAGCTTTTCCGCTCGGTGCAGATTGGCGACAAAAAATTTCGCATAACGTAACAAAAGCGCGTTAACTGATTAATCACTCGCGTAAAGCGGGAAATGGTATCATTTCACTCAATGGCGGTAACTGATCATCGCGATTGAGTGGAATATGGAATTCGCGTTAAGCGGGGTTTTCCTGTATAGAGGCTAATGACTTCACATCACTTGCCTTATTATCCCATAATGCAAAGCTTTACATTATTTACATTATAATGCAAAGCATTATACATGTCCTTTGCTTCGCATGAAATTCATAGCATAATGAATAGCATTATATTCATTATGGGGAGGGCCACTACCCAAAACGGTTTCAATCTTTATTGTGGTCTCATCAGGAGGGGAAAACCAGACCCAGAAGGGATACTAAGTTTGAAGTAATGCAGAAGTCATATTTCCATATACGATTAGGTAATAGCTGTCACACGTTATTACTAAAATACTCTGGATTAGAGAGAGATGTTGAAAGTTTTTCCATTTATTTTACTGTAAATTAAAGATGAAAAATTATATTCTTGGTTTCATCTTTTATCCAAGTGTAAGCAAATTATATATGACCGTAAGGATATGTGCTTTGCATTATGGGATACTAATGCAAGTGATATGAAGTCATCAGCTTCTATATACGAGTTGCCCAAAGTTTGCGCCTGATTATATTTCAAGTGCAAACTTTGTTTCTTTACACTTGGATAAATAATTAAACCAAGAATATAATTTCTTGGTATATTTAATTTATGAGAAATTAAAAGTATAAATAATTAAAATTGAACATAAAAATGATGATTGTTTTCTGTTAAATTTCCTATATCACTATAATATATATTATTATTATATAACACCTCCAGAGAGTCTAAAGACTCATCGAGGGAGGGTACCTACCCTACAACACTCTGTCTCCACCAACCGCAAATACCTTCCTCATCTGCACCAACGCCATCTACCGCCGACCACCACCACCATTAGTATTTTCACAGACAATCACAAACATCCATGCCCACGGCGGGATTCAAGTCCGCAGTCTTTTGGCTGGAGAGCGGATACGTTAACCAGGCCCGTAAAAATTTCTCGAGTCGCCGCCTAGATTCGAAACCAAGTCTTCCTTCGTGCGGTCAAGCCTCGTGGGGAGGGGGAACGCTACATCCGCTGAGCTACACAGGCTCTTCTATATATATTAGTATTAGTTCAGAAAAAGGGCGTCGTTGCTTAACGTCAATATCTAAATAGATCAAGTCTTAAAAAGAAAAAAAAAAAAAAAACAAGAATGCAAATACTGTTATATATATTTATTACGGTATCAAGACGCTAATCTATTCATTTATTTAAAGCTTAATTTAACTTGATTTATGTATTTAAGGTAAATCTATATCGTTTGAAATTCATTTTTTGCTCAATCTTAAATTGCTGAGAAACAACGATAATATCTTTCTTTTAAATGTTAAAGGAATTGCTATATTGCCCTGTTTATGGTTTTAATTTATGTTATATATAATTTTGAGAATTTATATTACCCTCATGTAAATCTCCTTAAAACTTCGGGGCGCTACAGTCTAGCGCCTTGGACTCAAAAAAAATGTACACATGATATGCTAAACACGAGTTTCTTAGTTAACTGTCGACGAGTATGAAAGACAATGTTCCATATTCTTTACTGATTGATATTAGCTTCCAGTATGGTCGCTGTGTGGCACTCTGATCATCAGTTAAAAAAAAAAAAACTATCTGTAGTATTCTACAATATTTATGTAATTTATGCAACAGTTTGCAAACCTTAAACAATATAGGAGAACAAACAAAAGCCTAGTGTATATTATATAATAATGTCAATGCAACTAACTGAAAAAGAATTTGCTCTTTCAGCATTCACATTATTTTTCCGGCATATCTGCAACTTAATATTAAGGACAAAACTTTAGAAAGATTACTGAAGTTGTATTTCTTAAAATTTTGCGAAACCTTTTTTGTACATTAGTCATATTTGTCACAGTCTAATATTAAGATCAAGAGACAAATATTATTTAAATCTCTTCACTATTTAGGAACGATATTGCTATGGTTCAACCATTATTTGGTTGCTATTTTTAATATAAATAAAACAGATTATTTGTATGATAATTAGTACTACTAAATACGATTCTGAAAATTGAAACTAAAAGATACTATTAATCCTTAAAAGGACTGGCTTAAAGGGGCGAAGCAAGAATGCTTTTCATCTTCCCCGTTATCTGTAGAGGACAGCGTAGGGATAAGGTGTTATTGAGCTATTAAAGCTCTGATCACGGCAGGAGGGTAACAGCAATAGTAGCCGAGCCTCAGTTAGATCTTCATTGGCTACAGCATTGCCATCCATTACCCTCCAGGGTATTAATCCCCGCATCTCACGGTCGTTTCATCCAACCCCTACTATAAATGTAATTAATTAATAGTATGAATCTTCTTTATATATAAATCATTTATATTAAAAATAAGTTGGTGTTTGTATTATATATGTATTTATTAGTGTTTTTATTATATGAAAATACATACTTCAATTTAAATTATTAATTGAAAGCTAAATATTTTATCTGTGGCTCTGCCAGGACTGTTAAAAATTAAAACTTTCTTTAACGTTTACATAGTACGCAATGAAAAATCATTCTGTACTTACGGTCATATCGATGATGAACAAACCAACTTTAATTGGGAGAAATTTTTACTGAGACAGTTTGCTAACATTAGTACGTTAAACAACTAAATAAGCACGTACTATTTTAAGTATTAAAAAGGAAGCACATTGCTTTCTTTCAAAGCTAACTATGGTGATGTTCATGTAGCTTGTAAAATTTCGTCTTGTCACAAAAGGAAATTTAACTAGAAATGAAGCTGCTGTTTTTTGCAAGGTAACAATAAAGGATAGAGACACGCGCATGAAATTAACATCACGCGATAGTAAGGATTCGAAGTATTATTACAAAATAGGGGAGAAAGGTACAAAATATGGATAGCCACAAATGTCCCAGATGTGAGAAAGAGTTTCAAAGGGTTTTCGAATTTTAAATGGTATACCAATAAAATATTTTAATAATCAAAATATTTTAAATATTTTAAAATACTAGTTAAAATACAGTCCTTATAAGGACTAGTTTATTTATATTTCCAATATTTATATTTCCAATATTTTCTGATATTGAATGTATTTGTCTTTCTTTGTTATTAGCCTCTTTTCCCCTCCTGTAAAACTACATTTTTTTTTTTTTTTTTTTTTTGTGTAATATCGAATCAGCTATCTCGGCAGAATTTCAGCAAAACTAAATCATTCTTGAGTAAGCGTTATTTTTGTGCCTCTTACTGAGTTCAAAAGAAAATATTTTCCAGAAGAATAAACCCTGAATGATGGCCAGAAGCAACAGGTGGTCAGCACTTTATTCTCACTACAGCTTCCCCATTCAACATGCATTCTGTCGAGTCTGCAAAGATTGCTCCACACCAGAAACGATTCCAGAATTCTAATCTTAACCTACTAAACAAGGTTTGGATATTTTATTAAGCCTTAGTTCTTTATTTTATTTTATTTTATTATTTTTTCAAGGCTTAAATCTAGGAAACACGAAGTGAATGCAAATGTGTTAAAAAGAAATGTGCAAAGACTTACAGTTTTGTGAAGGACCAGCTGTTTTCCCATCATCATCATCTCTTCTATTCGTCTTCCTCTTTCAACCTCGATGGGTAATTTCTGTAAGAAAAAAAGTAATAATAATAATAAAGATTCATATCGCAGAAATAAAAAAAAAAGATAAAAAAAAAACTGGGGGTGTTTTCAAATCCCTCTGGTCTTATTGCATATCTGCTTAACGTACTTTTTTTAACTTGCTTCATTTCTTTATTATAAACTTCCATTTTATAAATGAAACAATAAAAAAGGAGCTCGTTAATCAAACCGAGTGCAGAAGCCACATCGAGCAAATGGTACCCAATAGAATCACTGATGATAGCTAGCGAGCAGCATACACTGTACAGCTAAATACAGCATGTTATTATCTTACACAGCAAGCCCTTCAGTTAAGTAAAGTTAAAATCGAACACTGCCTATTATGCTCCTAGCTTTGAATCGATAATCCAATTGGAACCCTTTAACATTGGCTCAATTTGAAATTGCAAATAAATTCAATAGACGTTCTATTTTTGAAAATGTTAGCTGTTACTGTTACATAGATAGTCATCCTTGAATGATTCCCACGTTTGTGAAACAAAGCGGGGAGAGAAAAAGGATGGCAAAAGTTTGTGTGTGTGTGTGTGTCAGCATTGGGATTGTCAGTGTATATATATAGAATATCGTTCGCATTATTTTCTTTGTAAAATTTTCGGATTACAGAAGTGCCATTTGATATTTTTAAACAAAATTTAAAGGATTAAAATTAATTTAAAATTAACAAACTCTGTTATTGATTTAGTTTATAATTTCAATAGTAATTTGGATATTACAATTGAATAATTATTGAAGTTACAAAGACAGAAATAATTTATCCCTAAATAGAAAAAAATAGATTTAAATACTTAAATTCTTAAAAAAAATAATCCTTTATTAAATTAATATTTATTTTTAATGGAACATGTTTTTGAATTTTGAACGTGAATTTTAAATCCAACCCGTGAATGGTTGTAAATCCACAGTCCTTTGAAGTGACTTGAAAACGTTCCAGAGTAGATTTTCCGGATTATCTAAGTGTTAACCCGCTCATGGTAGTAATACTAACGTACCATCGTACAGGCTTTCGTGGGTGAAATTCGCATTAAAAAACATTCGTGAGCGGGCTAAGACAAACCCGAAACCCTCCTTCAAGAGATCAAATACAGAAATCTTTCAAGTCACTTCGAGTGTGTTCAATACGTGGGATGATTGTTTCACAACGGGCGGTGAAAATCATCTACCTTAAAGCCTATTGGTTGAAGAGAGGACATTTATTGAGTTCTTGCGAGACAAGTTTCTAAGCATGTGAAATAAGGAACACGAAGTCAAAGACTGTCGGATTTGTTCATAGCATCAGAAGGGGACTCTGTTAAGAATATGATTCTTTTAACAGCAGGAGTACTTTCCTGTGAAGAGGCTAAATATGAATGTTTCAATTAGGACAGGTTACATGCTGAACTACAAAGCTGGAAATTATAACCATCTCAGGACAGTACTATCTTTGGTCCGATGATATCAGTTACTGAATACACGGGAATCGTAGAAAGAGTGTTTAAACGAGACAGAGTTCGAAGAATAACCAGAATGGGAGTAAAATAGCAGCATCAACAGATCCATAAGAAGAAATATCAGACAGGTGTATGTAACCTAATGCACAGGGCTACCACTACATTATATGAACAGTTAGAGATGCACGAGAATGATGTTGAAGAACTGATGCATAACCTGGATAACGATTCGGCAATAGGGATAGATGGAATACCTGCACGTATGCTAAAGGCATGTTCAGCTGAATTGGCTAGGCTTTTAGACATGTTTGTATAATTTGAGTCTGCTCAGGAATGACACCACAGGAATGTTTGATAGTTCCATTGTACCATCCTCTACGAGGGGCGCAAAAACCGCTGTATCTAACTACCGACCTATCAATATGTAGTGGTGAAGATTTCAGAGAAGTTGGTAAGAAATCGTATACCGAAATGGGCTGACAACAAGATACACTTTACAAGGAACAGCATGGGTTTACTAAAGGGAGGTCATGTTTTAGCAATCTGCTCATATTTTATGACAATGCTACGATCGAGTTGGATAAAGGGAATTGATACACTTTGAATATGTTGGATTTTTCTAAGAAATTTGATAGGATACACACCAAAGGATGTTGCATAAACTGGAGAATATGGGAATTGGAATATAAACGCTTGACTTAGATTGGTGGATGGTTGACAAACAGATATCAAATAGTGGTATACGATGGGTGTGAATCTGTCAGATTTAAGGTGACCAGTGGTCTACCCAAGGGTTCAGTCTTTGGACCATTGTTGTTCAATATTTATACATTAATGTCATTAGGAAAGATCTAACGGGAGATAGTGAATTATTTTCTGATGATGATGATGCGAAGATAGGCAGGGCAATCAGGGATGCCACTCATATCTGGCACTTGCAGAATGATTTGAATATGCTAGAAATTTGGGCAAATGAAAATGGCTATCAGTTTCGTGTTAGTAAGTGTAAAGTTATGCACTTTGGCATGATTAGAGTTCCAGCGGCATATTATATTAGCAGGATTATGCTACAAGAAACTAAGCAGGCAAGGGATCTTGGCGTATTGGTGGATAGGAATTTAAAGTTCAAAGGTCACATAGCAAAAACTGCAAATACAACTCAGAGGATAATTGCGATGCTGAAGCGAACCTTGACATGTAAGGATAAGGAAATCATGTTGCCTCTTTACAATACAAAGATTATATTGGAATTATAAAGTTTAGATTATGAGGACAGATTGAGAGCATGTGGACTACAGACTTTGGTTAACAGGAGAAAAAGAGATGATACGATAGAGGTCTATAAACTTCTGAATGAGTGTTACAAGTTATCGCCTGATGAAATTTTTCGTTATAAGAAAAAGAATGAGAACAAAGAGAGAAAACGGGGGCATCCATGGAAGTTAAGTTTGTTTGCCGTCAAGAAAAGGTTACGTAAGAGCAAGATTTTTTCTCAGAGCAGTGAGTGAGTGGAATAGTTTGCCTTTAGGGGTAATGAGTGCATTTAGTGTGAATGAATTTTGGGTGATGTATGAGGCCTTGACTTCCTGAAGGTCTCAGATAATAATAATTATAATAATAATAATAATAATAATAATAATAATAATAATAATAATAATAATAATAATAATATTTTATGGCTCCCACCCAATAAAGGTTATAAACCTACATGTGTAGGCTAAGAGATTTTTTTTTTTTTTTTTTTGTATAGTCCGGAAACCCTGTTTCATGGAACTTTTTCACGCCACTTCAATCATCCAATAAGGGAGGTGATGGTATTCATCTCCTACATAAAGACAATCCCAAACATTCATGTTCATAATACGATTCGAATCCGAAAGCTGTTAGTTGATGAGTGGATCGACCAATCAGGCTGCCACATTTACTTTCCAATTTTAATTTCATAATTCTTGTCACAAATAAACATGATATAATATTGAATAATACATCGATCAAGTCTACCAGGTTTATAACCGGTAGAGTTGATCGTTTACAACCTATTTCAATTTTTTTTTGATAGAAAGGTTTTTTTGTGTCCTTTTTTTAATACATGACACATTAGAGAGAGTCTCCGGAATTTTCAAATCGGAAGTTGGCGAGGCTAGTAGCAAAAGAAAATCATGAAATTCTAATTTAATGCTGTTGAAAAGAATGGTCGAAGAAACAAGCTCTGACGTCAAGAGTCAAGCAGTCGCCCTTTCTTTAAAAGAAAGAAACAAAAAAATGAGACATTTTGGCTACTGGTCTGCTTGCTCATTCGGAAATAGAAACAAAGAACCACGCCATGCTTATTTTTCACATGCTCTTCGGAACATGAGAGCAGATTAATGGAAAGAAAATACTCAATGGCATTCAAAGATTCTCTTGTCTTTTTACCTACTAAAAATTCTTTCAATTTCAATTTTCCCTATACAGTATTTTAAAGAACTTACGTTTTTTTATTCACACATAAAATTAAATTAAATCACAAACGTGAAAAGCATAATTTCGTAATATCTGAAAATCGAAAATCTCGATATCTGAAAAATATTTTCTTAATAATATCTGAAAACGTGATTTTCAGATATTAAGAAAAAAATATTGAATGTAAATAAGGTATATTTTTATATAATATATTTATTGGTGTATTAATAAATTTTGATTATTATTAGAAACATTAAAAATAATAAAAAAAACCTTTAAAATTAATGGCGTATTTAATGTGTTATAAATAAATATATATATGTAGATTGACCAGATTTCATTCAAATATCACAGTTACTGTTAATAATAAATAAAATTTCAATATAGATATAACATTATTCATCATATCAAAAAATAAACAATGAATTATGAATTGTATTAGATCCGAGAATATGGGATAGGTAGCGTTTTCATTTTTTATGTGATCTCCTCAATGAAACGATGTTAATCTATAGTACTTGAGTACCATGGATGGCTAACAGACAGATAATCTGGTAATTGCAACAATTTATATATGCACAAAACAGGAGAAAAACGAAAACGCACTGTAATCGCTATGTTTTGTAGTTATCTTTATTATGGTTTTAATAGTTTTTCATCTTTTGATTCAAGTACCTTACTGATTCCACTCTTTCCCAAGAAACCAAGTATTCCAATGAGATCTGTCTGACCCTGGAACGGGAGAATTAATCAAAATGGAACAGCTCAGAATCAATATATAAGAAAGCAGAGTTGAATAAGTAAAACTGATCACAAAGTAAGGGACTGTGGGTAATATGGTTAGTAGATGTTTGGAGGGGGGGGGGATAACGCAATCGGAAAGAGAGGTCAGAAGGGGGAGCCAAAAGAGGAATGGATGTTGGGTAGTAAAAGCATCCCTCTGCTATGGAGAGCAAATGGCTTCAGTCCGTACGCTAGTTCTTTCTGATAATAAATTACAGTAAAAGAATAATGTCGACTAGAATTCATGTACTCAGAAGAAATCTATGACTGCACGAAACTGATTTTCATATATTTCGTCTGAGACAAACATTAATCGCTGTAACAGGATTACTTTTTTGTGAGTTATAATGGTGAATTATAAAGTTTCTCAAATAAATTACAAGAGCAACAAAAATCTCTCTCTCCATCTGGACAATTTCACAAACTAAAGGTCCAAGTTAAGTTATGTTTATCATATCTATGATTATTATATCTAATTCTTTAATTATTTAAATAATTATTATAATCAAAGTAGAAAAATTTAAAAATTAAATAATTTTCTCATAATATTAAAAATAAATATAATTTTAAATAGTTAATATATAAAATTCAAATACACCTTTATTATTTATAAATATTTGGTAATAAATAATGACATCTGAGATATCATGTTGGTTCTATCCTTTCAAGACTACAAGAAAAATCAGACCAATTAGGAATAATTCCAAACGAACAATTCGGCTTCCGCCGTATGCACAGCACAGTGCAACAAATACACCGACTAGTGGAGCATATCACTCAAGGATACAACTGGAACCTTCACACAGCTGCAGTTTTTCTGGATATTGCCAAGGCCTTTGATAAGGTATGGCATCAAGGATTACTCTATAAACTCATTCAGGCCAACATTCCAGCAAACCTTACCCGTCTAATAAAATCATACCTCACTGACAGATCCATGCAGATAAAAATAAATGGCACCATCTCAACTAGGCGCAAAATCCTGGCAGGAGTACCACAGGGATCTCTTTTGGCTCCTTTACTTTTCACAATCTACGTGGCTGACATTCCACAAAACCTGAGGACTACCATCACAGCCCTATATGCTGACGACACAGCAATAATGACAAGATCTCTCCGCCCACACCTGGCGATCAGTCGTCTCCAGGATACTATCACAAAGCTAGAGAAATGGTTCTACGACTGGAGGATACAAGTAAACCCCGTCAAAAGCTCAGCTATACTGTTCACCAGACGCAAAGCCTTCATCCAAGATGATATTGAACTTCTCGGAAAAAAGATACCATGGCAGACAGAAGCCAAGTACCTTGGAGTACAGCTAGACAAAAAGCTAAATTTCAACAGCCATATCAAGCTCATAGGCACAAAGACATCCAGAACCATAGCCCAACTCTATCCCCTGATCAATCGCAACAGCAAATTGGATAAACGCAACAAACTGTTATTATATAAGATGGTAATTCGACCAGTAATCACATATGCATCCCCGGCATGGAGTCACACATCCAAATCTAACATCCAGAAACTACAGAGGATACAAAACAAATGCCTGCGGATGATCTTAGACGCCCCATGGTTCGTCAGAAACACGCAGATCCACAGAGAAACCGGAACCCCAGACATCCATTCTCTCCTTCATGACCATGCGGAAAAGTTCTTCAGCAAGGCACATTCTCATCCCAATCCACTAATCAGACAAGCTTCCAGTTATAGTGAACATGACTATCAAAAACACAAAAGACCCAAGGCAATCCTGCTTTCAGCAGAACAGAGCTAACTCCATAGTTCACAAAGTGCGAGCATAAGTCTCACAACCTCCCCCCATCCAGCTTCTCCACACAGATAAAGGGGAAAATAAAAAGCATTTTATGCTTCACCCAGCAAGCCAGTAACGTTGTTGTTGTGTTGTTATCATGTTGGGTATCTTTCTGTTGGATTTCTATTTATTTAATTACTGTTAGATTTTTATTCTAATAGTTGAATGTTTCTCTTCTCATAAGAATCAGGAATAAGAGAAAGATTGATTAGAAGATTAAAGACATTTAATTACTGTTAGATTTTTATTCTATTAGTTGAATGTTTTTCATGAGAATCAGGAATAAGAGAAAGAATGATTAGAAGATTAAAGAAATCGGTGCGGATAGAATTTGGTTTAATTTTAGTGTTGCTTGTACTTAGTTATCCAGATATACGATGATGTTAGGTAGGCCGAGGGTGGGATTAGACTTAGTTATTTGTACTAATTTCTTCACTGTCGTCCAGTTGGAATCTAAATGAAAGCGTTTCATGTTGTAGTTGGTTGGTTTCCCACAAACTGTAGAAATACACTTTATAAAATAATAGGGTGTGTCACTCGTCTTGATCTTTGGATTGTTCTTTAGTACACAGGGTAAGTTGTGCAACAATTTGCAAACAACAAATGTTTGTTTGCACATTAGACAGAAAATAGCAAAGTAGTGTCAGTGCGATCTTTACTGGAGTACTATTTATCCTGGAGTACTATTTATCCTGGAGTACTATTTATCCTGACAAAATTATTAGAAATTGGTGAAGATGCTTAACATGTTTCCCTGGAAAATAAAGATGTGAGTGCCAAAGTGCTTTTGATCTTCTTTACAGATTAATATACTCTTACCTTTAGCTCATTTAAAATATAAATATGATCATGTTGATTCTTATCAATCAATACAGGAAGATTAAATAAATATTTGGGAAGACAACAAATTGTAATGATTTGAAAGAATAAGAAATTGTGCAGCACACCAAGGCTATAAAAACAACGGAATATACGCAAAATGGCAGCCTGAAAACGAAAAGTAATTTAGATTTTTAGCGAATTATATATCAATAGTAAATTCAATCAATTCATGTGAATGAAGCACAATCAAAGCATGTGAGGTCAACTGTGGCACGACATTGAATAGTGCAAATGTTGTAGTGAAAAAGAAATTCAAAAAATGAGAAAAGCACATAAAGTAATTAAAAGAGACAGAAGAGAGAGAGAGCTGAAAATATGTGGGTGGGTGGGTGTGCATTCCCCCACTCATTCAAAAGTTCGAATCTTCTACATTTCTAGAATAATCAAGAGCAAGTCTCAAACACAGAGACTTGTTCTAGGTCGATCTGTGTGGTGCAGAGCTCTTCGAGATCGGAGACCGTTGAAAAGTGAAAACTGCAACCATGCTCATGAAATCAAATGAAATGTATGGGTATATAACTGTCAGAAGACGGTATCTGTTAGAGTGTATCGTCCCACCTGTTAAGTGGTGATGTATAACAGTAGTATGGCTGGTGGGGAATGGTTATCCTAGTTTGGACAACAACAACACAACTTGTTGTGATGCCCGGATAAATGAACCCGAATATATGACTATTTTGGACAATTCTCTGTTGCTTGAGCTGTGATAGTTCGGTAGAAACAATGGCTTGAGAAAATGTTATGCAAGAGACAAACTGATCAGCAGATGGCAATGATAAGAACTCTATGAAACACTTTTGCGAATAATGAGTTGAACTTGCCTAAAAGAAATGGCAGCTACTTTGGTAATTGGGCCAATGTTCCTGTTTTCTGTTTTGTAGAAAGGTCTACCTATGAAAGTAGCATCAGTATCCAAAGGGAGATAAACAGTGTATTGTATTTATGAAAATAAATAATTTGAACTCTCACGTTTACGTATAACTTTTTCAACAACGTATATAACTATATACAGTCCGATTTATTTATTTATTTTGGTGGTAATGATCGAAAATCTGAAAAGTTACAAAACTCAATTTTATTTGAACTGGCTGACATTTCGAAATCTTTCTCTCATTCTTTGGGGGGGGGGGGAAACAAAAATGGAACTTCAGATAGTTTGTGCGAAAGTCTGATATAATTATAATTGAGCACTTTCAGGAATTCTATTGACTTTGCAGGCGTTGCTGCACCTACTTTTAGGTTCCGGAATGATCGCACACATTTCCTCATTATAAAGATGCACAGCTTAGCTTCGGGCTGTCTGGAGTGCTTACGAGAAGCAAATGCTTTAAAAAAAATTGCGTTCGCTGGAGACGCTCTTCAGACACAATCCTTTCACCCCAATGGTTACGCAATATCAGCCTTAAGGCGTCTTCCACAGGACATTTCAGCTTCCTGGATCGTCTCCACGAGTGTCAGGATAAGTGGAGATAACCAGTTAAATGGCTCCTCTTTGTTGCTCTTTTTAGTTCGCTACTCGGAAACGATTTTTTTTTCTGTTTTATTTTATTTTATTTTTTCTTCCACGCAGTTCAGGAATGATCTTGAACAGAGTATGACAGGTTTACTTCCATTACGTAAAAATGATGACGAAAGAAAAAAAAAGAGTGTATTAAGATTAAACAGAATTTATTAATTTTCACACAACTGAATAACTTGTTTGCTTAAAGTATTTCAGTAATATCTGTTTTAATTTTAATAAAGAAGTTATTATTGTTGCGCAGAAACAGAAATATTAGATTAAAGAAAATAACGAAAAATCATAAACGAAAAATTTAATTTAAGAACCTTTATATCGTATGTTATTTATAAATTAAAGATTTAAGAAAAAATATGGTGTAACGCGATATTGAATTTAGTATTTTTAAAATAAGAAGATAATTTTAATTTGTTTGAAAATATTTAATCCTTAGTAGAATATTATTTTAAAATAAATAATTAAAAGATTTCTTTTATAAGAATAATACAAAGTATCATTAATTTTTATCTTAAAAAATAGGGTATCATGTGTCATATCTAATACAGGTCTGTTAACCTCTAAATTTTACTTTTCAGAACAAGTATTACAATGAAAAAGAACGTGAAAATTATTCGTATTAATACATTTCCAGAACAGACGATTTTTAATCATGTGTATGTCTGTTTTTCAAGAAAATTACTGAATGTGATCACTTTTCACAAAGAAAAGGATAGAGTAATATTCCCTGCTTGCTTGATCATGTGGTTTGCGTATCCGCCATCCAACTGACAGGTTATAGTTTGAATCCGTATGAGACCACCATCCTGCTTATTACAGACCTGATGTGGCTTAAAAATTCCATGTTTGACCTCTAGTAGAGGGGTTCTGAATTATGTAACTCTTAGTCTACCAATCTACGGGTACTTTACTAATGTACTATAGAATGGATAGAATTCATGAGTATGCGTGTGTGTGCGCGCGCATAATCGTATATAAATACATTCGCTTGACATATAAGACGTATTATCTGATATATTCCAAGAATTGCTTCTTTAAAATGAATAACATTGATATGTAATTTCATAATAATAACTACAATCAGGCATCGGGTACCTCGGGCGTGGCAAACCCGAGGTACCTGATGCTGGACCACGCCTTACTTCATGTAATATACATCTGTTATATTATCTGTAGACTGGTTCCTCCTCTTCCTCCCTTGCTTCTTTCTTTCTTCTCTTCTTGCTCCTTCCCCTCGAATGCTATTAGAGTATTCGAGGGGAATCTTTCCTATTTTGTTGTGTCATTTCGTCTTGTGCTAACAGGACATTATCAAACACCGTAACATGATCAGGCCATCAAAACATGTTCATACCGCATCGTCCTTCGCGCGGGTTACCAAGGGACGCGTTCGGGTTTTAGGCAGAGGGACCCGTTCGAAAAATATGTTACAGTCTCCCTTACACACCACTCCTCAGCACTCTGCTAGAGGAAACTCCATCAGTGGGCCCACTACCCGTTTGGGGAGGTGTTTAGGGGCAGCGCAAAGAAATGGTTCTGCAAAAGGACAGAAATGGCAATGACAACGGCACCAGACTATGGCTTTAGGCAACTGGAACATCTTCTCTCTGACAGGGAAGGAGTTGGAACTGGTTGAGGAAGCCAAGCGCTACCGGCTAGACTTAGCCGGGCTTTCTTCGACCAAGAGGAGAGGCTCTGGAACTGTCGACCTGGATAAGGGGTGGAAGCTCTACTACTCTGGTGTGAGCCCGACAATGTCTGCTCAGGCGGGTGTGGGGATACTCACAAGCCCCCAGCTGTCAGACTGTGTTGCTGAGTGGATCCCATTGGTGTGTGTGTGTGTGTGTGTGTGTGTGTGTGTGTGTGTGTGTGTGTGTGTGTGTGTGTGTGTGTGTGTGTGTGTGTGTGTGTGTGTGTGTGTGTGTGTGTGTGTGTGTGTGTGTGTGTGTGTGTGTGTGTGTGTTAAGACTTCAGATGAAAAACCATGATTTGGCTGTGGTGCAAGCCTATGCACCTAATGTGGAGTCAGAATACTCTGCCTTCCTAGAGGAAGTGGATGCTGCTTTTGACAGGGTGGAAGACATGGAATCAGTCCTGCTAATGGGTGACTTCAATTCACATGTTGGAACAGATGACCAGACATAGAGGAGTGTGGTTGAGAGGAACGGTGCCCCTGACGTTAACTCGAATGGGTTGAAACTATTGAACTTTTGCTGTACTAACAGCTTGTCCATAATGAATACCTTCTTCCAGCACCGAGAAGTCCATAAGTATACCTGGTACAGGGATATACTAGAACAAGGGTCTCTGATTGACTTCTTTATAGTCTCAGCAGACCTATTTCCCTCAGTGTTGGACGTTCGTGTGAGAAGAGGGGCAGAACTGTCAACTGACCACCACCTTGTTGTGTGCACTCTATGGCTTCAGAAACCAGATGCTACCATGAACGCTGGTAGGCCTAAGCAGCTATACCGCGTGAAATGAGAGGCATTGGAAAATGAGGATGTGAGGAAGAATTTTGCAGATGACATTTCCTCTAGGTTCAAAGAGATTCTTAAGCATACTACAGATGTTGAGGAGGAGTGGAAGCTGTTCAGAACAGCTGTCACTGCCTCTGCACTCTCATGCTGTGGCAGAAAGCGGCTCGGTGTGGCAACGGGCAGCGAGAAAAGGACACTTTGGTGAACCAAGAAGTCCAAAAAAACTGTCCGAGCAAAAAAAGAGTCCTACCTAACATGGCTTAGAGTGAGGTCACCTGAGATGCGTTTGCGGTATGCTGAGGCACGAAAAGCTGCTGCTGAGGCAGTAAAAACAGCAAAGCAGAAGGCTTGGGAATCCTTTGGAGAAAGATTAGACTCATCCTATGCAAATGCAAACAAAGTATTCTGGCAGACCATCCGCCACCTTCGAGGGAGGAAATCGTGCACAGCAAGGGCAATTAAGGCCTCTGATGGTGCACTTTTAACAACCGAGAAGGATATCCTCCACAGATGGAGGGAATACTTTGAGAGCCTTCTTAACCTGGGTGGCCCAGCAGTTGTGGACATCCAAGAGGTGCAGATCGGGGCAATGACTAGTCTCACAGCAGAAGAGGTCCATTTAGCAATAAAATCGCTAAAATCGGGCAAGGCTGCTGGCGATGATGAAATACGACCCGAAATGCTAAAAGCCTTAAATCGAGAGGGTGTTCTCTGGCTGACTCGAGTGTGTGTGTGTGTGTCAGGCTGCTTGGATATCAGGATGAAAGCCACATTGGAAAGACGGTGCAGGAGCATAGTTCAGTCAAAGTTCCAGGAAGAACAATGTGGCTTTCATCCTGATAGAAGCACAACTGACCAAATCTTCACTTTAAGGCAAGTCTTTGAGAAATCTTGGGAATATGCCAAGAATGTCTACACATGTTTTGTGGACTTGGAGAAGGCATATGACCGGGTTCCTCGGGATAAACTTTGGCAAGTAGTACAGGAGTATGGAGTGGATGGTCAACAATTAGCTGCAATCAAGTCCCTGTACGAATGCCCAGAGTTTTGTGTCAGGGTAAACAGTGCAAAGTCTGCACCTTTCACAGTCTCCGTTGGCCTCCGCCAAGGGTGTGTTCTGTCACCCCTCCTTTTATAATATTTATGGACTGGATTGATAGGCACAGCCGAGGCAGTGAGTGTGTCAGAATTGGAAGATGTAACATTGGACGTCTGCTTTTTGCAAATGACCTAGTTCTGCTTAGCTCTTCCACAAATGACCTCCAGCGGACTCTGGATAGGTTTGTAGCTGTATGTGCAGACGCCGGAATGAAGATCAGTGTGGCCAAAACTGAAACATTTGTGGTCTCAAGACAACCATCCCAGTGCACTCTACATGTAAGTGGAGTCAGAATGAGACAGGTGGAGAAGTTTAAATACCTTGGGTCCATATTCACGAATGATGGAAAATGGGACGTAGAGCTAGATATTAGATACAAATTTGGCTGTCTTCAATACAGTTTATTTCCCCATCCTCACCTGGTCAGGAGAGTTGGGTAATGACCGAAAGAATGCGGACACGAATCCAAGCGGCTGAAATGAGGTTCCTTCGAGGAGTTGCGGGGCTGACAAGACTCGACAGAGTCAGAAACTCTGCAATTCGGGAAATCCTCAATACTCAACCGCTGCTTCTCCGTGTTGAGATATCACAGTTACGTTGGTACGGGCACCTGGTCAGAATGCCACAAGAGAGGCTTCCTCAGCAGGCCCTCTTTGCCAAGCCAGAGGGTGAGAGGCCACGTGGAAGGCCAAGGACTCGCTGGATGGATTATATCCAAAACCTTGGGTGAACACGTTTGGGAATCCCACCAGAACACCTGAGCTTGGTGGCAGAGGATCGTGACCATTGGAAGTTCCTCTTGCAGCTGTTGCCCCCACAACCCAATTAGGAAAGGTGGGCCTTGAAGATGTATATATGTAACTACAAGAACAAATTGCGATATTAATTGTGTTTCAACTATCATACATAATAACAAAGGAAATAGAATCGTGTTGAGTCGTTTTTTGTACTAAAGCGTAATTCTATGCATCATCATCATCATCAAATTCCTGCCATGTATCCTCAAGGGGTGTCAGGATATGATAGTACTACATAAAAAATTTACATCATTAATAACTTCCTATCTACAATTTTCCTTCAAATCAGTCTGTGACCTGTTAGGACTCCAACATTATCAGATCTTATATTTCTATCTTCTAAGGCACTTTTTACTGTATCAATCCACCTATATCTTGGTCTTCCTCTGGATCTTTTTCCTGCCGACCTGGCAGAGAACACTTGTTTTGCCAATCTTTCCTCGCCCATTCTGTTTAAGTGACCATACCACCTGATATTAGCTCTGCTAATGCATTCCTGGATGCTGACAATGTCAAGTTCTTTCCTAATATCCTCGTTTTTAATATGATATTGCCATTGATGCCATCTGTTCACGCCTATAATCTTTCTCAGGACTCTCATATCTGCGGTCTCTAGTCTTTGGTCAAGTGTTTTATTTCTGACCCAGCTCTCAGATCCATAAGTTAAGATTGGTTTAAACACTGTCTTGTATACAGCTAATTTAGTGTTCCAACTAATTTATCTCTTTTTCCATATACATTTATTCATTTGACTTCCTGCCATATCATCTTTGTTAATTCTGTTGTATATTTACATATTTAATTTACCATTTTCACTAAAAATCGTGCTTAAGTAGCTGAAATGTTTTACTTGTTCCACAGGTTCTCCATTCACAGCGCAGTTGACATTTTCGATGCTTCTACCTATTTTCATTATCTTTGTCTTGTTACTGCTGACCATCATACCATATCTATTACAACAATTAGTTATTCAATTTAGTCAGGGAATCTTGCAGACTTGTAGCGGATTCATTTAGAAGTATAACATCGTCTGCATAAAGCAAAGAGCTGACATTAACATCTCCAATTCTGATATCATGTTTAATACCACTTTCCTTCATAATGTGATCCATATAGATAATGAATAACAGAGGGGATAATGTACATCCTTGTCTCACACCAGATTTAACATTAAACCATCTTCCTGTACTTCCTTCAATTCTAACTGCTGACTTACAACTCAAATAAAGACTAAGTATTGCTTGATATAATGCCCAATTGACACCATATAACTGTAGCGTATTGAATAGCTTCTCTCTTGACACTTTTTCATGTGCCTTTTACAAATCTATAATACTTAAATACAGATCTTTGTTATATTCCCATGCTTTCTCAACTATATGAAAGTGAAGATCTGATCCAGACAGCCTTTATTTGGCCTGAATCCAGCTTGTTCTTCACCAAGCTTTTCTTCGACAATCCTTCTCAGCCATTTCTCAAGTATACTTGCATAAATCTTGCCAGGAACACTCAGTAGGGAAATACCTCTGTAATTCTCACATTCAGTTTTATTTCCCTTTTTATATATGGGTACTATGAGAGTTCTACTCCAATCATCTTGATTTCGTCCCTGTATTCAGGCCTTCTGAACTATGCAGTGCAGTCACTGTAAGACTGTTATACCCCCATACTTCAGCATTTCTGTTCGAATATCATCTACTCCTCCTACCTTTCCACATTTCAAGCCTTTGATGGCTTTTTCTACTTCAAGTATGGATATGTATTCCTGACTGTATGCCTGGTCAGTGTTTTTTACCACTGTCCTATCGCTGCTTGTTTCATTGAAGATATCCTTGAAGTACTCCATACTTCAAGGATATCTTTTTCTCCCATTTTCATGTCACCTTTATCAGCTCTAACTCCTTTTACAGCACTCTTTCCTCCATTTCTAAGCTTCTTCAACAACCTCTAGAATAGTTTGCCGCCTTCTTGATATTTGTTTTCTATGTTCTTGCCAAAGTCTTCCCATGACTTTTGTTTAGCTAGTTTTACACAGTGTTTAGCTTTCTTACATTTGTCTCTGTATTCTCTAAGAGCACAAGCTGACTTATTTGCCAGGAACTTTTGATATGCTTTCTTCTTTTCCTCCACTGCCTCTTTTACTTCCTGCGTCCACCATGGGGTTTTTCTGACTTTTCAATCCTTGCAGACAACCTCACCAGATGGCTCTCTGGCTGAATCAATCAGGGTTTTCTTCAAGGCTTGCCACGGAATCTCCAAGGTTTGGTTCCTGTTCTCAAACTCTTTCATTTTTTCTTCAATAACCGAGAGCTGCTCAACTTTCATTCGCTTTAAAACTTTCTTAAATGTTTTGCTTTTCAAAATGAAATTTCATTTTATCCTGCTCAAGACTAAATAATGATCACTTGCAATTTCAAGGTCCTCTGTACACTCTGGTATCCTCCATCAGGGAGAAAACATCACTATCAACAATAACATAGTCAATGAGACTTTTCTTATTCCTTGCCTGTTCTCTCCATGCTTTTAACCAATTAAAGAAGAACAACAACAACATCGGTCTTTTTTGTATTGTGTACTTGTTCTTTATCCAAAAGTATATCGAGGAAGAGAGCGTCATCTGGTGGAAATTAATAGATAAATCTTTAAATTCTATTCTTATTTTTTTCAGAGAGAGGGGGGGGGGATTAGTGATGAGATTAAACAAGACTAGATAAATAAATCATTCTTACCCCTCTTGACAAAGAAACAAAACAAATAAATAAATTAAATAATGAAGTGCCTCGATGATGCTCAGAAATAAAGCCTTTGACTATATTGATTAGGAAATGAGAGGAAATAATTATCATGAATAATATTAATTCGGTTTTTTAAGTTTCAGTGCATCGATTACAAACAACTATTTGTCTACTGTT